>NC_044039.1:37802509-38117772 GCF_901765095.1 Microcaecilia unicolor
TTTAATAAATTAGTTTATTAAATATATATTTAGCTTTAAAAAGTATCTATTAAAATGTTAAATACAAATATATAGAAGGTAATTTTGGGAGCTTTGTTAGCCATTTTACATTTAAATAGCAGCATAGGTAAGTGTAGATTGGCTGTATCTGGTGGCAGTTTTAAGGGGTGTGTTCTTGGAAGTCCCCCTCCCCCCCAAAAAATACATTTGTTTTTTCATTTTACAAAGGGAATGTGCATATATTGTAAAAACGTTCGATAGCATTTACACCTGCTGTGAGGCAGGCATGTCACCTATCTGCTCCTTTGGGCATGGGGTCTTCACCAGTGATTTAAGGGGGCAACTGTGTTTAAACCCACTTCAGAAATTAAGAATTGTTTCGCTTGGCTCCATAATTAGCTGCTCGTTCATGCACTTGTGTGAGAGCCAGCATTTACATGCGTAAGTGGCGGAAAATACATATATATGGTGCAAGATCAGCACATAGATGATAGTTACCAGTACTTACTAGGGCTGCATCTCTACTTAAAATTTTTGATTGCAATTGGGGGGAAGGGGGCACTATGCATTTCCTCTCCCTTCTCCCCTCTGGTGCATTAGGTAACATACCTTTGCTGGGGGGGGGGGGGGGGATGCTGAAGCCTTGCCAGTTGAAGAAATCCATTGCCAAAGCCACCCCTTCCTCCTCATACTGCCTCAGGAGTGAGGAAGTCTGTGGCATGCCTTGCCTTCAGCCACCGATGCCCGCACTCCCTGAGCAAAGTTTTTGCTAAAATGGGGAACTGTGAATATCCTGACCAGGATGTCTCCTAGACATCCTATGCAAACTGAAATGTATAAGGTCCCAAATTAATGAATATTTGTCAAAGTATTTGCATTGAAAACTGTTTGTTTTTAAGACTATTCAAAATAATTTTTTTTTAAATCCATCTTTTTGTAGATCTTAAAGACCAACCTGTGGGGGGGGGGGGGGGGGGGTGTCTTTGCTGTTGACTGTAAACAAACATTTTAACTTTTTAGGTGAATTTCAACTGAAAACTGAGGCACCTTAATTTGAATGAAAAGTCATCTCAATTTTAAGCAATGAGCATTTTTTTTGGGGGGGGGGGGGAAGGGGTAATACTGACACTCCAGTGTCTTATGATGAAATTTGCTTTACAATAAAACATTACATTTTGTATCAAGCTACTCAGCAAATCTTCCCTCGTCCTGGGAATCCGCAGATTATGCTTCTACCATTATGATAGTCATTCCTGATTCACTCTTCAAGCTGTAGGCTGGAGAGGTAACTGCACCATACAACAGCTGAGTGAGAATAGAGAGAGAGAGAGAGAGCGCGTGGGTGAGCATATGTGAACACATGAATGTGGAGGTGATGATGTTGTTGCTGCCAGCAGCTCTTAACCTTTATCTGTTTACATCTCTATTTGGATTTTGCTCAAGGTGAGTTAGTTTTGGGTACATTGGGGGGGGGGGGGGGGGGCTCAATCTAATTTTGTACCTGAGGCAATGGACATTAAGCGACTTGCAATTCCTCCAGTCCTACCACATAGATTCATTTAAAAATGAGCTGTTTGCAAGATGGGTTTGTAGATTGCTTTTGTTATTGTCAAGGGTTTATATTGTTTACATGGAGAAAGTAAGTTGCCTCCATCATGCTTCCTCCTCCCACATTGCCTTCCCTCAGCCTGTTTGTGTGGAAAAATATGAGGGTCTGCTTTTGCCAAGTGTGACCTCAGTTCATTCTTATTTGGTGAAGTCCTACAATAAACATTTGTTCAGTTTCTAAGTGTTAAAGGAGCCGTGTTTCTACCAACAGTGTGAGTTGTTTTAATCAGTTGTCAGAACATAGGCTTCATTTTTTTTCTTTTCTTTTTTTTTCTTTTTTCATTCCTGCATTGAATAATAATGTTGATGTTTTTCATAGCTTGTTTATCTAGCTAGAGTCACAAATTGGTATAGATGCCAGTATGGAAAGAGTGGAGGAGTAGCCTAATGGTTAGTGTAGCAGCCTGAGAACCTGGGGAACTGGATTTGACTCTGGGCAAGTCACTTAACCCTCCATTGCCCCAGGTACAAAATAACTACCTAGATATAATGTGTAAATTGCTTTGATTGTAACCACAGAATGGTGGTATATCAGATCCTAGCCCCTTTCCCAACTGGCCTGCCCAGTTGACTGGTGCAGTAGCATAGCCAGGATTTTTTTTTTTTACAGGGGGTGCGCCTTCCCTCCACTACTGCCCCGTAGTGTATTTAAACTAGGTGCTGTCAGTTGCCACCAGCGGGGACCTGTTCTGTGCTTGCGCCGTCCAGGTAGTGTCAACCCCGCTGTGGCCCAAGGGCTCACTCTCCTTGAATCATGACATACATCTGGTAAACAGTATATCTGTGTCAGCAGCATCACCAGTTCAGTGGCATATTTAAACTAGGTGCATCAGTAGCATATGCACCCCCTGTCAGACTCAGCCCCCCTACCCTGCCTTAAAATTCTCTGCTGCAGCACTCATACGCTGCCTGTAACCTGTACCGGGACTTCCTTCAAGAACTGTCCCACCCCTTCTGATGCAGCTTCCTGTTTTGTGAAGGATGGAATGGTTCAGGGAGGAAGTCCCGGAGGAGGCCAAAGGCAGCCTACGAGTGCCACTGCCATTGCCCGGGTGAAGACTGCAGCAAAGAATTTTAAGATGAGGGCGGGAGGCTGGGTCTGACAGGGGTGTATGTATGCTACTGATGCAACTAGTTTAAATATGCCACTGATCTGGTGATGCTGCTGAGACAGATATTTACTGTTTACCAGATGTATGTCACAATTTGAGGACGGTGATCTGTTCGGCCAGGGGTTGACGCTACCTGGGCGATGCAAGCACAGCACAGGTCCCTGCTGGTGGCAACTGACACTGGAACTAAGCAAAATCCCAAACTGGCAAGTATCTGGAGCCCAGGCTGAACAGGAACGACCGGCAGGAGTGCTGGAACAAGCCTGGTGGCAAATGCAGTGGAACAGGCTGGTGGTCAGAAGTACAGGAGCAAGGCGGGCAGGAATACAGGAACAAGGTAGACGGGCAGGTAGAAAAGCTGGAACAAGGTGGGCAGGCAGGAGTGCAGGAACAAAGGCAGGCAGACAGGAATACAGGGCAAGGCAACACCACAGGAGTCAGCAGGACACCAAGGAGCCTGTTGCTGAGGCATTGGACGAGTGAGAGGAACTTTCTTAAGTAACACTAGACTGGAATTGATGTCAGTCAGCACCTCCTCTATCATTATAAAAGGAAGTACCCAGTTCCAGGAAAGTAAACAGGCACAGGAGGCTGCTGGACCCTAGAGGGCTTCTGGAACAGATATGGGGTATGCCATTGTAGATCACAGTAGTGCTTATGCTGAAACATTTGAAGTGGCGAAGTCAGCAGTGAAGGTTTGGGGGTCACACAATATGGTGGCTGCATGGGGGAGACGGCTTCAGCTTTTTGTTGTCAGGCCATCTCCTCTCCTAAAATCTCCTTGGTCAGGAGCAACTGAGAATTTCGGCTGCCCATGCAGTTCCAATCACAAAATGGCTGTTGGGGCCTTGCAAAGCTGCCACAGGAAGAAGTCCCAACAGTCACTAGACCCACCAGGCCATTTAAAGGTAGGCCCAGGGAGGGCCTTCAGGTGGTGGGAGAGGAGAGGGGTTGTAGTTGGGAGGGGGAGGGGAAGGAAATGTCTGGCCAAGCGGGACCCACTCTCTCCCGAAGGGGGTGAGTAACTGGCCCAGGAAGACGCTCTCTGGTACGGGTGGGGGTGGAGGCAGGGGCAAGCAGAGAGTGGTTGCAAGGGGAGTTTTGGCTAAAACCGAAGTATGAACAAACCCGGATATCAGGCCTGTTTTGGTGCCAAAACTGAAATTCTGTTGGTCTCTACTTACAGAATACAGTACATTGCACATATTCAGTGACCACACCTCCCATGCCCAGCCCATGTGAATTCCCCCTTGTATTTACACACTATACCACTTTAAATGTGCCATTACAGGATAGCGCTTACACGTTTTGCTGTCACTTAAGCTTGTACATAAGAACATAAGAATAGCTTTACTGGGTCAGACCAATGGTCCATCTAGCCCAGTATCTTGCTTCCAACAGTGGCCAATCCAAGTGTCAAGTATCTAGCAAAAACCCAATTAGTAGCAGCATTCCGCTCTACCAGTCCTGGGGCAAACAGTGGCTTCCCCCATGTTCATCTCAATAACAGACTGTGGACTTTTCCTCCAGGGCCATGTCCAAACCTTTTTGAAACCCAGATACGCTGTAAACCTACCTACGAAAGTAACTGTATACTTAGTGGCGCATAAATGTGGGCCCTCTGTTGTAGAATTGCTCTTTGTGGGGTAATTCTGTAGTATTCTATAGCAGCATCTGGGTACCTGGATTTTGTTAACCAATACTGTCATAACCCAGCACTGGTGCTCCTACATGTAATTGTCTGCAGTTATACCAGTCATAGACCTGCGTAGCTGCAGCTGTGTAAATGTGGCAGGGATGCATGAAATTTCCAGGGCCTGATATTCAGGCGGCAGGAGGCAGCCTGCATAAGTGCCACGATTGGCGCTAACTCTGGATATTTAGCTGGGCCAATTCCGGTGACGCATTGAATTTCTGGGTTTTATTTTGGGGTCCTTTTACTAAGGTGCACCAAAAAATGGCCTGCGCTGTTGTAGACACCTGTATTAGTTCCGTGCAGATCCATTTTTCAGCACGCCTGCAAAAAAGACCTTATTTTTTTGGGCCTAAAATGGACGTGTGGCAAAATAAAAATTGTCACACATCCATTTTGGGCCTGAGAGCTTATTGCCGCTGATTCACTTAGCGGTAAGGTCTTACGCGTTAACCAAGTGGTAATCGTCTGCTCGTGTACAATGCCAATTACTGCCCAGTTTAGCACTTTGCGCTGGAAAATTTTCTAGTACTCATAGTGGACATGAGTAAAAAATGAAATTACTGCCTGGACCACGTGGTAGCTGGGCGGTAATTCCGAATTGGCGCATGTTGGGTCCGCGTAGGTGCCTGCGAGGCTTAGGGCCCCTAAGTGAATATTCAGCGCTAGCTAGTTAAGTTTATAGCGGCCAAAGATAGAGCTGCTATTTAGGTGATCTGATTTGGCTGCTAAACTTAGCCAGCCAGCGCTTTAATATTCACAGATAGCTAGCTATATCGCATGATATAGCTGGTTAGCTGCTCTATGCTAATCGTGAATATTCAGTGGAAATAACCGGCTATCTCCTACTGAATATTAGCGATTAGCCGGCTAAATGCTATTTAACTGTCCAGGAATTGTTCCTGGCCCGATAAATAGAGCTGAATATTGGCCAGATATTATTCTGTAACGTGTGTAAGTGGAATCCATGCCCATTGCCCGCCCATGTGTACCCCAACTTGCATGTACATGGTATGCTGCTTACACACATCCTTGCATAATAGTGCTTAGCTGTATGCAATTAAACACAAGTGTTATTATTTGGTAAATTTATGCACAAAATGCATTTATAGCGGGTGCCCAGTAACTGATCACCTAGGTTCAGAGGTTAATAAGCAAGTGCCTATTAGAGCCTGTTTTCCTGTTATCCCACAAAAGTTGCAGAAATGGTGACTCTAATGAATCCATGTACATTTACAGCTCCGGAGAGGCTATTGGTTTCATTTTGTTCCCTTTCATTTGCTCACTTTCTGGAAGCAACAGCGTACACTAAAGGGATTTTACATATACGACACTTCTTCTGACCTTGGGAAAATCACCTTACTGTGGTCATCTCAAGTATCCAATTACAATGTAAGCTCACCTGAAAAATGTTTTAAATCATTTTGGATTACAACTGGAAAGGCAGTCTAGAAATACAATATATTCTAAGAGAGTAATTTTATAGCTGGTTGCCTGTATTGAGAAAACAGTAAAGCCCCCTATTTGCAACTTATTTTATAAAGGCATAAGAAGGTAAGACTAGCCATACTGGGTCAGACGAATGGTCCATCTATCCCAGTATCCTGTTTCCAACAGTGGCCAAGCCAGGTCACAAGTACCTGATCGAATCCCAAATAGTAGCAAGATTCCAGAATCCCAGATAGTAGCAACATTCCATGCTACCATTCCCAGGGCAAGCAGTGGCTTCCCCCATGTCTCTCTCAATAGCAGACTGTGGACATTTCCTCTGGGTGAATATTTTACAGCCTATATGCACATCTCATAACTCCACCTGTGCTCTGCCCAAATTATGCCCCCTTCCATGCCTATCCTGGGGTTTTTAAAAACCATTATTTAGCCACTGCGACTTTCAATGCCAGGACATGTGAAGCTCCCAGCATTGAACATAAAAACATAGACGCCTATGCATTTTTATAAAATACTAGCGCACCTTCTGCAGGTCAAATTAATTTGCATGTATTTACACCAGCTCAAGTTCTGAGGTTAATGAGTGCCTGTGTTTTACATAATTACATGAGTAAATCAGAATTCAGCACAAACTTTACCTCAGGACATGCCTACACAAAGGTGCATACTTTTTATGCTTGAGGTAGTTTTATAAATGTAAGAGATGGTCCCTGCTCGACAGAGCTTACAATCTATTTAATACAGACAAACAGGATGAATAAGGGATAAGGGAATTACTTAAGGTGGGAATTGTAAAACAGACATGGGTACTGAACAAGTGAATAGGTGTTAGAAGTTAAAAGCAGCCTAAAAAAGGTGGGCTTTTATCCTAGATTTGAAAACTGCCAGAGCTGGAGCTTGACGTACTGATTGAGGAAGTCTATTCCAGGAGTATGCTGCAATAAGGTAAAAGGAACGGGAGTCTGGAGTTGGCAGTGGAGGCTAAGGGTACAGATAAGAGAGATTTACCCAATGAAAGGTGTTTCCACGGAGAGATAAGAGTGGAGAAGTACTGAGGAGCTGCAGAGTGAATTGGTGAATAAAAGCACAAAACTGAATGGAGGTTAGCAAACAAGCTAGGAGAGTGGCAAGAGAACACTGGGAGAAACATTGTTTTTCCAGTGTTTATCCAATTGATACCATTTAGTTTTTGATTTGGGTTTTTTTTTTGTATTGGGGCATTTAATCAGTTAAACCTAAAATCAGAAGCCCAAACTCTGTGTTTTACTGAATTTTTAATTGGAATTCACAAGCATTAATTTGAACTCTTAGAAAGGAAGTTATCAAGGTGCAAAAGATTTCAACAACTTGCAGTATCTCAGTCCCACAGATTCCTGAATCCCATGGTAGAGTAATAATGCTATTTGTAAGCTACTTCGCAAGCAACATTATTCCAGCAGCTCAAGAGTATCGGGCCGCAAAGTTGTGGCCTAATGCTGCCAGGCTGGCAGAGCAGGCCCCCTCTCCCTGGCTTAACCCCACTCCCCAAAAGGCCTTATATCTGCTCCTCCAGCTCCAGACCCCTCTCACAGGGTGAAGCCTTGCCCAGCCCCCAACCCACCCCCCCAAAAGATCCCCCTAGCAGTAGTCGTGCCATTTAGAAGATGGCACCAGACTAGGCAGGAGCGACTGGGCATTTCTGCTACCCGAAGACCCCCTGGACAACCAGTGGTTAAAGTGGTAGGCCCATAAAGGAGTCTAGGGCCATGTGGGGGGTGGGAGGAATAGTGAGGCTTGGACTTTGTGTGGGTGGATGGGGCTTAAGCCTTTGGGGGGAGGGGAGTAAGGCCTTTAGGGAGTGGGCAGTAAGCTGGGAAGGCCTACTCTGCTAGCTCAGGAGCATCAGCCCGATGTTCCCGGGCAGTAAAATAACCCCAGCTTGCTGTGATTTTTTTACCCTAATGTGATTTGTGGTGTATCACTGTAAGTTGCGTTATGGTATGTACAAAGTAATGAGATGCTTGTGTTTAATATTGTCGCAGTAAATTTTGTCAAGCTGTGTTAGTGCTTTAAATTGCATTAAGGGGCAGATAACATGATTTAGAAGCACTAATGCAACTTGATAACTTCTTCCTTTAGTGCTGCACAGCTGAGTTACCTGAATTGGTCCCTGGGATCAAAACAATTTGAAAATGAAGTATTACCTAACAATCATAGAGTTGCATCATCGGTGTCCATTTGAACTCCATCAGTCTGCTTACACATACCACAGAGTCATGGGAAAAATACTTCTGGAGTCTAGTCTTTTTGAGGCTGGGAAAGAAGAAAACCTTGAGATAAAGAACAGCATTACAGAGGTCAGGAGAGAGCAAGGATTCTCAACCTAGTCCTTGGGACACACCCAAGCCAGGTAGGTTTTCAGGCTATCTACAATGAATATGCATTACCTCCATTGTATACAAATCTGAATATTCCTTGTGGGTATCTTGAAAAACCTGACTGGCTTGGGTGTGTCCCAAAGACTAGGTTGAGAACCACTGGGTTAAGTAGTACCTGGCAAGTCGTCTACCTCTGCTCATCCAACATACCTTTTGTATGGTTACATATGATTATTGTTTGAGAAAGGCGAGCTTTCTCCTCTTTATTTCCTATTTCTCTTTTTAAGTAAAATGTTCTTTCTAGAATGAAAGGTTTTTGGTGGTGTGGCAGTCAGTAATGCAACTTGTAAGCTAATATTAAAAAAAAAAAAATCACCCTGATTGTGAGGTGAAGTATCCCAGGCTGTGCTCTGGCCCCGGCCCCAAAGTTATTCTGTTGAGTGAGTCCAGGGCTTTTGGTTGCTTGGGTTGATCTGGGTAGATACTGGCTGTTCCGGGAGCAGGAGTGAGGTGGGGTTAGTTGAAGCAGTTGTGCTGGGGCTTAGACAGGGACTGGCAATGGCAGTTCCTGGGCGGACGAGTGCCACACTGGAATCGGGCCAAGAACTGGTTTCTTGAGCATGTGGGGAATAACACGTATGCTGAAAAGGCCAGTGGGTTTAGGAAGTCTGAAGATTAACGGGTTCAGGCTAAACGAAGATCTGGCAGGTTTGTGACTGTGCAGGCCAGGTTTGGGACAATAGAAAAAAAAGTATCTAGAGAAAGCAGTTTAGAAACGGCTTGATCTCTAGGGCAATTTGTCCAAATTGGGTTAGTTTTGCACATACAGTGACAGTAATGAACCTCACTCCTACGCCAGGGTATGTGGAGTATGATCCCAGTCTCTCAAATGTACTTTTAATGCTTGCAGTAGTACTTAAATCGTGCCAAAGAGAGCTTCCCTCTGGAGTCCATAAAATGGCGCACGTAATGTCAACGTATCCAGATGTGCTTGAAAATTCTTTTTATTCCAGCATGTGGCACCAGAATGGTGGGTAATATTTCTGTATCTTTGTGCCACATTTTCTTAGTCTTGAACTGTATTTATTTCTTGGTACTTGAGGATCTTCTCTCTCTCCACATGATTCACAGAGTAATCGCCTTGAACTGACACCTCTATGATCAGCATTATTCTAAGAAATAAGATGGGGGAGTTGGAATATATTGCACTAAATGAAAAATTAGATATAATAGGCATCTCTGAGACCTGGTGGAAGGAGGATAACCAGTGGGACACTGTCATACCGGGGTACAAATTATATCGTAGTGATAGGGTGAATCGGATTGGTGGAGGGGTAGCATTGTATATTAACGAGAGCCTTGAATCAAATAGATTGAAAATTCTGCAGGAAACAAAACACTCCTTGGAATCACTGTGGATTGAAATTCCATGTGCAAAGGGGAAAAGGATAGTGATAGGAGTGTACTACCGTCCGCCTGGCCAGGACGAACAGACGGATGCGGAAATGTTAAAGGAAATCAGGGACGCAAACAAACTGGGCAACACAATAATAATGGGGGATTTCAATTACCCGCATATAGACTGGGTTAATGTAACATCTGTACACGCAAGGGACATAGGATTTCTTGATGAAATCAAGGACAGCTTCATGGAACAGCTAGTTCAGGAGCCGACAAGAGAAGGAAAAATACTAGACTTAGTCCTTAGTGGTGCTCATGATCTAGTGCAGGGGGTAACGATACGAGGGCCGCTTGATAACAGTGATCATAATATGATCGGTTTTGATATTGGCATTGAAGGAAGTGAAACTAGGAAATCAAGTACGCTAGCGTTTAACTATAGAAAAGGTGATTACGACAAAATGAGAAAAATGGTGAAAAAAAGACTGAAAGGAGCAGCTCGCAGAGTAAAAAACTTGCATCAGGCGTGGATGCTGTTTAAAAACACCATCCTGGAGGTTCAGGACAAATATATTCCACGTATTAGAAAAAAGGGAAAGAAGACTAAACGTCAGCCGGCGTGGCTAAACAGTAAGATAAAGGAAATCATTAGAGCCAAAAAAACAATCCTTCAGAAAGTGGAGAAGAGAACCAACTGAAAGTAACAGGATAGATCATAAGGAATGCCAAGCCAAATGCAAAGCGGAGATAAGGAGGGCAAAAAAGGACTTTGAGAAGAAATTAGCGTTGGAAGCAAAAATACATAGTAAAAATTTTTTTAGATACATTAAAAGCAGGAAACCGGCCAAAGAGTCGGTTGGGCCGCTGGACGAAAATGGTGTTAAAGGGGCGATCAAGGAGGACAAAGCCGTAGCGGAGAAATTAAATGAATTCTTTGCTTCGGTCTTCACCGAGGAGGATTTGGGGGGGACACCGGTGCCGGAAAGAATATTTGAAGCGGGGGAGTCGGAGAAACTAAACAAATTCTCTGTAACCTTGGAGGATGTAATGGGTCAGTTCAGCAAGCTGAAGAGTAGTAAATCACCGGGACCTGATGGTATTCATCCCAGAGTATTAATAGAACTAAAAAATGAACTTGCGGAGCTACTGTTAGAAATATGCAATCTGTCCCTAAAATCGAGTGTAGTACCGGAAGACTGGAGGGTAGCCAATGTTACTCCGATTTTTAAGAAGGGTTCCAGAGGAGATCCGGGAAATTATAGACCGGTGAGTCTGACGTCGGTGCCGGGCAAGATGGTGGAGGCTATTATTAAGAATAAAATTGCAGAGCATATACAAAAACATGGACTGATGAGACAAAGTCAGCACGGATTTAGTGAAGGGAAGTCTTGCCTCACCAATCTAATGCATTTTTTTGAGGGGGTAAGCAAACATGTGGACAATGGGGAGCCGGTTGATATTGTATATCTGGATTTTCAGAAGGCGTTTGACAAAGTGCCGCACGAAAGACTCCTGAAGAAATTGCAGAGTCATGGAATCGGAGGTAGGGTATTATTATGGATTAAGAACTGGTTGAAAGATAGGAAGCAGAGAGTAGGATTGCGTGGCCAGTATTCTCAGTGGAGGAGGGTAGTTAGTGGGGTCCCGCAGGGGTCTGTGCTGGGTCCGTTGCTTTTTAATGTATTTATAAATGACCTAGAGATGGGAATAACTAGTGAGGTAATTAAATTCGCCGATGACACAAAATTATTCAGGGTCGTCAAGTCGCAGGAGGAATGTGAACGATTACAGGAGGACCTTGCGAGACTGGGAGAATGGGCGTGCAAGTGGCAGATGAAGTTCAATGTTGACAAGTGCAAAGTGATGCATGTGGGTAAGAGGAACCCGAATTATAGCTACGTCTTGCAAGGTTCCGCGTTAGGAGTTACGGATCAAGAAAGGGATCTGGGTGTCGTCGTCGATGATACGCTGAAACCTTCTGCTCAGTGTGCTGCTGCGGCTAGGAAAGCGAATAGAATGTTGGGTGTTATTAGGAAGGGTATGGAGTCCAGGTGCGCGGATGTTATAATGCCGTTGTATCGCTCCATGGTGCGACCGCACCTGGAATATTGTGTTCAGTACTGGTCTCCGTATCTCAAAAAAGATATAGTAGAATTGGAAAAGGTACAGCGAAGGGCGACGAAAATGATAGTGGGGATGGGACGACTTTCCTATGAAGAGAGGCTGAGAAGGCTAGGGCTTTTCAGCTTGGAGAAGAGACGGCTGAGGGGAGATATGATAGAAGTGTATAAAATAATGAGTGGAATGGATCGGGTGGATGTGAAGCGACTGTTCACGCTATCCAAAAATACTAGGACTAGAGGGCATGAGTTGAAGCTACAGTGTGGTAAATTTAAAACGAATCGGAGAAAATTTTTCTTCACCCAACGTGTAATTAGACTCTGGAATTCGTTGCCGGAGAACGTGGTACGGGCGGTTAGCTTGACGGAGTTTAAAAAGGGGTTAGATAGATTCCTAAAGGACAAGTCCATAGACCGCTATTAAATGGACTTGGAAAATTCCGCATTTTTAGGTATAACTTGTCTGGAATGTTTTTACGTTTGGGGAGCGTGCCAGGTGCCCTTGACCTGGATTGGCCACTGTCGGTGACAGGATGCTGGGCTAGATGGACCTTTGGTCTTTCCCAGTATGGCACTACTTATGTACTTATGTACTTATTCTGCTGTTTTTCTCCTTTACCACTGTTTCCATCTTCCTTGCATCTATCTTTTTATCGCTCTGGGTAGGGATGTTCCAGGTTATCATATCCTCTTCATTCTCCACAGTTCTGTTAGGATCATAATTCCAATGCTTTTTCGGTACAGCGATGATGTAATAGTTACAAACTTTCCAGTGAAAGAGATATTCCACCTTGTGCCTTTTACATATATACATTTTCCATCATCAGGACTTCGCATCAGGATAAGATGAGTAACCATTTTAGCTCTGTTTTTACAGAACCTACGAGGGTCTGTTTTACCAGTTTTTTTCTATGCTGAATGTGAATGATCTCATCTGTAATCCACTGTACTGGGCTGACATGGGGAAAATCCACTGCTTGTTTCTGGGATAAGCAGCTTAAAATGTATTGAACTTTTTTGGATTGGCCACTGTTGGAAACAGGATGCTGGGCTTGATGGAGTTTTGGTCTGTTCCTGTGTGATTGATACCTATCAATCTCAAATCCTTTAGGTTTCAGTTCTCCTCTCTTTAACCATTCATGCATGGTCCACGTATGGCTCCTGGAGTAACACTTTATATTCCCCGCTGTATTTCTACATTTGCCACTGTTTTTTTCCTTATTTGCGGATCTAATTCTTTAAAGAGCTTTTTCTACTGCTGTGCATATTCTATTCATTCCTTTCTTTTGTGCATCCAGGTGGATTATCACTCATTTCTTCTGCTTGTTGAAATGCCTGTCCAAGTTTAATGATGAAACTGGATTCTGGGCTCTTGCTTTTGTACCTCAGTACAGTTTGTGCGTTTGGATCCATTGATGCTGATAAGCCTATGACTAGCTCTATATGTATAATCGTATTTTTGTGAGATTTATTCTTCCTTTGGCTCTAGAAATGAACAGTCACAGCATACACTTTTCTTAGACTACCTTGTATTTAAGAGACTTGTCCACAATTCCAAAATTATATGGTTCTCTAAACAAGTGGATGAAAAAAAAAAGGGCAAAAGTTCATCGATGTCCAGAAGTGACACATTTCCTGCATCAAAAAAGGTCTTTCTAAAAACCGCATGCTTCTAAAATCTGCATACTAAAGATCTACACCATCATACACAGACATCAAGACTCCTGAGGAAGGCACCACTACCTTTGTTGAGTCATCCTCCAATAGAGCTTTTAAGTCATGTCTGACATCGCCAGTATTTTTTGGAGAGCCTGACTCTGTTCCCACTCTCTGCTTTTTCCTGTGATTCTTCGTGGGACATCTGTGTTCTTTCCACTTCCTGTGGTTTTGGTTGGCATTAGTTAAAACTGAATGCCAAGAAGCAGAGCGATGCACTTAGGATGCAGAAATCCAAGAGATGTACCATATAGGAGGGGAGAGATTGGTAAGCTCGGCTTAGGAGAGAGACCTTGGGGTGATTGTGTCTGAGGATCTTAAGGTAACGAAACAATGTGACAAGGCAGTGGCCGCAGCCAGAAGGATGCTAGGCTGCATAGAGAGGGGTATAAACAGCAGGAAAAAGGAGGTGTTGAGGCCCCACTTGGAGTATTGTGTTCAGTTTTGGAGGCAATATCTTGCTAAGAATGTAAAAAGACTTGAAGCGATTCAAAGAAAAGTGATGAAAATGGTATGGGGTTTGCGTAGCAAGATGTATGAGGAGTGGCTTTGAGGGGCATAATCGAACGTGAACGCCCATCTCCATGGGCGTTTATCTCCGAGGATGGGTCCGCGAAGGGGCGGGCCAGACCGTATTTTTGAAAATGATGGGCGTCCATCTTTTGTTTCGATAATACGGTTTGTGCTGGGCAAATGCATCACATTTGGGCGGATTTGTGCTGGGCGGTATCGGTTTTCAGTGATAATGGAAACCGAAGGCGCCATGCTCAAAAACGAACAAATCCAAGGCATTTGGTCGTGGGAGGGGCCAGGATTCGTAGTGCACTGGTCCCCCTCACATGCCAGGACACGAACGGGGCACCCTAGGGGGCACTTGTAACAATTAAAAAAAATGTTTAAATAGCTCCCAAGTCCATAGCTCCCTTACCTTGGGTGCTGAGCCCCCCAAATCCCCCCCAAAACCCACTGCCCACATCTCTACACCATTACCATAGCACTTATGGCTGAAGGGGGGCACCTAGATGTGGGTACAGTGGGTTTTGGGGGTGGTTTTGAGCGCTCCCATTTAGCAGCACAAGTGCAACAGGTGGGTGGGGGGGGGGGGGGGGGGGTGGGCCTGGGTCCACCTGCCTGAAGTCCACTGCACCCACTAACAACTGCTCCAGGGACCTGCATACTGCTGTGATGGAGCTGGGTGTGACATTTGAGGCTGGCATACAGGCTGGAAAAAAAGTATTTAAAGTTCTTTTTTTTTGGTGGCAGAGGGTTAGTGACCACTGGGGGAGTCAATGGAGGTCATCCCCGATTCCCTCCGGTGGTCATCTGGGCAGTTGGGTCACTTTTTGGGGACTTGTTCGTGGAAAAAAAGGGTAAAAAAAAAAGTGACCCAAATTCTCGCTTCTGGCGCCCTTCTTTTTTTTTCATTATCGGCCGAGCGCACCCATCTCTCCTCGGCCAATAAACACGCCCCAGTCCCGCCTTCACCATGCCTCCGACACGCCCCCATCAACTTTGTTCGTTCCCGCGACAGACTGCAGTTGGAAGCGCCCAAAATCGGCTTTTGATTATACCAATTTGGGCGCCCATGAGAGAAAGGTGCCCATCTCCCGATTTGGGTCGGAATATGGGCATCTTTCTCTTTTCGAAAATAAGCTGGTTTATGACCTGAACATGTATACCCTGGAGGAAAGGAGAAACAGGGGTGATATGATTCAGATGTCAAATATCTTATAGGTATTAATCCACAAACAAACATTTTCCATAGATGGGAAGGCGGTAGAACTAGAGGACATGAATTGAGGTTGAAAGGGGGCCGACTCAGGAATAATGTCAGAATTTTTTTCACTGAGAGAGTAGTAGATACCTGGAATGCACTCACACGGGAAGTGGTAGAGATGAAAACGATAATGGAATTCAAAAATTTGTAGGATAAACACAAAGGAATCCTGTTTAGAAGGAATAGATCCAAAGAAGCTTAGTGGAGATTAGGTAGCAGCATTGGTAATTGGGGAAAAAAACAGTACTGGGTAGACTTCTGTGGTCTGTGCCCTGATCGTGGCTGAATAGACTTAGATGGACTGGAGTGGAGCTTTTCAGGGGCTTCAATGACAACTTCAGAAATTTTAGAGCAAGGAGAGTGCCGGGCAGACATCTATGGTTTATGTCTTGAAAATGGCAAGGACAAATCAAGATCAGGTATGCATATGAAGTATCACATACCATATGTAATGAATTTTTCTTGTTGGGCAGGCTGGATGGACCATGCAAGTCTTTATCTGCCATCATCTAATATGTTACTATCATGCTCATTTTTGAAAGAGATGGACGTCCAAGAAGTGACGTAAATCGGCACTTGGACGTCCATCTCTCAGAGACGTCCAAATCAGTATAATCGAAACCCGATTTTGGACGTCTCTATCAGAAGTCCATCGCAAGGACGTCCACATTTCAGGGGGGCGTATCAGAGGCATGGTGGAGGCGGGACTTGGGCATTCCTAAGACTTGGACGTCTTTGAGCCATAATGGAAAAAGCAAAGACGTCCATGACTAAAACTTGGATGTTTTCACCCGGACCTGTTTTTATTACGAATAAGACAAAAAAAGGCGCCCGAAATGACCAGATGACTACTGGAGGGAATCGTGGATGATTTCCCGTTACTCCCCCAGTGGTCACTAACCCCCTCCCACCCTCAAAAAACACCATTAAAAATGACTTGCCAGCCTCAGATGTCATACTTAGGTCTGTGACAGTGCATGCAGGTCCCTGGAGTAGTTTTGTAGTAGGTGCAGTGCTCTTCAGACAGGTGGATCCAGGCCCATACCCCCCCACCTGTTACATTTGTGGAGGAAACAGCGAGTCCTCCAAAACCCACCAGAAACCCTCTGCACTCACATATAGGTGCCCCCTTCACCCATAAGGGCTATGGTAGTGGTGTACAGTTGGAGGTAGTGGGTTTTGGGGGGCTCAGCACACAAGGTAAGGTAGCTGTGTACCTGGGAGCATTTTATGAAATCCACTGCAGTGCCCCCTAGGGTACCCGATTGCTGTCCTGGCATGTCAGGGGGACCAGTGTACTAGAAATGCTGGCTCCTCCCACGTCCAAATGGCTTGCATTTGGACGTTTTAGACTTGGATGTCTTTGGTTTTGAAAATCACCGAAAATCAAAGACATCCAAATTCAGGGACGTCCAAATCCAAGGACGTCCATGGTATTTTCGAAACCAAAGATGGACATCCATCATTTTTCAAAAATGACCTCCCTGCCTCTGAATTTGGATGTTTTACAAAGACGTCCAAATTGCAACTTAGACGTTTCTTTCGAAAATGCCCCTCCACATATGAGAGTACAAGAATTGTGAGCTGGTTGATGTCTTATCTCTCATTCTTTGATGACAGAGCACTTTGATAATAGAATGTCTTCTCTAATATTCTTTGCTGGTAATTTCTGGCAGTGCTTTATGCTGGTGTTGTTCTTTGCTTCACTTTTAGATATTTATATACACCTTCCTGTTTGAAATTCCTTGATGGTACAATCATCAGTCAGAGAGAGGTTTTCAGTTTTGCTCAATTTCCCCCCTAAATAGTTTACCTTAGCAGTTGTCCAGGCCAAAAGTCACCCTGATGTCATCTGAAAAGGTTTTTATTAAACTGAGTTATTCCAACAAATATCGATTGCTAAGACAGTAGAGCTTCAAGTCTTCTACAAACAGCAGGTGTGATGTTACCTTTGGGTCTTTGCCAATTCTTGAATTAAGGTTAAATCCATTACCCAAAGAGTTAAAAAGTGTACTCAAAGAATTAAGTGCTATCCAGGAGTGTCCAACCTTAGCCCTCGCTAGGTTGAGTTTTCAGGATTTCCCCAATGAATATGCATGAGATCTATTTGCATTCCATGGAGGCAGTGCTCGCAAATGGATCTCATGTATATTCATTAGGGAAATCCTGAAAACCCGACAGGATTGTGGCCCTCGATGACCAAGGGTGGACAGCTCTGTGCTGTACAAAACCCGACAGGATTGTGGCCCTCGATGACCAAGGGTGGACAGCTCTGTGCTGTACAAAACAAGAGTGGTAACAAGGAGTATCTCTACATTATTCCTTGCTGGACCTTGATATTAGGAAAGATATATCCTTTTTCATACTGTAGATGGGAGTGTGGTTTGCCACATTTTCATGGTGTAATTAATGTACTCAACTATGAGAGATGCTGAGCGAACATATGCAGTACAGGAAAAGTCATGCTGAGGTTGTATTTGTTCTGTATCACAAGTAGCCATTGAAGAGAGACAAAGCAGCTTTTGAAGGGAGCAGTTGGGTGGAGAGGAGCTCTGAAGGAAAAAGGGAGTCTGGGGTTATAATGTGATGAAGGTTTGAAGTGTTTGTGTGAAAAGGAAACACAAGCATGAAACCTTTTTTTCTTTTTTAGCACTTGTATTGATTGAATATATATATATATATATATATATATATATATATATATATATATATATATATATATTAGAAATGAAGACTGTTGTGGAGTTGGGGGTGGGGTTGAGTATTTGTAAGTGAGCTCTATAAGGGAAAAGGGAAGCGTTGATGATAACTGGGTAAAAGGTTGATTGTGTGAAATAAAGAGAAAATTTGTAATCTTTACCTTTCAGTTTTGCCCAGTCATCACAGCCACATCCCCCTAAGTCTGTGTTATGGTTATGCGACAGCGGAGGTCTTCTGTCCTGGAAGGCTTACACCTGTGTGGTACTTTTAGTAAGGGAAGGAAATAGCCAGTGCTTCCAGTGGCTCATTAAAATAAAAACAACTGTTCTGAATTCCAGATGTGCTTTTTCCATCTCACTGAAGGAATATGCTGTACACTGACAACTGCTGTGCCATCACAGGAAATAATGTGGTACACAATGCATCTAAACCTTCTAGGATGCCAACAAGATAATCTGGTTGGCTTATAGCTATCCCAAATGGCGGTAAAAGGTGACCCACAGTGGAGTCAGCACATGGGATGGCTGCTCGCTGAGGCTGCTTTTTACTGCTGTGGTTTTTTTTTTTAAAGGTGCAGTAAAGGGCCGTGTGGTAATTAAAAAAAATTGCTGTATGGCCATTTACTGCTGGAGCCTTTACTGCCTCACAAGCAGATGATCAAAAGCCCCGTGCTGTTCCAAACAGGCCCCTAAAAATAGCGCTGGAACAGCATGGGGCGTTATTGGACCCATGATCAGAGATAATGACATGCAAATTTAAACACGCAATTCTCTCTGATAATGGGGTAGAAGTGCGGGAGGATTGTGCCTGAGCATGTGCTTAGGCACAATCTTCCCGCACTTGTTTGACAGGTCAAACACAAGGGCTGGAGGTCCATGGGACCACCAGACCTCAATTACCCCTGCCCCGAGCAAGGCAAAATGAGGGCTAAAGGTCCGGCGGACCTCCAGTTCCCCCGACCTCCGCCTCGACACAGTTTCAGGGAGGCCTGGAGATCCGGTGAGTCTCCAGCCCCCCCTAACCCCCCCAGCATTTCTAAGAAGTCCCTGGCGACCCCACAGCGACAGGGGTCTGGGGGTCTGGCGGACCTCCGGTCCCCCCAACCCAACAGGCTCAGGGGGGCTGGAGATCTGGTGGGTCTCCAGCCCCCCCTAATCCTCCTCAGCATTAGCAAGAAATCTCTGGTGGTCCAGTGGGCTGCTGTCAACCCCCCCTACGCCCCTACCTTGAGTTGGAGGAGGGAGGTGGCCTCCCTCCTCTTCCTTTGATGCCGCCAAAATGGCGGCACCCAGCCCTGCCCAGTGTATCTTGGTATGTGCTGGATGGGGCTTCACCATATAAGGGTGATAAAAGGGCCTTAAATGCAGAAGGAAACCTGTAAAATCTGCTACTTTCTAATTTAATCATTTTATTGTAGGCATTTAAAAATGCAAAATTATTAAAAATTCTCCACAACTAGCTAACATAAACCTGTATCTAGATCTCCAATTTTAATCTTATAAATTTGTATTGGTATATACATGAAAAAGATAGGAGGAAAAAGCCTCAAAGAGCTGCAGACGATGACTAGCTGCATTTAAATCATAAGCTAAGTAATTTATTTACTCCTTGTTTTTTTTGGATATGGGTGAAATTTGATGGGAGGTTTTTTTATGCCAGTGATGAAGAGTAAACAGCTCTAGAGACAGTCATTATCTGAAGCGCCTTCTATCTTTTTTATGTTTATACCAATAAAAATATATAACATTAACATTGGAGATCTAACTACACATTTATGCTGTATAGTTGTGGAGAATTTTTCATCATTTTGTATGTGGCTCACATATTTGACTCTCCTTCCCCTTTTTGAATTTTTAGTAGTGGATTCTAGACATTTAAAAATGACCTGCTGGATAATGTAACCAAGACTAGAACTTAATGCAAGGAGATCACTGAACCCTATATCTTGCCAGTCTCTCATTTTGTTCTGTGCTAGAGTTTGTGTGATATGCTAGAACTTGTATCTCTGGAATTTTCCTTGAACTGTGAAAGGACATCAATGCCATTCAGTCCCTTCTACCCACGTGCAGCTCCCACATATGGGCCTTAATACAATGCAAAAAGCTAAATCGGTCTTGGCTATTTCAACGTCCTCTTGGTCCAGAGCCCAAGGATACTTATGAGAAGATTTATCTCTTCCCCCCACATTTCTTAAAAATAAATATAAGGAAAAAACAGAAGTGTTTAAAAATAGAACCATCAGAGGCTGAAGGGCACTAGTGTAAAGAGTGGGGCTCCTTTGTGTCATTCTGGTTTTGGATTGCAGAAACGGACACAAGTCAAGTTCAGAAGCTGCAGGAAAAAAAGTTTGTTTTATAAAGTTATTTTCATGTGTATGTGGGCTATTAAAACTCTGACCAGCGTAAAAGTATGATCAGGGACATTGTGGTGCATACTTTTGCCAGTAGGTATGTATAGGGGTGAAGCATGGGTGGAGTTCGCAAGTACATTTGTAGATTGTAAAATGTTAATTTTCATGCACCCTTAATATAGGAACAGGTATAAATGGCCGTGCCTGCACTGTGGAAGCAATTTCTGCCACTTATGCTAGTATTAAATAAAAGATGACCTATAAATCCAAAATAAACATCCATAAAAAACAATGATAAAAATAATTTTGTAAAAATACCTCTTTGAAAAAAAGCATAATATCAGTTTCAAAAACTATATACAGTGCACTCCATTTAAGTGCACGTCGGATAAGCGCATGCTCTGTTTAACTGCATGCCGTATTTCAGTCCCGTTTTTGGTGCCATAAATTTCTATGGGGACAAACTTTGGTTTAGCGCACCACTGATAAGTGCAAGATTCGCTTATATGCATGGTTTAAGACCGCTCCTCTGCAGGAAACACTCCGCATAAGCACGTGCACGGAATATGGAAGCCGATTGGCGCGTGACAACCGAGATTTCAAATTTACCTCCCCCCCCCCCTTTAACTGCCACAGGCAGAATAAGCGAAAGAATGTTGTTAGAGTGTACACTGGAGTCGTCATCACGCAACTGTAAGACTTTAACACTGGCTGAACGAATAGAAGTTCTTAAAAAACTAGAAAACAAACAAAGTCAAGCATCATATGGTGTCAATCCCAGTCAAATTTCATGTGTCTTGAAGCAGAAAGACCAGCTTCTGGAAGACTGGCAAAACAATACAAATCCACACCGGAAACGAAAAAGGGCGGGAAAAGCTGAGGAGGTAGAAGATGCTCTTCTTCGGTTTTTTTCTCAAGTCAGGAGCAGACAGTTTCCTGTCAGTGATCCACTGCTTATGGAGAAAGCTAATCAGCTAGCTGAAAGTCTTGGGACTAACTGAATTCAAAGCCACTGTTGGATGGTTGGAAAGATGGAAGGAGAGGAACAACATAAAATTCAAGAAACAGCAAGGTGAAAAACAAGACGTTGATGACTTTGGTGCTGAAAATTGGGTTGTTTCAGTTCTTCCTACCATCTTAAACGAGTTTGCACCTCGTGACATTTTCAATGCTGATGAAAACGGTCTCTACTGGCGAGCGATTCCTGATGAAACACTTGCATTCAAACAAGCCAAAACTACAGGAGGTAAAATGTTGAAGGACCAACTGACAATCCTCTTTTGCTGCAATATGGATGGGATTTGAGAAGTTGGAACCACTCGTCATTGGAAAGAGCAAACAGCCCCGTTGCTTCAAGAATGTTAAGCGACTTCTTGTGTCATACGAGGCTAACACAAATTCATGGTTGACTGGGGAAATTTGGAAGCAGTGGCTAAAGAAGTTAACACTAGAATGCGGGCACAAAAGCGTCAGATTTTGTTGCTTTGTGATAATTGTGCTGCACGCAGTGATGATGTCAGGCTGTCTAACGTCAAGGTGGTCTTCCTGCCACCAAACACTACCTCTCTGGTCCAACCTATGGATCAGGGCATAATAGCCAATTTCAAACAACATTATCGGGCTCTTGTGCTATGTCGTCTGATGAGCGTTATGGATGACCAGACTGGCAAGGGTAAATGTGCTGTTGAACTGGCTCGTAATCTCACTGTTGGATTCCCTACATATGCAGAAAGAAGCCTGGAATCGTGTTACACAGGCAACCATTGTGAACTGCTACAAGCAGGCAAGCTTTTTTAGGGATGTGAAGAGGGACAAAACAGATGCTTCTGTTGCAAACGCGTCAGATGAACAGGCTATTGACATCCCAGCCTGTGTTACTGAAGAGGAGTTTCATCAGTATGTAGCTGTTGATTACGATCTACAAACAGCTGACGACAGCACTGATGTCCAGATATGCACCTACACGCAGGCAACGGCTGATGATGAAACAGATGATGAAATGAGCAGCGAGGCACATGCTGACAAAATTCAACAACCACCTCTCACTTTTGCAAGAGCGCTGGAGAGTCTCAGCACCGTGCAGTGTGGGCCTATCTGGAGGCCACTGGATGTCAGTGCTATAACAGTTTTTACCGTCTGGCAGATGTAGTCTATGGAACTCACAGACACAAGAGTGTACAGAGGACTATGACTGATTACTTCAAGTAAGCCTAATGTCAGTTAACGGAGACTGTATACTGTACATATAATAAACAGTACTGTACATATGTTTATCAGATGTCAAACTTCTTTGGGTCACAACGGTTAAGTGCATGCTCCGGTTAACTGCATCTATTTCTTTGGTCCCAGACCCTTGCACTTAAGAGGATTGCACTGTATTTGTAAATAAACAAAATGTATGTAATGTTTTAATATGAAAGAAAATCACCAGAAACAATACCATTGCTTCCGTTTATGTCAAAATAGAGCTTAACAGTAAGGGGTCCTTTTACTAAGATGCGCTAATGGGTTTAGTGCATGCTAAGAGGCCCTTTTACGAAGCGGCGGTAAGCCCACTTTGGGCTTACTGTGCGCCAAACAGGAGCTACTGTAGCAGTCCGGCGGTAGTTCCCACCCCCAGTGCGCGCCATTTCCAGCGCTACAAAAATATTTTCTATTTTTGTAGTGCGAATGTTTACTCGGCAATAATCAGGCAGTGCTGTGTGCTGCCCGGTTACCGCTGGGTTAGCACAGGAGCCCTTACCATCATCTCAGTGGGTGACAGTAACTGCTCCCTCTGAAATGGTCGTGCGGTAAGCAGTTCACTTACCGCATGGCCATTTCTTTAAAAAAAAAAAAGACAGCCTTTTACCTGCTGCAGTAAAAGGGGGCCTCAGCGCATGCCAAAAACATACGCTGAAGCTAGCACAGGCCTTATTTTACCACAGCCTAGTAAATGGACCCCTAAATGCCATGTAGCTCATTATATTCCTGTGGGCTGCATGGCATTTAGCGTGCGCTAAATCTTAATGCACCTTAGTTACAGGATCCCTAAATGATGTAACTGCTAAATGCAGAAAATCATTCTGGGGAGCTTTTATTAAGCTGTGTTAACAAGTGTCCTTAGTGTGCCCTTACATGGATCATTTCTGCGCGTCAAGGCCATTTTTTTATCATGGCAGTAAAACCCCTAGTTTTCTATTTTTTTTGCATTAACGGCCATTAGCACGCAGCCATTAAAAAGAATTACTGCGGGAGCACTTAACGAACACCTGTTTTGTAGGCAGTAAGGACTCCTGCGTTATTTGTGCACAGACAGCAAGCAGTAATGTAGATGGGCTAACTGGTTAACGTAGAAATGCCCACTCTCTGCTCCTGACACGCCCCCTCAAAAGCCCCCCCCCCCCCCCCCAAAAATAGCAAGCAATTAGCATGCACACATCCCAAAACCAACACGGAACACATCAGCACATCTTGCATTAGGCTTTTTTTGCTGCGTTAGGCATGTGTTAGCGCCTAGCACAGTTTGGTAAAAGGACCTGTTTCGTAGCTCAAACACCATCATCAATATTCTTATAGTGTGTCATGTGTTTTAACATAACTGAAATTCAAAAATTATTGAAATAAAATGTTTGTGTCTCAGTTCAGCATTACTGGTAGACCCCACTAGGGTCCACTCATATCATGTCAATTATCCAAACTTAGGAGCCCTTTTACTAAAAGTGGCCTGTGCTGGTGTAGGCACGTGTTTTGGACGAGTGCTTGTCCATTACCTCAGCACTCCTGGAAAAAAGACATTTTTGTTTTGTGCCGGAAAATGGATGTGTGGCAAAATTAAAACCAGCGTGCGTTCATTTTCGGCCTGAGACCTTACCGCCACCCGTTGACATAGTGGTATGGTCTCACGCTCTAACCGTGCAATAAGCGTTCAACATGTGTCAATTTCCGAAATCCGCACTGAGCCTGCTACCGAGCGGGAAAGAGCGGGGTATAAATGCAACAAATAAATAAAATAAAATTACTGCTGGGTAAGCGCCACGCAGTAGAAAATATTTTCTACCACGTGTTTTGGGCTTGTCAGAAATGGAACTACCTCCCAGGGCACGCAGTAGCAGGCCAGTAGTGCCAATTTGATGTCCTCTGGACGTGCGTAAGCGCCTACGTGCCTTTGTAAAAGGGCCCCTTAGTAGATGGCAGAAGAGAGGGTTAAAGTACACAACAAGACGAATATAGACGCACAAAGGGCCATCAAGCATGGGATAGTCAAGAGTCCTTTATTTATAAACCCGACACGTGCTGTGTTTTGGCATAAAGATGCCTGTGTCAGGGGTCTAAATATAAAACAAAATATATACTTCTATTAAAAAATTGAACATTCATAATTTTACAAATTTTAAATGTTCAGCTTTTTAAATGTATATATTTGTTTTATATTTATTTAGACTCCTAATGCAGACGTCTTTATGCTGAAACACGCCTGATGCAGGCGTCTTTACGCCGACATATCTGGTTCATAAAGAAAGGACTCTTGAATATCCCATTCTTGATGGCCCTTTGTGCTCCTGTATTCGAATTATCCAAACTCAAATCACAATGAAATATTATGACTTGTCTTTTATGGTGCCCAAATAGTTGAAATCCTGGAGCACTGTAATTGACAAACACTTTCAAGTTCCAAACACCTCCAGTAACAAGACCTTGTTTCGTCACCTTTCTCTGGAACCTTTGTCATAGCATCTATACAAACGATGTCTTTCAGTGACACAAGAAACCAAAGGCCCTGTTTACTAAGCAGCGCTGAGGGCGTGCTAACGTTTTTATTGCACGCTAAAGACACCCATAGGAATATATTGGTGTCTCTATCGTTTAGCATGCACTAAAAACGCTAGCGCGTCTTAGTTAACTGGACCATCAGTATTCCCGAGAAGGTTGAGATACACTTTCAGGGGTTAATATTTCCAAATAAGTTGAATTGCACAAGCAGTGACCGGAATGAAGCTCACTCCTAAACTAGGGTGTCTTGAAAATGATCTTAGTTTTTCAGATTTACCGCTAATGTTCATCTCAACACTTGGCAGTACTCTTTGGCACGTTTTTTCTGGAGCTCATAAGGAGTAGCATGTACAGGCACTATATCAAAACATGTTTGCAAATTCTTTTTAATCAAGCTGGTGGCACCCAGTACAACTGGGATAATTTCTCTATTTTTCTACCACATTTTCTAGGTCTCTGATTGCTCTTATTGGAACTGGAGGATCTTTTCTTTCTTCACATGTAGTACAGAATGGCCATTTGATATCAGCACTTCTGTTTGAGTACTAGTCTTGTACTTTTTCCCTTTGCCACAATGTCCAACTTTCTCATTTTAATCTTTTTTTTTTTTCAGTGGGAGTGCAAATGTCCCAGTTAATCACAACTTACAAAAGACCATAAGAGTAGCCTTACTGAGTCGGACCAGTGGTCCATCTAGCCCAGTATCCTGTTGCTTCCCATGTCTGTCTCAATAGCAGGCTATAGACTTTTCCTCCAGGAATTTGTCCAAACCTCTTTTAAACCCAGATATGCTAACCGCTGTCCACAATGAGTTCCAGATTTGTTGAGTGAAAAAATATTTCCTCCTATTTGTTTTAAAAGTATTTCCATGTAACTTCCTTGAGTGTCCCCTAGTCTTTGTACTTTTGGAATGAATAAAAAAATCGATTTACTTCTACTTGTTCTACACAACTTCTTCATCTTCTGCAATTTTCTCAATTTTATGATCTCCGTGCTTTTCTGGTACAGATATCGTTCTCAGTGGTTGAGCTGTGCTACCTTATTGATCTTTTCTGTACACAAGTCTTCTGTCATCAACACATCATAGCCAATGATTAAATGTGTAACCATCTCCAGTTCAGTGCTACAGAATCTAGAGTAATCCATTTTGCAATTTGTTTTTCATCCTTGCTGTCATAGGTGTCAACATTTCAAATTAATTTGGGAATGGGGGGAGACCAAACACAATACTGATTACCCCCTTCCTACACATCTACCACGCCCATGCCATGTCCATAGGCAGTTATCAATCTATCATTTTTAGGTTAAGTTTACCTCTCTTTAGCTATTCCTGTGTAAAGTTTTTCGATCTGTGTATAGTCGCTGAAGTAACTCTCAGTATTTTCTGCTGCCTTTGTACATTTGTCACTTGTTTTTTTCCATGTTTGATGGCCCAACTCTTTAAAATAGTTTTTTTCCTTGTGTTTTGCAAATTCTGTTGCTTCTTTCTCCATGTGTTTTGGTAGATTCTTTCCTTTCATTTTTGGAAGGCTTGTTCAAATTTAAGGATAGAGGCTATGACCATTTATACTTTACTTCAGCACTATTTGAATATTTGATTTCCTTTCCTTTCTTATATATACATGGGAGACCTACTATAATAGCTCTGTATGTATAATCTGTCTGTAAAGACTCATTCCTTCTTTGGCTCTTGGGATATATAGTCTCGATAGACACTGATTCTTATCAATTACCTTGTGGGCATGGAGTTTTCTTGTTCTTATATCCTGGACCTCATCGTGTGCACATACAGCAAAAACATTAGATTCTAATGCTGTCAGTCTATCATCTTTAACAAACTAAAGCAATACAATAACGTCTCAAATAATGTATTGAGATAATCTAAAGATATTGTATGGAAAACTGAAAAATCTTAGCATGTTTTAATGGAAGAAAAATGTAGGTGAATTTGTATCCAGCAGGAAATCATTTAATTTAATAATTCTATAGTAATCAGTGTTCAAGGGTTTGGTTGATGCTTTTCATTGCTTCAGCTGCATATGGCCAGTGCTGCAGGGAGGTTCGCTAATAAGAGGACTGCCATAAGAATGTAGTACCACAAGGCGGCACTTGGTGGCAGTAAGACTGCAGACATTTTGAACATTTGGCAATTTGAGTTGGCAAATCATTTTTCATTACTACTATTGCCTCTGTTAAACCCCACATAGAGAGAACATACAGAGCATGGAATTCTTTCCAATCCCTCTGCACTTGTGTGCACACTGTTGTTTGTGTCTGTGTTGTGTGTGCATCTGACTTATGTCTGTGTGTATGCATATATATTTCTGTATTGTGTGTTTTATCTTTGTGTGTGTGCAAGCATGTGTTGTGTGGGATTAGTTGAGGGTTAGGAGGTAGTTTTGTAGAGGTAATTGTGAAGGGTGGAGTAGTTTGGGGAGTGGATACAGTTTGTGGGGCAGTTGTGGAGAGTGTCTATGTGACTGTTTGGAGGTGGTGCAGCAGTTACAAGGTACTTTGGGAAGGAGCACTGATGAGGCAGTTGGGGGGGGGGGTATTTGTTGAGATTGGGGTAGGTTTTTTTTGGGTGGGGGTGGAACAGTTGGGTAATTTTGTAGGATAGTTTTTGGGAGAGGAGGCAGTTCTGGGAATGGGGAGAGTAGAGAACGGAAATGAGGCAATTGGAAAGGTGAAATTTCCTAACTGTGATGTTTCATTGTATATAAGCTTCTAAACTGCAGAAACTGGAACTACTTCTCCCATAGAAACACATTGGGTCAGATTTTTGGGGGTGCTTAGTTCTCTGGAACCCTCAATCTGATATGGCTCATTTTTGAACTCAGTATGGCTTTTTCATAGGTTTTTCCCTATGGATTTCATTCCATTCTGTTAATATTTCTGAGAGTTATTTGGCTCCCAGACCTCTCAACCCCTTTTGTATAATTTTTTCCAACCTTCAGTGGGTTGCAAAGAATTAAAAAAATCTTTCTGGGATGCATGTGTTCATGGTCCATCTGTATGCATGATTCAAAAACAAAAAACCCAACCCCAACCCTGTTGGTCATTGCGTCTCCTTTCTCTCCCATCCCACACCCACCTTGCTGACCTTTTGAAAATCTGATATAGATAGGATGCCAAAAATTCTCCAAGCCATCTTTCCTTTTGGAAAGTAGAATAAAAGCTAACAGTAGGTAAACTCAAGGCATGTTCCTTTTGGCTCGTTCAATTATGTACAAGTCTTTCTATTAAAAAAAAAAAAGCACACGTGATAGGTCTTCAGCTTGGAGAAGAGATGGCTGAGGGCAGATAAGATAGAGGTCTAAAATAATGAGTGGGCCACATAGAGGTGAATCTCTTGTTTACTCTTTCCAAAAAATGCTAGGACTAGAGGGCACACAGTGAAGCTACTACATTGTAAATTTAAAGAAACTAGAGAAAATATTTCTTCACTCAACTTGTAATTAAACTCTGGAATTCATTGCCAGAGAATGTGGTAAAAGCCGTTAGCTTAGCAGGGTTTAAAAAAGGTTTGGCTAATTTCCTAAAAGAAAAGTCTATAAGCCATTATTAAGATGGACTTGAGAAAATATATTGCCTATTTCTAGGATCAGCTGCATAAAATCTGTTTTACACTTTTGGGATTTCGCCAGGTACGTGACCTGGATTGGCCACTGTTGGAAACAAGATAGTGGGCTTGATGAACCTTTAGTCTGCCCCAGTATGGCAACACTGATCTTGGAGAAATAAAGGTGAAATAAACCAAGCTGCAGGCAATACCTTTTCATTGAATTAATATGTTTGTGACTAGCACTTGAGAGCTATGTACCTTTCATCAGAGCAGTACAGGAGGAGCTTATTGACTCTTTCTGCATGGATTGAATAAAACATAAGAACATAAATGTTGCCATACTGGGACAGACTGAAGATCCATCAAGCTCAGTATCCTGTTTCTAGCAGTGGTTAATCTAAGTCACTAGTACCTGGCAAGATCCCAAAACAGTAAAACAGATTTTATGCTGCTTATCCTAGAAATAAGCAGTGGATTTTCCCAAGTCCATCTTAAAAATGACTTATGGACTTTTCTTTTAGGAAATTATCCAAACCTTTTTTTAAACCCTGTTAAGCTAACTGATTTTACCACATTCTCTGGTGATGAATTCCAGAGTTTAATTACACGTTGAGTGAAGAAATATTTTCTCCAGTTTGTTTATAACTTTACTACCTAGTAGCTTCAATGCTTGCTCCCTAGTCCTAGTATTTTTGAAAAGAATAAACAAGTGATTCACCTCTAACCATTCCACTCCTGTCTCTTGAAAAATAAGTAACAAGCAACAAACGTATTGCTTTTTTTGGGATTGACATTACTTATAGCGTGTTTGTTCACTTTTATTTTTTATTTATAATTTCATAATAAACTTCTCTATAACCATAAAGTTACACAGAACACAGGTCTAACTGTACACAGATCATGCAGAGAAAATAATCAGGAGTCTCCCTATAGTAGTCTACAAAAGAGGGGTGGGGGGAACCATTTAAATATAAGAAGACAGAATGTTATTAAGAAAAAAAAAAACATAAAAGAGCTGATATCAGCGGGAGATTCAGCAGGGTAGGAGCCTCTTCTGTCTGGTTATATCCCACTGCCTTGGTGAATCCCTGATTCTCAGTGGCAAATAATCAGATAGTGGAAGTTACCAGAAAACCACAAGTTCCCAAGGCAACCAGTTCAAACATCCAAAAAGTTTATTCTTCAGTTACAACAATTAGAAGTGTGTCCTTCAAAACTGCATACAGGCAAAACCCAACACGGGCCACGTTTCGGCACACAGGCTGAAACTGAGCTGAACTGCTGCACGTTTGTAGAGCATCACACTTAAGTGTGCTATACTGCCGACTAAATTAGTTTGTATGTCCATGTGGGGTTATCATTTGAGCTTTCTATCTCAAACCTAAGTCACTGCATTATAGGACCCATGATGAAGGCCTGCATGCCGAAACACGGCCCGTGTTGGGTTTTTACCTGTATGTGGTATTAAAGGACATGCTTCTAATTGTTATAACTGAAGAATAAACATCTTTGGATGTTTTAACTGGTTGCCTTGGGAACTTGTGGTTTTCTGGTGACTTCCACTCTTGTTTTTTGTTTGTTGCTCCTTTTGTGAAAAGGTTTTTTTTTTTCTTCTTTTTTATTAAAAAATAATCATATAATGCCACTGAAAGTTCAGGAAGATCCGCTCTGGCACGATACAATTAGTGCTGGTTCATTCCAGGGGCAGAGATAGGGCAGAGCTGGGAGTTAACCAGGCACCAGTGATATTTAGCAAAAGGGCTGTCCTAAGTTAACCTGAGTAACTTTCTGGGTACTACCATTGAATATCACCAGTGCCTGAACAACTCCCAGCAGTGCGCTGACTGCCAGATACTAGTATTGGAACCTGGACAGGTACTGGCACTGAATGTCCAGGCACAGTTCAACTGGCTGGAGCCATTGTATTAAAAAAAAATGCCGACCGCCACTGACTACATATAAACCTCTACAAAGATAAAAGGCATCAGCGTAGATATACAGGGTTAGATTCTATATATCACGCCTAAAAAAAATCGTTGTGGAAAAAACACACCTAAGTGTATTCTATAAACTATGCCTAAATTTAGTCGCATACACAAATTGAAAAAGGAGAGCTGATTGACTCAGCAGCGATATCTTGAAAAAAGGGCGTCTCATCCAGTCACTGCGACACTTGTATGCGTCTGGCTTTTATTGAGCCTATGTGCTCGTGACGAAATGTAATCATCGACTGCCCCCAACCACCAGTGGTGCACTAGAATTATTTGCTGTGAAGTTCCTTATATTGAATTCTAAATATAGATGCCTTAATATCGCATTATGATCATCACTCTTTTTTTATTGTGATTTAGTCGCAAGCAGCTATGCCAAGTAAAACTTGGTGTAAATACTGACACCTAAATTAGATGTGGACCACGTGTATTCTATAATAACGCATATAGTTTTAGAAACACCCACTTCATGCTCATGGCCATGTCTCCTTTCTGCTATGCGCTGTAGAATTTACATACATTTATAGAGTATGCTTAGACAGTTGTGCGCATAAATTCTAATGCTATTTAGTGTCAGTAATTGTTGATTGGCAATTATTGGCGCTGGTTGGCTTGTTAGCTAATTAAGTTGTGCATGCAAATCCAGAAAATGACCGGATTTGCATGGGCAACTTAAGTCGCGCTATATAAAATCTGGGAGATAATGACTGGGTTATATGTAGTAAGCATGGCTTAGGGTCCTATTTACTAAGCCATGTTATAGGCACGTTAACATCTTTAACGCGTGTTAACCATGTATGCACCTACAATATCCCTATAGGCGCCTACATGGTTAGCACACACGCTTGTTGTAGGTGCATTAAAAACACTAATGCGCCTTAGTAAATAGGGCCCTTAATTTCTAATGGTAATTCTCTTATTTAAAAAATGGTTTATTTGTTCTGAGTCATAAAAACATATCTTCATTGCAGGATAATATTTAGCTGAACGTTTCAGAGGAAAGCAAAGAAAATAAATCTGTACTCAAGTTAACAACTTCCTAGCATATTACCAGAAAATCTTACGTCTATGCTGCATCTGCTTGAAGAAATCAGGAAATATCTACAAATGTTGACCCATGAACAAATCATTCTTAGCTCTGAAGAAAAGCTTCTGTCAGCAGGAACTCCAGCCAAGAGATCTCCCTAAACTTTAGCTTTCTTCTTGTTCAGAGGAATCCAGGCAGATCTACACACTCTGTCTGTCTCCCAGATGCCACCTTAGTTCCCTGCCTCAGTGGTGCATGAGTTCATTTTTACGTATTCAGGTGTAATGGGGTAAATCCCTAACTGTTTTCAGGTCACCTTCTCTTCCTGTGCCTTCACCTTACCCAGTGGTAATGTGTGCTTATGTCTTCAGAAATAGTCTATTGATGGGGCATCAAAATTGGAACCCAAAATATATTTTCCAGGAGTAACTAAATGTAGCAAAGTCAGTGGTGAAGGATGTTGAGACAATGTCGAAAGGTGTGATCTAATTGTCAGTGTTGAATGTGTGTGTATACAGCAAAAGAGATACTTGCTTAACAAATCTGTCTTACGCGAATATTCACATGTTTGATCTGTTTAATGCTCCGCAGATGAAACTATCGAAACCATAGCAAATGTTTGAAAGACAAAATTGCAGGCATAGATTTGCCACTTGGGTGAAAATACAGTGAGAGTTCTGGTACTATTGATCTGAAGTCTTTGAAGAACTTGCAGAGGCTGAGCTCTTGCTGAGAACTTTTCTGTCCCAGTTTTCCTGGAACACTGGTTCTCTTCACGCTATGCTTTCTTCAGACTTAACATGGAAACAATACAAGCCAATGTTTTCCTTAGATTGTGTCTTGTAAATAGATCCTGCAGGTCACTTTGTAAGGGGGTTTCCCCCGCAGTATACATTGCTTTAGCTCTGTGTTACGGTTTTTCTGTTAGAGAAGCTGCTTCTGTGACCAGATGTGCTCGGGACTGGATTTATTGTATTCATAGTAACATAACATAGTAACATAGTAGGTGACGGCAGAAAAAGACCTGTACGGTCCATCCAGTCTGCCCAACAAGATAAACTCATATGCGCTATTCACTTATTTGGATTCATTGAGGTGCACAAGGCATTTCCCTGTCGCTGGAGGGCTTACAATCTAAGAGGCCCTTTTACTAAATTTTAAGACACTCGGCATTTAGCATGCGCTATCATATAGCTGTGTTTCATGTGGCACTTATCGCACACAAATGCCCGTTATTGCGCAGTAAGCTTTAGTAAAAGAGCCTCTAAGTTGTACCTGAGGCAAGGGAGGGTTAAGTGACTTGCCAAGATCATAAGGATCCGCAGTGGAATTTGAACCGGGCTCCCCTAGTGCTCTGTCAGGCTACTCCTCCACTCCACTTAAATGTTTGGATACCCACAGGCATGGTGGTGGGGGATGTTTTTTTTATTTCAAATGTGACTCAGAAAAACACCCCTATATCTACTCCCCAGAAATTCTGAGAGGGTGCAGGGGAATGGAGGTTGCCAATTTATGGGGGATGGATCGCAAAGAGTGTGGGGAGGTTCTCTCTCCAGTTATCTCTCCCAATATCCTTCTTGTCCTATTCCCTCTCATCCCATGTCCCCACCTCAGCTCTGAGTCGGGGATTCGGCAGCAGCAACAACTGCTACTTCTTCAAAGAAAAGTCAGCGTAGAACCTGTGAACCGGCACATGCTTTACAGGCCCTGGGGTAATCCCGTTCCCTCCTCCCACATGGGTTTTCTGTTATTACCATAGAGCGCACCAGCTTTTGCTTTAAGGAAGAGTGGTGCCAGCTCAAGAGGACAACGGTGCGAGGCCCAGATAGGAGCATGGTGGCGCCTGTACCAAAATCCAATGTACTAAACTCCCAGTCTTCAAGGGCTGCTAACAGGTCTAATTTTCAGGATATCCTTAATGAGTATGCAAGAGAGATTTGCATACAATGGGAGTAATAGACATGTAAATCTATCTCATGGATATTCATTACAATAACCAAACATGGGTAAATCAATTTCAATATAGTTGTAACGTGGGTTCAGTAAATTTCGAAGAAGGGTTTGGTTAAGCTGGAAGACGAGCTCAAGTGTTAATACTATTGCCCTGGTTATAGTTAGGAGGATGCCGTGGTACCCTATTGCACATAGTATGTTGGGGATTTTTACTATTTTGAAAGTGACTCACAAGCTGGAGATAGCGATTATGGACCATTGACTGTGTTTCATCTTTTGGACAAACAGTGGTGCACCGTGTTAGTGCAGTGTGGAATAGCATGGATCTTGCTGGAGAAGCTGCTGGAAGAACTTTTTGAGATAAGTGCATTATTCCCTATTAAGACTTTCAACTGTCTATTGAGTGGAAGGTTTGTGGGCTGCTATTGCTTTCTTACAAAGGACGTTTTGATGTTATATTTTCTAGGGACAAATAGGTTTATGAGATTTGGGTAACAGCACTATTTGCATGTGACTACATATTTTTATAAGTTTTTAACATAATTGTGTAGTTTGGAATAAAGATTTTGCAACAAGTCATAGTTGTGGTAGTAGAATGGATGTTCATTAGGGATATGCTGAAAACCTGGCCCGTTGATGGCCTTTGAGAACTGAGATTACTAAGTCTTTTTCTCATTTACACAAAATTGATAAAAACCTTTAGTACTTTGGCCTCTTGGTGTCTAGTGCACTAGAAAACAATTCTGCAAACATTTTGCTCAAAATAGGTTTTTTTTCCCTCCTATTTTATATTCTTCCTCCCAACTTTATTCCAGTCATTATTTTGACAGTCCTGGACTGGGGTCTGTGCACCGGGGCCTCCCTCTGGAACCCTGCAAACATGAGCATTAATTTGGTCACACGGTGTTGCTGTTTTAGGTTCACTGGGACAGACACCCTCAAGATGCTATGAGCAATAAAATTGAAAGGCTCCCTTGTTATAGTCAGTTAAACATTGAAGCAATTTGCTCAGCAGTTTGGTATTGTAAATGGAAATAAGCTACGCCAAGTTCTGCTCTTTTGGTACCGCTCACATGTTTTTCAGTTTTCAGATTATTATACTTATTATTATTATACTTCTTGTAGTATGCTGTAAGGAAGGGAAGGGATGCGTGGGAGGGCTTGCAGGTAGGGAAGAGGGAAAAGGGCTAGATTCAGTAATTGGTAGCCATCTCATTTGCTCGTTTCTATTTGTTTATTTAAATTCAGTAAGAATATTGTTCACTAAAAAAGGTTTCACTGCTATGCTGTTGCCACTTTCAATATTATTCATGCATGTTTCCTTTGATCTTCACTGAAGCATTCATATGTGATCGTTTCAACTGCCTTCGACCAGGCTTGTCCAAGTTCAGTCCTCAAAGACTGCAAAAAGGCCAGGTTTTCTGGACATCCCTCATGAATATGCATGAGAGATTTGCATGCCCACTACATCCATTGTATCTAATATAATAAAACGCACCGTGAACGTTCTAATGAGGACAACGTTCTGAAGCCATCTGACGTCACTCCCTGAGTCCCTGGTTCGTGGGGTTCGTGGCGTTCGTGGTGTGAAGCCATCCAGCCGTCTCTGCCCCGCCCTCGCGCCTAAACAAACAAATACGGAAGCGAAGCGTCAGGGAAGGAGGCGGCGCTCCCGACGTCTAGCCTTCCCTTCGCTGTGTTCCGCCTTCAAAACAAGGCGGAACACAGCGAAGGGAAAGCTAGACGTCGGGAGCGCCGCCTCCTTCCCTGACGCTTCGCTGCACGAACCGCCACGGAGGTAAAGTTAAAAAGAATAAAATAAAAAAAGGGATGCATGGATGCGAAGGGGGGGGGGCATGGATGCGAAGGGGGGGCATGGATGCGAAGGGGGGGGGGAGAAGAGGGTGGGCCAGGCTGGGACATGGGAGAGAGAGTAGCATGGATGCGAGGGGGGGGGGTCATGGAAGGGCGAGAGGGGACTTGCTGGAAAAGGATGAATGGAGGCGGCAGGAGACAGAGGAGCATGGATGGGTATGGATTAGGAGGGCAGGGCACAGGGAGAGAGGGGAATTACTGGAAATGGATGAATGGAGGGGGCAGGGGACAGAGGAGCATGGATGGGTATGGATTAGGAGGGCAGGGCACAGGGAGAGAGGGGAATTACTGGAAATGGATGAATGGAGGGGGCAGGGGACAGAGGAGCATGGATGGGCATGGATTGGGAGGGCAGGACTCAGGGAGAGAGGGAAATTGCTGGATAGGGAAAAATGGAGGGGCCAGGTGACAGATGAGCATGGATGGGCATGGATTGGAAGGGCAGGACTCAGGGAGAGGGGAATTGCTGTATAGGGATGAATGGAGGGGACAGATGGGCATGGATGGATATGGATTGCAGAGCAGGCCTCAGGCAGAGAGGGGAAATGCTGGATAGGGAAAAATGGAGGGGCCAGGTGACAGATGAGCATGGATGGGCATGGATTGGAAGGGCAGGACTCAGGGAGAGGGGAATTGCTGGATAGGGATGAATGGAGGGGACAGATGGGCATGGATGGATATGGATTGCAGAGCAGGCCTCAGGCAGAGAGGGAAAATGCTGGATAGGGAAAAATGGAGGGGCCAGGTGACAGATGAGCATGGATGGGCATGGATTGGAAGGGCAGGACTCAGGGAGAGGGGAATTGCTGGATAGGGATGAATGGAGGGGACAGATGGGCATGGATGGATATGGATTGCAGAGCAGGCCTCAGGCAGAGAGGGGAAATGCTGGATAGGGAAAAATGGAGGGGCCAGGTGACAGAGGAGCATGGATGGGCATGGATTGGAATGGCAGGACTCAGGGAGAGGGGAATTGCTGCATAGGGATGAATGGCGGGGACAGATGGGCATGGATGGATATGGATTGCAGGGCAGGCCTCAGGCAGAGAGGGGAAATACTGGATAGGGATGAATGGAGGGGGCAGGTGACAGACAAACATGGATGGCCATGGATTGGGAGGGCAGGGCTCAGGGACAGAGGGGAATTGCTGGAAAAGGATGAATGGAGGGGGCAGGGGACAGATGGCCATGGATTGGGAGGGCACGGCTCACACTGTCTCTCTCATATACAATGTCTTTCTGACTCTCACTCTCACACACTCTGTCTCACACAGTATCACATTCACTCTCTATGTGCCACACAGTCACTCACACACTCGCTTGGTGTCATACACTCACTCTCACAGAGAATCTGTGTCTCACACACACTCTGTCTCTTGCCCACACACACACACTCTTTCTCACACTGTGTCTCACATACACACTTGCACACACTCTCATTCTCACACACACTCTCTCACAAACACACTCGCACCCAGAGTCACTCTCTCTCTCACACACTCACACTTTCACTCTGACTCTCAAACACTCACTCTCACATACACTCTCCCAAACATACACACTCCAAGGAAAACCTTGCTAGCGCCCGTTTCATTTGTGTCAGAAACGGGCCTTTTTTACTAGTGTATATATAATATCATGCATATTGTGAAGAGTAAGGGGCTGTCCTGTCCTGGGTAGGCCACTAGGTGGCGCTGTTCCCATAGAAATGGGGGAAAAGGTCCAGGTCATGTCATTATTGAGGAGTCCACCAGGGGAGGCGGTAGGGGAATGTCCAGGTGGAGGTTGCTAGGACCAAGGAGAGTCCTGGGCTGGAAACAGGTGTAGATAGTTATGGGCTGGATCCTGCCTGGAATTAGGGGGAAGAGCCTGAAGGGGTGGAGAAGCCAATTAACCACCTTATTCCTGCCTGAGTAGTGAAAGAGAAGCTAAGGAGCTGGGACCTGGCAGCTTGAGGAAGAAGATCCCCTTTGAAGGTGCTGGCTAAATTTTGTGGACTTTTTGAAACTATCTGCTGAAAAGGTGACAGCTGCACTACCAGCTGAGAAAGTCTTTAAATGAACAGTAAATGCTTTGGTTTGGCTGTTTGAACTGTGAAAGTTTGAGGCACTGCTTTAAGTATGGAAAGGGATTAATTAGAAGACCCTGAGTAACTGCCTTTTTGCTATGTTTAAGTTGAAGAAGGAATGTTTGAGTGAAAGCAGAAATGAGCCATGAAGATGATGTTAAATGGCAACTAATAAAACCTTTGCTTATAAGAAGCCTGAGGTTGGTGAACATTTGTGAAGGAAGCCAAGCAAGCCTGGTGGTGGTGAACATTTGTGAAGGAAGCTAAGCAGGGTCAGCCCTGGCCAGGTCCTGGAAGGGTGACCAGTTCACAATATTCATGAGGGATATCCTGAAAACCTGGTCTGCTTATAGCCCTCAAGGACTGAACGTGGACAAGCCTGCCTTAGACGTTTCTTGACTGTCCTCTCATGAACCAATTCTCTCCACATCTACCTTCCCTTTCCCATTTCTCATCTATCTTATTGTATTTCTGTTTGCTGTCTTCCTTTGTTGCTTCTTGCCTTCCACCATAAGGTGTATTTATGCCTTCTTCCTCTGCCCATCATGAATTATTGTTGCCATCTTCTTGCACTTGTGTTACCTTAATGGGATATACCAAGGGTGGGCAATCGCAGTCCTTGAGGGCTACAACCCAGTTGAATTTTCAAACTCTCCACAATGAATATGCATGAGATTGATTTGCATGTACTGCTTCCATTGTATGCAAATAGATCTCATGCCTATTCATTGAGGAAATCTTGCAGCCTGGGTTGTGGCTTCCCACCCCTGGGATGTACAATGTAGAACTGGTAGCACTTTAGCAGATTACCTTGAAGATTATTGAATGGGAAAAGTCTGCACTTGACTGTCACAAGTGCCTGAAGCAGGCGCTTTGGGCTCAGATGGTATATCTGCACTGTTGTTGGGCACTTATGCTTCTTAAGGTAGAGTGCCAGACAAAATGCAGAAGGATTGTTTTTACAAAGGTTACATGGTTTGTATTGAAAATGTTAACCAGCTATGGAAGAGGATCAAGATGTTCTTTGAGAACTTTATAGTGGATGGTAATAATGAGTAATAATAGTTGTTGCTTGGAAACCAACTTCAGAATCTCTCAGCCAAGTTTTCCAAGCACTTTAGTTTGCTGCAGTAAACTGCTTATTGTTTTAAAATTTAGGTGTGATATATCCACCTGCATTTAACATGGTACGGAATCAATTGCACTAGTCAATATCATGCGCTTGCTACCAGCATTTGTACCCAACATACACAGTGGGGTGAATTTTATATAAGGTGCTGAAAAAGTGCTATTCTCCGAGGACAAGCAGGCTGCTTGTTCTCACGATTGGGTGACGTCCACGGCAGCCCCAGGATGGAAATCTTCCTAGCAACAAACTTTGCTAAAGCCTTCGAGTGCGCGGGCACACGGCCATCTTCCCGCCTGTCGCGCAAGAGTCCCGCTTTAGTTTTTTTTTCTCCGCGGTTAGAGAGTGACTGCTTGCGGTCTCTCTCCGTTCGCCCTGAAAGAGCCTTCGCTGATTTTTCAGTTTTTCGTCTCCTTTTCCCTCGGTTTCTTTTTCTTTTACGTTGTTTCCCTTAAAAAAAATTTTTAAACACCTTTATTTCTTAGTTTTGGTCCTTTTAAGTTTTCTTTCGCTTTCGTTGCGGCCTTCTTTGGCCGTGTGTACGCATTTTTCTCATTTTTGTGCCTTTAATTTTGGCACAATCGAGAATTTTGATTTTGCTGCCACTATTTTTCTGTCCATGTCATCGAGGACGCCCAGCGGCTTCAAGAAGTGTATTCGGTGCAATTGGGTGATCTCGGGTACTGACCCTCGCGCGTGATGTCTTCAGTGCCTTGGGCCCGACCATCGCCCAGACGCATGTAAGTTGTGTCTTAGCTTGAAAAAGCGGACACAGGCGTCGAGACAAGCTCTTCGGGATTGTCTTTTCGGAGCTTCGCCCGGTTCTTCGACGTTGACGTCGCCGCGGTCGGTGGTGTCGATATCTGCACCGGAGATGGCATCGACCTCAGGAGCGCAGGTAATGGCTGTCCGGAGACCACATGCTGGGAGCAGTGAGCCATCGAGTGGGTCTCCACCTGCCTCGAAGACTCCTGCTGCGCAGGCCCCATGGGACCGACCACTCTCGGACCCTACCTCGAGGAGCCGTGTGGATTCCACGTCCTCGTCGGTACCGAGGAGTATTGATGACGTACATTGAGTGAAAGTGAAGAAGCATCGTCATCGGTCTCCTTCTAAGCACGGGAGCTCCAGGGCGTCGAAGGATTCGGCACCTGTGAAGCGCCGATGCCGGGAAGATCGCTCACCCTCCATTCAGGAGGCGTCGGTCTTCGGGCAGCCTGGTACCGCCTCCTCGACCTCAATAGATTCTGGAACCGATTCCTGCACCGGCCCCGCAGACTTGCTCGACAGCGACTCTAGATGAGCGCATCCGAGCCATTCTTCCAGGTCTGCTGGAGGGGTTGCCCCGTCAGCCTGTTCCAGTGCCGGGGGTGCTTGCACCCTTGGTACTGTCGATGGAAGTGGCAGCTGGCTCGAGGCCTGTGGTGAGGTCCCCGACGCCGGTACCGCCTGTGGCATTGGCATCGGCTGCCACCCAGGTCAACTCCCCGTCGACATCGCTGGAGGGAGCTTCATCACCGCCGGCATGGGAGTCGACTTCTTGGAAACACCATCAAGGACATGGTTCCTCGGCGTCGAGACGGGCCCGGTTTTGGACTGCAGTTAGAGAACTCTTGTCCGATACCGAGGAGGATGCCTCGTGGGATGAAGGAGAAGATCCCAAGTATTTCTCTTCCCTTGTGGTCTTTCTTCTGATCCCACTCCTTTGCCAGAAAGAAAGCTTTCTCCCCCGGAGAGTCTTTCTTTCTCTTCATTTGTGCGGGAAATGTCATGGCTATTCCCTTCCCTGTGGTATCTGAGGATGAGCCCAGGACCGAGATGCCCGAGGTCCTTGACTATCCTTCGCCACCTATGGAATCATCCACTGTTCCTTTGCATAATGTCCTGAAAGAGACACTTCTAAGGAACTGGATGAAGCCATTAAGTAATCCCACCATTCCCAAAAGAGCTGAGTCCCAATATCGGATTCACGGAGAACCTGAGTTGATGAAGTCGCAGTTACCTCACGACTCTATGGTTGTGGATTCTGCTCTCAAGAGAGCCAGGAGTTATAGAGATTTTGCCTCGGCGCCCCCGGGACAGGAATCTAGAACCCTGGACTCTTTTGGGAGGCAGGCCTATCAGTCCTCTATGCTCGTGTCCAAGATTCAGTCATACCAGCTCTACACGAGCATCCACATGCAGAACAATGTGAAGCAACTGGCGGAGTTGGTCGACCAGCTCCCTCCGGGGCAGGCCAAGCCTTTTCAGGAGGTGGTCAGGCAGCTGAAGGCGTGTCGTAAATTCCTGTCCAGGGGTGCTTATGACACTTTTGATGTTGCATCCAGAACCGCTGCCCAGGGTATAGTGATGCGCAGACTCTCATGGCTGCTTGCCTCTGACCTGGACAATCGAGTCCAGCAGCGGATTGCAGATGTCACTTGCCGGGGGGATAATATTTTTGGCAATAAAGTTGAGCAGGTGGTCGATCAGCTCCACCAGCGGGAATCCGCTATGGATAATCTCTCCCACCAGGCGCCTTCAGCTTCTACCTCATCAGGTAGACTTTTTTCCGTGAAAGGAGGAATGCTTCCTATGCCTACAATAAGCGTAGGTACAATCCTCCTTCCCGACAGCCTTCTAAGGCTCAGCCCCAGCGCGCTTGTTCTCGTCAACAGCGTGCGCCCAAACAGGCCCCTGCAGCTCCCCAGCAAAAGCAAGGGACGGGCTTTTGACTGGCTCCAGATGAGCATAGCCGCTATAAAAGTGTCTGTGCCGGGTGATCTGCCGGTCGGGGGGGGGGGGGGGGGGAGGATAAAATTTTTTCCACCAAAGGTGGCCTCTCATAACCTCCGACCGGTGGGTTGTCCAAATAGTCCGGTTAGGATACTTCCTCAATTTGATCTCCAGTCCTCCAAATTGCCCACCGGGAGCTCAGTCCTACAGCTTCCAGCACAAGCAGGTACTTGCAGAGGAACTCTCCGCCCTTCTCAGCGCCAATGCGGTCGAGCCCGTTCCACCGGGGCAGGAAGGGCTGGGATTCTATTCCAGGTACTTCCTTGTGCAAAAGAAAACAGGGCGGATGCGTCCCATCCTAGACCTAAGGGCCCTGAACAAATTCCTGGTCCGAGAAAAGTTCAGGATGGTTTCCCTTGGCACCCTTCTTCCCATGATTCAGGAAAATGATTGGCTATGCTCTCTGGACTTAAAGGATGCTTATACACACATCCCAATACTTCCAGCTCACAGGAGGATCTTCGATTCCGTCTGGGAGCGCAGCACTTCCAGTATTGTGTGCTGCCCTTTGGTCTCACATTTGTGCCCAGGGTGTTTACAAAATGCCTGGCAGTAGTTGCAGCGTCGCTACGCAGACTGGGAGTGCATGTGTTCCCTTATCTCGACGATTGGCTGGTAAAGAACACCTCAGAGGCAGGAGCTCTACAGTCCATGCAGATGACTATTCAACTGTTGGATCTACTCAGGTTTGTTATAAATTACCCCAAGTCCCATCTTCTCCCTGTTCAAAGACTGGAATTTATTGGAGCTCTGCTGGATTCACAGACGGCTCGTGCCTATCTCCCCGAGATGAGAGCAGACAATCTTCTGTCTCTAGTTTCCATGGCCAGAGCATCTCAGCGGATCAAAACTCGGCAGTTGTTGAGACTTCTAGGCCATATGGCCTCCACAGTTCATGTGACGCCCATGGCCCGTCTTCATATGAGATCTGCTCAATGGACCCTAGCTTCCCAGTGGTATCAGGCTGCCGGGAATCTAGAAGATGTAATCCAGCTGTCCACCGAATTTCACGATTCCCTTCAGTGGTGGACAATTCGATCCAATTTGACCTTGGGACGTCCTTTTCAAATTCCTCAGCCTCACAAAGTACTGACAACGGCTGCATCCCTTCTAGGGTGGGGAGCTCATGTCGATGGGCTTCACACTCAAGGAGTTTGGTCCCTCCAGGAAAAAGGTCTTCAGATCAATCTTCTGGAGTTGCGAGTGGTCTGGAACGCTTTAAAGGCTTTCAGAGATTGGCTGTCCTATCAAATTATCCAAATTCAGACAATCAGGTTGCGATGTACTACATCAACAAGCAGGGGGGGCACCGGATCTCGCCCCCTGTGTCAGGAAGCTGTCAGGATGTGGCTGTGGGCTCGCTGTTATGGCATGTTTCTTCAGGCCACATACCTGGCAGGCATAAACAACAGTCTAGCCGACAGGTTGAGCAGGATAATGCAACCTCACGAGTGGTCGCTCAATTTGAGCGTTCTACGCCAGATCTTCCGAGCGTGGGGCACACCCTCGGTGGATCTGTTTGCCACTCAGGTCAATCAGAAACTCCCTCAGTTCTGTTCCAGACTTCAGGCCCATGGCAGACTAGCGGCAGATGCCTTTCTCCTTCATTGGGGGAAGGGCCTTCTGTACGCATATCCTCCCATACCTCTGGTGGGGAAGACTTTGCTGAAACTCAAGCGAGACTGCGGAACCATGATTCTGATTGCTCCCTTTTGGCCGCGTCAGATTTGGTTCCCTCTTCTTCTGGAGTTGTCCTCTGAAGAACCGTGGAGATTGGACTGCTTTCCAACCCTCATTACTCAGAACGAGGGGGCGCTTCTGCATCCCAACCTCCAGTCTCTGTCTCTCACGGTCTGGATGTTGAGAGCGTACCCTTCGCCTCCTTGGGTCTGTCTGAGGGTGTCTCCCGAGTCTTGCTTGCTTCCAGGAAAGATTCCACGAAGAGGTATTACTATTTTAAATGGAGGAGGTTTGCCATCTGGTGTGACAGCAAGGCCCTAGATCCTCGCTCTTGTCCTACACAGACTCTGCTTGAATACCTTCTACACTTGTCAGAGTTTGGTCTCAAGACCAACTCCATAAGAGTCCATCTTAGTGCGATTAGTGCTTTTCATTATCGTGTAGCGGGTAAGGCTGTCTGTGGACAGCCTTTAGTTGTTCGCTTCATGAGAGGTTTACTTTTATCAAAGCCCCCTGTCAAACCTCTACCAGTGTCATGGGATCTCAACGTTGTTCTTACCTAGCTGATGAAACCTCCTTTTGAGCCACTGAATTCCTGCCATCTGAAGTACTTGACCTGGAAGGTCATTTTCTTGGTGGCTGTTACTTCAGCTCGTACAGTCAGTGAGCTTCAAGCCTTAGTAGTGCATGCTCCTTATCTCAAATTTCATCATAACAGAGTAGTCCTCTGCACGCACCCTAAGTTCTTGCCGAAGGTGGTGTTGGAGGTCCATCTGAACCAGTCAATTGTCTTGCCAACATTTTTTCCCCATCCTCATACCCACCCTGCTGAACAACAGTTGCACACATTGGACTGCAAGAGAGCATTGGCTTTCTATGTGGAGCGGACAAGCCCCTTCAGACAGTCCGCCCAAATGTTTGTTTCCTTTGATCCCAAGAGAAGGGGAGTCTTAGTCGGGAAACGCACCATTTCCAATTGGCTAGCAGATTGCATTTCCTTCACTTATGCCCAAGCTGGGCTGACTCTTGAGGGTCATGTCACAGCTCATAGTGTTAGAGCCATGGCAGCGTCGGTGGCCCACTTGAAGTCAGCCACTATAGAAGAGATTTGCAAGGCTGTGACGTAGTCATCAATCCACACATTCACATCTCACTACTGCCTTCAGCAGGATACCTGACGTGACAGTCGGTTCGGGCAGTCGGTGCTGCAGAATCTGTTCAGGTTTTAGAATCCAACTCCACCCCCTAGGCCCATTTTTATTTTGTTCCAGGCTGCACTCTCAGTTAGATGTTCTGCTTCGTAGGTCAATCCTTGTTATGTCCTCGCCATTGCGAGGCCCAATTGACCTTCTTTGTTGCTTTGAGTGAGCCTGGGTGCTAGGGATACCCCAATCGTGAGAACAAGCAGCCTGCTTGTCCTCGGAGAAAGCGAAGATACATACCTGTAGCAGGTATTCTCCGAGGACAGCAGGCTGATTGTTCTCACAAACCCAGCCGCCTTTGGAGTTGTCCTTTTTCTTTGTTATTTTTCTTTGTTATTGCTTTATAAATTAACTAAAGTGGGACTCTCACACTACGGGCGGGAAGATGGCCGCGCATGCGTGGTCCGCCCGCGCGCTCGAAGGCTCTAGCAAAGTTTGTTGCTAGGAAGATTTCCGTCCTGGGGCTGCCGTGGACGTCACCCAATCGTGAGAACAATCAGCCTGCTGCCCTCGGAGAGTGCCTGCTACAGGTATGTATCTTCGCTTTCTTAGGCGTGGCCATTTGCACCAACTGTAACATGGTGCAAATGTATGCACCTAAATTAGATGCATATTCCCCCTTATTCTATAACAGCGCGTGTAAATGCTAGGAATGCACCTATTCTGCCTATGACCGTCGCATTGCTGCACCTTTTTTTTTTTTTTTTTACTCGCATGTAAAATTTAGGTGCGTAATTTACAATTAATTCTAATTAGTGCCAATCATTGTTAAAAATTGGCACTAATTAGCTGGTTATTTAATTTACGTGTGCAATTTTTGGTGGCTTTAGTAGAATTAGGGTGAGTATGCCATCATTGGGATAAGATGCCTTTTGATAAGTGCTTTACCAGTCTCCCACATTTTCTGTTAGCTCGTAATGCTGAATACAAATATTTACTTGTGCCCCTGATTTTCTGTCTTTGTCTTTTCCCTTTTAGAATATTGGTCTTGCCGTGTACATTAGCTCTCTAACTTACCCTAAACCACCCCCTTAGACTGGAAATTTAAGGAAAGCTCATACCCAGATTTGGCCATCAAGCTGACAGTAACTTTTGCCAAATGTAAGTGTTCCATAAAAACAGGTGAACACAGGATTGCACACCAAAGAAATACAGTCAATAAAACAATACAAAGACTTCAGTGTGAAACATATTAACAAGTAAAGCCCGAGGTAAACCTTTTAATACCTTTTCTCATTGTGGACAAAAAAGTTACCTTAATGATCTTCATCAAATGCATAAGAACAGCCTAGTTTTAGTCCCTTATTAAAGTTCCAAAGCATCCTTCCAAAAAAATGTGAAAAGCAAAAATACTTATCTGAAAGATCTTTCAACACAATTGTGTATACACCAGAGGTTTCTAAACCAGTCCTGGGGGAACCCCAGCTAGTCAGGTTTTCAGGATATCCACAATGAATGTCCTGAAAACCTAACTGGCTGAGGTTCTTCCAGGACAGGTTTGGGAATCCCTGGTGTATACACAATATTCTCCATAAAAGTTGGCATCAGACTGTAACAGGGGTTCTCGGGACACGCTTAGCTAGTCTGGTTTTCAGGATATACACAATGAATATGCATGTGATAAATTTGCATACATTGCCTCCTTGGTATGCAGATCTATCTCATGCATATTCATTATAGGTATCCTGAAAATCTGACAGGCCAGGTTTGCCCCGCTAATTGGGTTTAGAACCCGTAGACTAGAAACATTAAGCCCCCAATGTGGACAATGTTTTGCAAGTAGTTTCTTTAGGAAATCACCATTATTATATTTTTATTGCAATTTGGAGGAATAAACTTTCACCTGAAGTTGAAAGCAAACATGGCTCAAAATCAAAAGCAGAAAAAAAAATACTTGGCAGCATAGGAATAAAGCTAAGTCATGTAAGTGGTCATCATGGTCGGCTTTTTCTCTTTTAGGAAACTCCGACCAAAATTCTGCATATGACACTATTGTTAGTTTCACATGGAATTTTTAGAGGGACATTTGTCAGTAAAGCACTTTAGATTACTAGAACTTAGTACTGACATTTCCGTGGTGGGATAGGCTGCTGAGTTTCCACATGCACATTGCATCACAAATGGCATTCCAAGGCATAACTGACCGAGATGGGGCTCATACACTTTTTTCTCTCTTCCTCCTTCCTCTAGTCCCAGACTGTGCTGCTGACCCTTGCATGACTTTGTAGATTCAGGGGGGAGTTTATCAAGCAGCGTTAAGTCATTAAGTTGTGTTATTTGGCCCATAATATAATTTAAAGATTCTTAACACTGCCTGACAAAAAATACCACAGTGATATTTAAGTGGCCACGAGTTAACTGGTAATGAGATGAAAAACCTTCAAATGCATGTTTTGCATCTCGTTACTATGCAAATACCCTAATGCGACTTATGGTGATATTACGCAAATCACTTAGGGCCCAAAAACCATGGTAGAATAACTGCAGATTTTTCCTGGGGTTATTTCACTGCCCGGAAGCATTGGGCTGTAAAGCCGTGCCCCCCCCACCCCCACCCCATTTCAAATGTAGCCCTTGCCCTCTCAAAAGGCTACCTTAACGTCATTGGCTGTCCAGGCAGGGTCTTTGGTCAAAAGCGATGCCCAGTTGCTCCAGTCCAGTCTGGTACCGCATCCAAAATGGTGCCCTAGGCAGTAGTGCCAATACCACTAGGGAGGTTATATTTCCATATAAGGAAACATTTCTTTATATGGAAATATGACCCCTAACAGTAGTCACACCATTTTGGGTGCAGCACCGGACTGGGCAGGAATGATTGGGATCACTTGTTCCTGACGCTGTCCTCGCCCACCCTCCCCACACCTCCAGACCACAAGTGATGTTAAGGTAGCCCTTTGAGGGGGCAAGGCTACCTTATTGAGGTGGGGGTTAAGGGCCTGGAACATGGAGGGTAGGTGGAGCTTGAGTCTGGGGGGGGGGCTTAAGCCAAGGCAGACCCTGATGTGGCATCCAGGGAGCATCATGACGCAGCTTTGCAGTCTGATACTCCCGGGCACATAGAATAACGCTGTTTGTGAGGTGGCTCGCAAACAGCATTATTCTTTTGCCATGGGATTTCGCAACCTGTGGTACCGGGATCCAGCAGAACATCAAGGTGCGGTAAAATAAAACTATTACCACTCCTTGATCAATTCCCCCCTAAGTTTTTTGTCCATTTTATCTTGTTGTAGCTCGTCAGTTGTCTGGTTGCTTGTGCAGATGAGAAAGGGGATCCATTAGAATTTTTCTGTGGCATTCTCTGGTGAAAGTAATGAAATCATCAGGGACAAGGATAATAGTTCTATTTGTGAGCAATACAGTGTAACAAAAGAATTCCTTTTGCATTTTCAAAGGTGGATCTTATGACAAGGTTTCTCTCTAATAGCTTAAGCATGTGAATGGGGCATTTTCTTTTGTTATTGTGAGCTAAATAAACGGTGTCCACGCAAATGAAACTCAGCAAAATATAAATACACTTCCTTAGCTTCAGCAGCAGATGAATCCAGGAACTGGTGGGTTGTATCCGTCTACCAGCAGGTGGAGATAGAGAACACTGAAAGAAGGTAGTGACCCAGAGAACCCAGGTTTATCTCTATCTCCAGCAGGTGTTAGACGGATCTTCACAGCTCCTGGGTTCTGTTGGGAAGGAGTAGGCTCCTGGTCTGCCCAGTTGAGCTTGGGTTGTGTGGCTGGTGGTGCCCACTTTAAAGGCATACCTTTTTGCAAGTCCCTGCCTTACCCTTGTAATCTTTCTCCTCTGCTGCCTGTCTGTGCTGTCCTTGCTGAATGACTGGACCTTCCTCACAGCAAAAAAAAAAAAAAGGACGCAGCACGTTGCCAGACCCGAGCTCCTTGGACCGGTTGTTGGGGCACTGAACCGCCTTATTGTTCCTCCTGGGAGGTCCGCTGTGTGCTTTCCGGTGGTGGGGTGAGTCACGATTTCGTTCCCCTCAGTGCTAGTGCCGTTTTGATGGGGTTATGGTGGCAGAGACTGTTAAGCGCTGCTCGCGTTGTGGCAAGTGGCACAATGCGGCAGGAGTTTGCAGTTCGGCCTGCCTGGAAGGCTTGGGGACCCTGGGTGCGGTGGCAACTGCCAAGGCTGAATTTTCCTGCGCGCCCGCTTTCGGATTTTTCATAGGGAAGAGCTTCCCCCACTTATTTCAGATGCCTTACAGGCTCTGAATATTGAAGACCCGGAGGGGGCAGCGGCTACATCTGTTAATGTTAAGATGCCCAGCACTAGAAAGCCTTCCCGGGCATTTCCCATGCATGAGGCTATTCAGGACCTCATTACAGCACAGTGGACGGAGCCAGATGGGGCCCTGAAAGTTTCTCAGGCTATGTCCCGGCTCTACCCAGTGGGGGAGCCTCACCTTTCTCTATTTACCTTTTTGCTCGTAGATGCGCTTGTGATGGCTGTCACTAAGAAGACCACCCTCCCGGTAGAAGGAGGGGTGGCATTGAAGGCTATGCAGGATCGTTCATTAGAAGCTTCTTTAAAGCGTTCTTTTGAGGTTTCAGCCCTCGCCTTGCAAGCTTCCCTGGCTGCAGTAGGCAGTGCAATCCAGCTTGGATTCCGCAGACGCTCTGGCGGATGTGGCCCCTCGCATGGAGTCAGGGCTGGCTTTTTTGGCTGATGCCCTGTATGATTTGGTGCGGGCCTCCACCAAACAGATGTTGTTGTTGGTGACAGCGCGATGCTTGCTATGGGTGCGTCATTGGTCATCGGATATGGCTTCTAAACAACGTCTTACCAAGTTACCCTTTCGGGGAAAGCTTTAATTTGGTGAAGATTTGGAGAAGCTGGTGCGAGATTTGGGGGATTCTAAATCTCAACGGCTGCCTGAGGATCGAGCACGGGTGACTTTCAGGGGTTCCTCCTCGAAACCTAGGTTTCGTGACACACATCGATACAGACCTGGATGTTCTTCAGGTTCTTTTCACGCTCCAAATTTCAGCTGTGGTCTTCCTTTGTTTCACTCGGTGATCTCCGATGTCTCAGGAATATCAGCAACATCTTCCTTGGAAGCCACAGGCCAGGAGCAGCATGTCTTGGTGGCTCTCCGAGGCCAATCTGCGGCGGGGGATGCTGCTTGCTACCCCACAATGGATTATGGTGACCACCGATGCCAATCTGTCGGGATGGGGGAGCGCACTGCTTGCACCACTGTGCTCAGGATCTTTGGACAGTGCTGGGGTCGAGTTGGTCCATCAACCATTTGGAGTTGAAGGCCGTTTGGCAAGCCTTTCTGGCGTTCCACACAATTCTGGAGGGGCGCGCTGTGCGAGTGCTGTCAGACAATACGACAGCGGTGGCCTACATCAACCGTCAAGGCGGCACTCAAAACCGACACTTGGCCGCAGAGGCGGCAGCCATTCTGTCTTGGGCAGAGCGACATCTTTTCGTGTCGGCAGCGCACATTGCCGGGGTAAGCAGTGTACAGGCCGATTTTCTCAGTCGCCATTTTCTAAATTCAGCGGAATGGGAACTGGTGACGGAAGTGTTTCAGCAGGTTTGCCTCAAGTGGGGCACTCCTCAGATCGATCTCATGGCATCCAGCAAGAATGCCAAGGTGGAACAGTTCTTCAGCAAACGAAGGAAGCCCCGCTCCGCAGGGTTGTTCGCTGTAGCGCAACAGTGGCCGTTGTCCCCGCTTCTCTATGTGTTTCCTCCATGGTCCTTGATCGTACAGGTTCTTCATCGAATATAACGCCACCCAGGTTGGGTGATTTTGATAGCGCTGGACTGGCCGCGACGTCCTTGGTATGCGGATTTGATACAGATACTAGTAGAGTCTCCCGTCCGTCTTCCTCTGCTGCCAAACCTCCTGCATCAAGGGCCAGTGGTTATGGAGGATCCTTGCTGCTTTGGTCTTATGGCCTACGGCTTATGCACGAGTGTGGCGGACTTTTGAGGTGTGGTGCACAGTCCATATTTGGTTGGCCTTTCAGGCGACCGTGTTCCAAATGCTGGCCTTCTTGCAGGAGAGATTGAAGAAAGGTCTCACGTACAATTCCCTGCGGGTTCAAGTGGCAGTGCTAGCGTGTTTTCTGGGACGTGTGTGGCAGGTTCGTTGTTATTTATTTTATTTTATTTTTGTTACATTTGTACCCCGCGCTTTCCCACTCATGGCAGGCTCAATGCGGCTTACATGGGGCAATGGAGGATTAAGTGACTTGCCCAGAGTCACAAGGAGCTGCCTGTGCCTGAAGTGGGAATCAAACTCAGTTCCCCAGGACCAAAGTCCACCACCCTAACCACTAGGCCACTCATCCAGATGTGGGCCGTTTTTTGCGGGGGGCCTTGCACCTTCATCCGCCATTGCGTAACCCTTCCTGGAGTTTGGGGTTGGTACTGCGGGCCTTGCAGTTGGCGCCGTTTGAACCTATTCGGCAAGCTTCTCCTAAAGATCTTACTCTTAAGACGGTGTTTTTGGTAGCCATGGCGCCTGCGTGTACAGTGTCCGAGCTTCAGGCCCTCTCGTGTCGGGATCCTTTTTTGCAGTTTTCAGAGTCCGGACTTACCATACGGACGGTTCCTTTGTTCCTGCCTAAGGTGGTTTCGTCGTTTCATATCAACCAGCCTCTATTTCTTCCTTCGTTCCGGAGGGAGGATTGCCCGGACTCCTTCCAGCAACTGCGTTGTTTGGATGTTAGGCACGTACTGTTGCAGTATTTGCAGATGTCAAACGAGTTTCGGTGTTCAGATCACCTTTTTGTTCTTTTGGTGGGTCCGCGGAGAGGTTTTCCGGCATCTAAGGCCACCATTGCTCGCTGGCTTAGGGAAACAATTATCTCTGCTTATATTCTGACTGGAAAGTCTCCCCCGGAAGTTTTGAATGTGCATTTCACGCGGGCACAGGCCTCTTCCTGGGCAGAAACTACCTTGTTTTCAGTCCTGGAAATCTGCCAGGCGGCTACTTGGGCTTCTCATCTTTCGTTTGTGAAGCATTATAGGCTGTATGTGGCAGCGGGTAATGATGCTAGTTTTGGGACGGCAGTCCTCTCTTGAGGAGCTGCGGCTTCCCACCCAGTTTAGGGATTGCTTGGGTACATTCCACCAGTTCCTGGATTCATCTGCTGCTGAAGCTAAGGAAGGAAAAATTAGGGCTTACCTGATAATTTTTTTTTCTTTAGTCATAGCAGATGAATCCAGGGTCCCTCCCTGGTTTCATGCTTGTGTATATTTGGTTCAGGAGCTAAGAAGCAGAAGAGTTCCATGTTTCATGCGTTAGAGTTGATTCACTGTGTTTCAGTGACTGTTTTTGTTGTGAGTAAACTTTGGATTCTGGGTGCTTTTCTCTGCTTTGGAATGTGTGATATACTAAAGAGGGAAGGACCTGGGCTCTCTGGGTCACTGCCTTCTTTCAGTGTTCTCTATCTCCACCTGCTGGCTGACGGGTACAACCCACCAGTTCCTGGATTCATTTGCTGCGACTAAAGGAAAGAAAATTATCAGGTAAGCCCTAATTTTTCCATCCTTACAGCTAACCATCCTTTTGTTGTTTCTATCTAGTTATCATTTCCTCACCTGCTGCTCACTAACCACCAACTCATGCCTGTTGTTGTTATCTTTTTATAGGCCTTTTAAGTGGGCAGACTTCACCCACCAGCACAAAACTTGAGAAACTGGACTCCCAGCAAGTACTGCAGCTTTGCCTCCGATACCAGGACCACTTGCACCAATGTGCAGAGGCTGTAGCATTCGATCAGAACGCCTTGGTGAAACGAATCAAAGAGGTTTGTATGTACCTTCTCAGGGAAGGACATCAGAATAAATTAAGGGGGGCCCTTTTACAAAAGCACAGTGGGCCTACCGCCGGCTTGCCGCACAGGAATTTCGCACACCATTTCCTGCTGTGGAAAATAGTTTTGTATTTTCTAACACCGAGGGTATGCCTGCTATCTAACGTGTCTTAGATTAAAGTTTTAGCTAAGACCACTGTAAACTCAGACAATATAAATTTAGCTGTGTAGCCTAGGCCTCCTTTTTGAGTCCTTGCCCCCCTTGTTTGTAATTTAGCTATAGATTGTAAACCACTCTGATAAATTTATTTGACTAGTGGAATATCAGATAAAGATGATACTTGTTTCTTAGCTGCTCAGTGGCAGGAGTTAGTTATAGATTTGCTGTATTGATTAGCTGCAGATGAACCTAAGCCTGATTATTGAGCTGGCCTGAATGAGCCAACAGTTTCAAGGACTGCAGAGTTGTCATTATCGGTTATGTCCTTTAGGATAATGAATTGCAAAATATACCCTTTTCATTGGGTTTGGCATATCTCCATTTCAGACCTGATATGGCACAAGGCATCACAATATTTCCAGGTGACCGAGACTTAGATTTTATAAATCTAGAACTCCATTTCATCAGCAAGTAAATCTACAGCACTCTTGTCACTTTTAGTCCAACTATTATTGAGACTGTAGCATGATCTGTGATTAGTTTCTGGTTTGAAATCCATAGTATCATAAATGGATTGTTGTTAAAGTGCTAGATAAATCTTGACAGAATGAAAAATGAATTGAACAGTGATACCATCAATAACACACATTTCCAAGTCTAATCACTGTTTGATATACTGCCCATTCAGAAATCCACTCTGAGAGGGTGTACATTAACCAAGTTAAAAAAAAATAATTAGCGAAAAAGAAATTGCATCATAAATAGGAAAGAGAAAAAAGAGATGCAGTCGAAGGTAGAGGTAACGCCCTCTGCTACCCCATCAGCAAGAATAGCCAATAACAGCTAACTATACTACACTATAATGTTCTTTTACTAAAGTGCACTAGAAAGTGGCCATTACTGCGATTAGCGTGTGGGTTTGACGCTTGCTCCGACCACTTTCTAGTGCATCTGAAAAATGGACAGGGTCGGCTTTTTTTTTTTTAATGGCCACACGCTAATTTCCGCATTCCTTAACGTCCCCCCGGACTGGCCCAGGATTGGACTGATGGGTTGTGCACGCCTTGCAGCAGGTGGAGACTGAGAAACCTCTGACTCTAGAGAGCCAATAAGAGCCCTGGCCATGTGACCCTAGCCTCAGTATTTTCTCAGTCTCCAGCAGGCAGGCAGGAGGTGAGCCCCATAAGTCTCTCTCTCTTTCTTTACTTGAATTAAAAAAAAAAGGGATTGTTACCTTCTGCACCTGGGGAATCTTATTGAAAGGCTAGGAGATAAAGGTTTTTTTCTTCTCCAGCTTCTAGGGTGGTAAACTCAGGGGTTCCCGGGTCCCTTCCCCTTCCTCCCCATCTCACTTGGTTGTCAGGGTCAACCCTTTCGGAGGAAAGGTGTTTTAGCCTTTGGGAGAGGCAGCCACTTCTTTAGTTGTAAAACAAACAAACAAAAAAAAACCTCCCCGAGGCACAAACGAGCAGTCAGCTCCGTCATGCTCTACTGGTTTTCTATTGGCATTGCTTGCTCTTCGATTCCTCCTGCCTCTCAGCAGCTCTTGAGAAAATAAAAAAAAGTTCCATGACGCTTGCACTAGCAAGCGGTTTCGTCGGGCTTTTTTTTTCTCTCTCTCTTCAGTCGTTCGGCAGCGGTTGTTTGAGTGAAAAAACAAAACAAACAAAGGCAAAGAGGCGTGGAGAGCTGCAGATCAGCCCTATGGCAGAGAAATTCAAAAGATGCTGTTTGCCAGCGCAACTCCTGCAGCGCCTCTTCCTCCCCCCGTGTTGGCAGCTGCCCCCTCCTCAGTGTCCGCCTGTTTAATTGCAGAGGTGGCTGGACCTTCAGTTTTGGCGGGGAAGTCCGCCATTTTGTCTCCCCAGGCAGGCCCTGCAGCCCGAGAGCTCTCTTCTCCTGCACAGCCTTCTCTGCAATCAGAGGCAGTGTCCCTGGTACACTCTGAGGGGGTCTCAGGAGGGGGGATTCCCCCCCTGAGTTTGTCCTCCAGATGTACCAGGCTTTCTTGATGCACAATTCAGGTGTTGGAGTCAGGGGTACGGGGAAGTCCACCTCCAGATCCTCAGCTCTTCCAAAAAGAGCTCGAGCTTGCTGGGATCCAGAAGAGGAACCAGCTTCAAACCATGAGGTCGAGATGCCCTTCCTGGAGGAGGAAGAAGGGTTGGCAGAGGGGCTTTGGGAGGACCAAGGTCCGTCAGAGGCAAGTGCTGACCCCTTACCTCCAGGAGAAGATCCCTCGGTGGTCAGGATCTTTCTTATGAAAGGTCAAGATCTATAGGAACTCATCGCCTTAGTCTCCTCAACTCTCCATTTTGAAGAGGAACAGACCCTGACCTCCGAGGTCCGCAAGGTGGACCTGTTAGTCAAAGGCACGAGATCTTCTGGGAGAACCTTTCCCATGCATCAGGACATTCGAGATATTATTCAGGTGCAGTGGGATGTTCCCGATTCCTCCTTTCGTCCAGCCAGATCGACCCAGTGTTAGAGATGGACAGGTCTCTCCTGAAGGTTCCTGTGGTTGACGTGGTGGTCTTGGCGGTTACCAAGCGTAATATGGTCTCGGTGGACGGCAGAACATCTCTCCGGGATGTCCAGGATAGGAGGTTGGATGCTCTCCTTAAGAACAGTTTTGATGTCTCCTCTCTGGTGGTACAGTAGGCCATCTGCAGTTCCTTGGTAGCCAGGGCCTGTTTCCACTGTGCAGAGAGAGTTCTAGATAGGACCTCGGATGATCTGTCTTCTATTGATGCAGAGGTGTCCAAGATTGAGATGGGCTCTGCCTTTCTGGCAGATGCTTTGTATGATCTTCTCAGAGCATCCTCCAAGTCCTTGGCTTTGGAGGTCCCTGCCTGCCGGTCCCTGTGGCTATGGGGATGCTGCCTCCAAATCTAAGTTGTCTAAGTTTCCTTTCCGGGGTTCTCTTTTGTTTGGCGATGACTTGGATAAGTTCGTAGTTAGGGGACACGAAGGTCCCTCGTCTCCCTAAGGATAGACCTCGTCTGGCTAGTCGGGGTTCTTTCTTTGGCTGTGGTCGGGCGAGGGATTTCTGTAGATTTCGTACTGGTCGGGGAGCTCAGACTCAGAGGTCCAGAGTTTTTTCAAAGAACTGAGTCATCTTGAGGCATCCGTAGGGGAGGTCAGGACTCAGGTTCCTTTTTCCAGTCCCCTTCCCATCCGTCCCAATGAAGGTGCGCGGGTCTCACTTCTGATTCCTGTAGGAGGTCATTTGTCCCAATTTTTTCAGAGGTGGGCCCAAGTCACCACCGACCAGTGGTCTGGAGGTTATTCTAGACGGATATGCCTTAGGAATTCGCCAAGCCTCTTCAGATGCCTTTCTAGAATCTCCCTCTTGCCACAAAGGGGGCGCGGTACGAAACATGCTACGCAGGCTGTTGGATCTGCAGGCCATTTGTCCCGTCCCTCCTTCGGAGTACAGACCAGGCCGGTATCCGTTTAAGGCCAGTATTCCATTACTTTGTGGTTCCCAAGAAGGAGGGCTCCTTTCGTCTTATTTTAGATCTCAAGGCCGTCAATCGGGCTCTCAAAGTCTCAAGTTTTCAAATGGAGACCCTTCGATCAGTGATCGTGACCATCAGTACCGGAGAATTTCTAATGCCCTTGCATCTGACGGAAGCTTATCTTCACATTCCTATCCGGACCGTTCACCAGAAGTACCTGAGGTTTGCGATTCTGGGCCAGCTTTTTCAGTTTCACACTCTACCGTTTGGTTTGGCTACAGCTCCTCAGACGTTCTCCAAAATCATGGTTGTAGTTGCAGCGGCCTTCAGGCTGGAAGGTATCCTTGTGATTCCTTCTAGTCCTGGAGTACTTAGGAGTTACCTTCGACACTGCGCGGGGTCATGTTTATCTTCCCCAGGGCAGAGTGCTCAAGCTCCGGTCTCAAGTTCAGGGGTTACTTCACAGAACGCGTCCTATGTGCTCAGGATTATCTTCAGCTTCTGGGCTCCATGGCAGCAACGATGAGGTGGTTCCTTGGGCCAGGCTCACATTTGGCCTCTTCAATCTTCTCTTCTATCCAGATGGTCTCCTCAGACAGATTCCCTTCAGGTGAGGTGCCTTTGCAGTCCTCCGGAGCACAGCATCCTCTTCTGGTGGCTGCAGGTGGATAATCTCACCAGGGGGATGCCACTGGAGTCTCCCCAGTGGATAGCGTTAACGATGGATACCAGTCTCCGAGGCTGGGGAGCCCATTGTTTACGGAGGCTTGCTTTGGTCAGTGGTCTCCTCTGGAAGCGTCCCAGTCTATCAGTTTGATAGAGACCAGGGCAATTCGGCTGGCTCTGGAGGAGTTTCATTCCCTGTTGAAAGGCCAGGCGGTGCGAGTCGTATCAGACTACGCCACAGCAGTAGCTTATGTCAACCTCCATGGAGGAACGAGGAGTCAACTCTTGCAGAGGGAGGCAGCGAGCCTCATGGCATGGGAGGAGCTTCACCTGACACACCATCTTGGCTTCCCGTGTGGCAGGAGTCGAAAACGTTCAGGCAGATTTTCTCAGTTGTCACATGCTCGATCCGGGAGAATGGTCTTTCAGCACTCGGGCGTTTCAATTGATAGTGGAACAGTGGGGAGTTCCGGTTCTGGATCTTTTTGCCTTCAGTCTCAACGCAAAGGTGCCCCGCTTTTTCAGTCGTTGGAAAGACTCAGCAGCGGCAGGAATAGATGCCCTCTTACAACAGTGGCCTCCCGGTCTTCTGTACGCGTTTCCTCCCTGGCCCCTCTGGGTTGTCTTTTACAAAGGATCGATGCTCACGGGGGTCCAGTAGTCCTAGTGGCACCGGATTGGCCTTGCCATCAATGGTACACAGACCTCCAGCGTCTTCAGTCTGCGCCTCCTCTTTGTCTCCCTGTTCACAGGGATCTTCTGTCTCAAGGCCATTGTCTTCTTGTTCACTTAAGGACTTAACTCTCAAGACCTTATTTTGGTGGCCATTGCTTCCGCTAGGAGAGTCTCAGAACTCTTTTCCTGTAGGCCTCCGTTTTTGGAGTTTTCTAAAGAGCGCATGGTTTCGCGCCCAGTACCTTCTTTCTTGCCTAAGGTAGTTTCTAGGTTTCATCTATCTCAATCGGTCTTTCTACCTGTCCTTGGGTCTTCCTCGGGCACGGAGAGTCAGAGGAAGTTGCGTAAGTTGGACGTTAAAAGGGTTCTTAAGTGCTGAGAGTGACTGCCGACTTTCGGCGCTTGGACCATCTGTTTGTACTCCTGACCGGTTCGTGGAAGGGCTTCGCCGCATCTAAGCCCACTATATCTCAGTGGCTCAAGGAGATGATAGCTTCTGCCTACATTCTCGCCGGCAGATCAGTCCCTGAAGGTTGTTAAGGCTCACTCCACAAGGGGACAAGCAGCTTCGTGGGCAAAGCAGTTCTCGGTCCCACCCGCAGACATTTGTAAGGCAGCAATGTGTGCTTCTCTGCATTCCTTTTCTAAGCACTATAGACTGGATGCCCAGTGTTGTCAGAAGGCGATCTTTGCGACTCGAGTACTCACAGCAGGTTTACTGGGGTCCCTCCCTTAAGTCTACTGCTTTATTACTTCCCATCAGTCCAATCCTGGGCCGGTCCAGAGGGACGCTAAGGAAGGAGAAATTAGACCTTACCTGCTAATTTGTTTTCCTTTAGTCCCTCCGGACCGGCCCAGGTCCCCGCCTTATTATTTGAACAGTGGTTACTAGTACATACTTCGGGAGAACAGTTCTTTAAGAGTCCTGTGACGGAGTTGCTCTGCTAGTTTACAGTTCTTTACAAGATAAAATACAATAAATAAATCACTCAATGTGTTATGCCATACTTCATCTCCTTTTGAAGTTGCGCGTGAGCATTGTATTACGGCTTTGTCGTCCTTCAAACACGTTTTATGAGTGCTTTGTGGCTGCTTAGATTCCAGGGGGCACAGAAGGTTGGTCTTTCTCTTCTTTCCTGCTCTGTTAGTCAAATACTGAGGCTAGGGTCACATGGCCAGGGCTTTTATTGGCTCTCTAGAGTCAGAAGTTTCTCAGTCTCCACTTGCTGGAAGGCGTGCACAACCCATCAGTCCAATCCTGGCCCGGTCCGGAGGGACTAAAGGAAAGCAAATTAGCAGGTAAGGTCTAATTTCTCCTTAGCACATGGTCATTACTGCTGGGAGCCCTTACCGCCACTAATCGGGTAGTGCGCAGTAATGTGCCTACGTTACCCGATTAGTACAGGCTCGCCTACAATCCACCCCCAAACATGCCTCCTGCGGCAAAAAATAAAAAATATTTTTTTACCACATGAGTAGCACTTGCTGTCAGCCAAACTATCACAGGATGCTTCAGCATGTCTTGCATTAGTGCCCTTTTATCACGCATTAGGCCTACTGTGCCTTAGTAAAAGGGCTCCTATTTCCATAGCCATACCGGAATAAAAATGTCTTCAGGCCTTCCTTAAATTTTGGGAAGGAGTGCTCCAGTAGAAGATGTAGAGGTAAGGCATTCCAAAGATTGGGTCCCATAACAGATGAAATTCTAGTTCTTATGGTGTTGAGACATATCACACAAACTAGGAACTAAGAGCAGACCTTTTAGAAGCTATTAAGTAGTAAATTTAAAACAAATTGGAAAAAATGTTAAATATTTCTTCTCTCAACGTGTAATTAAACTCTGGAATTCATTGCGAAAGAGTGTGGTAAAAGCAGTTACCTTAGCAGGGTTTAAAAAAGGTTTGGATAACTTCCTAAAAGAAAAGTTAATGAGTCATTATTAAGATGGACGGGGAAAATCCACTGCTTATTTCTATGATAAACAGCATAACATCTATTTTACTGTTCTGGGATCTTGCCAGGTACTTGTGACCTGCATTGGCCACTGTTGGAAACAGGATACTGGGTTTGATGGACCTTTGGTCTATCCCAGTATGGCAACACTTATGTTAAATGTAGTGACCTGGTAGGAGAGTATGGTATAAGCATACGAAACAAGTAAGGCAGGATGCCAGAATGATGTACGTTGTAGACCAAGGTTAAGATTTCAAACATGATCCTATATGGAAATGAGTAGCCTGCATGGAGCAGGGAAGCTACGTGTTCATATATATTTTGTTTGAGTTAAAAACAAGTTTTTTAGTGGTGGTCTGTATAATTTGAAGTCTTTTGACTTCAGAGACGCATATATCATTCAGCAGGGCATTATATTAATCAAGATGTGTACACACAAACACTAGACTGCACAGAAATCTAATTTAATTAATGAATTCATAAATATATAAGGGGTCCTTTTACTAAGCTGTAGCCCTTTTTACTGCAGCGGGTAAAAAAGGTTGAAAATAGTCATGGCAATGTAGTAAGATTGCTCTTATCTCATGACCATGCGGGGGGCGGGGAGGGAGCACTTACTGCCACCCATTGAGGTGGCAGTAAGGGCTCATGTGCTAACCTGGTGGTAACCAGGTAGCACACGGCGCGGCCAAATTAACATAGTTCTAAAAAATACGGGCCAAATTTCCCTAGTGTAGGAAATGGCGTATGCTGGGGCTGGAACTACCGCTGGCACCCGTGTTGGACCGACAGTAGCTCCAGATTAGCTGGGGTGGGGGGGGGGGGGGTAGGTTTGACAATTCAGGATCCAGGAATCCAAAACAAAATATAACAATAAAGCTGCAAATATGTTCAGAATATGAATGTGAAAAGACAGTGGAACCAAGATTAGTGAAAGGCAGTGAAAGCATTGAGGGGTCCAGAACAGATAGAGAACATGGACGTTGCAAATATTCACTGAATAAGAGTATAAACATTTTGAAACCTTTGTTTCCATATCTAACAATAAGGGAATTTATAGAAACTTAACAGGAAGGGTCTGTTTTTGCTCATCTATGCATTGAACAAAGTTACATACACAAACAGTGCTCTGCATGAGGATAACTTTCATAGCCATTTGCCCAGGTAAATTGATTTGTTGAAAATTGACCTCCATGGCCTGGCTAAAAGTACGTAGGGAGATCATAACATGTTCATGTTTAACTAGCTTACAAGGATGTGTTCTCAGAATCATGTTTAGATCACTCAGGACTGTTGCTGCAATGACCTACCAAAAGTGAGGAGAAAAAATCCCTGGGTAGTTGTGAACAAAGGTCCATGACCTCAGATGCCAGCATTGGTTCCAGCTGAACTGTAGTAAGAACAAAAGAGGACTTGCTTGTCTCATTGGTATACGAAGCAGTTTTCAGTTTTCTCCCATTTGGTGAAATGCTTTTAGACCAGCCCAAGGAAATTTGAAGAATTTCTTCTCTTTATATAGTTTGACATCTTCTGTGGTTATAGAAATAAAGTGATGGGGAGTTTGTCTTCTCAAACCACTCCCTCTCTCAGCTGTTGCTGCCCCAGACCTTATGTGTTTTATTGGCAATGTCCTGACCTACCCCCACCACACTCATATTTTAATTTGTGCTGAAGTCACATTGGACCATTGTTTAGTTTAAAAGGAAAAAAAACCCTCTTTGCTACTGCCTTGAACCAGAAACACCCAACTTTAGAATAAATTCCACCTGAATCAGCTGCCACCGACTGAGCTTGAGAGTTCACCCTAGCTTTTAATAAATGAAAATTCTGCCACTGCACAAGAGAAAAAAATCTAGTGTGAAAAAATGGTAATGTCTTTTACTCTCATTGTGTTGGGCGACACTGGAGATAGATAAAAAGTGAGAAAGTCAAGGGAAGGAGGTATGAGAGGAAGACAGGAGTGGGAGACAGAGAAATACACAGATGCAGGAACTTTGAGAGCAGCAGATTATAGACTGATCTCTTAACTCCCCTGTCTTGAGTCACTTGAAGGCTGCAACAGACTCATAAGTCAGATCTCTCTTTTCTTCAACATTCTGTCTCATTCTTTCTATTCTGATCATTCTTCCCACACTATTCAATGCATCACTTCATTGCCATAGATTTTTTTCATCTCTCTCCCACCCTCCAATCTCCAATGACTAGGTCATTTATTTATTTATTTGTTACATTTGTATCCCACATTTTCCCACCTATTTGCTTACTATGTGGCTTACCATAGTACCATAGAGGTGTTTGCTAGTCTGGTAAAGAAACAAATACAGGTGGTATTATGGTTGAGTAAGGAACATATGTTTCAGTTACAATGGGAATCAAGGAGAGGAAAGATTTAGTGTCCAGTACAAGCTTTGGTTATGTTGTGTTGCAGAGTGCAGGCATTTATGTTGGGTCGGCGTGGTATGCCTTTTTGAACTGGTAGGCTTTTAATGATTTCCTGAAGTTTAGGTGCTTGTAGGTTGTCTTCACAACTTTTGGCAATGTGTTCCATAATTGGGTGCTTGTATAGGAGAAGCTGGATGCATAGGTTGTTTTGTATTTAATTTTTTTGCAGTTTGGATAGTGGAGGTTTAGGTATGTTCGAGATGATCTGGTTATCTTTCTGAGTGGTAGATCTATAAGTTCTGTCATATATCCTGGGACTTGGCCATAGATAATGTTGTGGACCAGGGTGCAGATTTTGAAAGTAATACATTCTTTGATTGGCAGCCAATGCAGTTTTTCTCGGAGGGGCTTGGCACTGTCGAATTGCATTTTGCCAAATATTAGTCTGGCTGCTGTATTCTGAGCGGTTTGTAGTTTCTTTGTAAGTTGTTCTTTGCATCCAGCGTAAATTCCGTTGCAATAGTCTGCGTGACTTAGTACCATTGATTGTATTAGGTTACGAAATATTTTCCTCGGGAAGAAAGGTTTTAAGCGTTTAAGTTTCCACATCAAGTGGAACATTTTCTTTGTTGTTGAGTTCATTTGGCTCTCGAGAGTGAGGTTGCGGTCGATTGTCACGCCAAGTATTTTCAGGCTGTTTGAAATAGGGAGGGTGTGTTCTGGGGTGATTAAGGTTGTTGGTTTGTATGTATTGTGTTGAGAGGATGCGGCAATGTGTTTTTTCAGTATTCAGTTTCAGTGGAAAGGAGTTTGCCCATGAATCCATGGTATTCATGACGAGTTTAATTTCATTGATTTCTGTTAGATCATGTCTGAAGGGAATGTAAATTGTGACATCATCTGCGTAGATGAACAGGTTGAGGCCTTGCTTTGATAATGCCTTGGCTAGTGGATCAATCATTATGTTGAAGAGTATTGGTGATAGTGGTGATCCTTGAGGTCCTCCGCAGTCTGCTTTCCAAGGTGGTGATATGTTTGATTTTACTTGGTATGTTCTGGTGGTTAGGAAACCTTTGATCCAGTTGAGTATGTTTCCTCCGATTCTGAAATAGTCTAGGAGTCTCAGTAGTATTTTAAAGGTAAGTTTGCTATGTTTAATAACACCAACACATAACAGGGGGAGGGGGATGAGCAGTTTTGAGACTGCCCATGGGACATGCAGGTACTTAGGATCATGGCTCTGCCATTTTTTCAGAAGGAAACCCCTCTTCAGGTGCCCTACAACATGTGAAGAATGCTCTGATTTGATCTATTCATCAGTCTTTCATAGGAGCTGTCCAGGCTATGGTGCTGAACTTAATAAGCCCCCCTAAGCTTATGGCATATTCATGTTAATACAAAGTTTGTATAAAACACATGCAGATTTTCCAGAACACTTTCAAGCTCTTTTGTATAGTGTGCTCCATTTCTGGAGCCTATTTAAAATCGAAGTATGTGCTATGAAGAAGAGACACATGAACAGCTAAATTCGATCAATACTGATGTGTTACATCACCAGGAAAACAGAATGGAGTCTCTATGCTAGCTGGATTGCTTTGCAAGTGGTGTTTTATGGAACGATAATAGATGAGTTGGATCTTATGATGACATTTGCACACATTTATGGACCAAGTTGATGGTAGCTTTGTTTAATTTAATGTTTCTATTGTCCCAGTTGGCACAGGATTGTTTCCAGTGCTCAGTAAAATTGAAAAAAACAAACAAGCAAACAAAAGCAAGCAATGGGAGAGGTACAGGAATTATAGCTTATAAGATTTTTTGCCCCCAAGCTATTTGAAACTGAATTTGATTTACCTTTAACAGATGTAGTGTAGGATGAGATGATTTATGTTCTCTTATCTGTTATATTGGTTTGCCAGTTTTTATTGCATGTTCTAGTGTTTTATACATGTATTTGCATATGATTGTGTTTGAGTTTAAGATATATAATAGATATACATATACATATATTCATATTTATGGTGTACATACACCCTGCCAAAAACAAGCCGTTGGGATCAATGGAATAGAAGCTTTTAAATAAATAGAAATAAACTAGAAAATCTAGCTATCAAGAATATGTCACAGTGTTATTTATCAGTCTTAGGTGAAGGGGAACTGCAGTAGTGTAATTAAGGGGCAGAGAGAAATGGAAGTCTGGAGATGTGGCTTCTGATCTGTGTTTTAAATAGGTGGAGAACAGTAAATAGGACATCACTGGATGCTCATTTCAAAGCACATAGACTTTACAAAGTTACTGGAGGGCATTTCGAAAGAAACGTCTAATTTGGAATTTGGATGCTTTTGTAAAATGTCCAATTTGGAGGCGGGGAAAAGGTCATTTTCGAAAAAATTTGGACGTCCATCTTTTCGAAAATACCATGGATGTCCTTGGATTTGGACATCTTTGATTTTTGGCCATTTTCGAACACAAAGACGTCCAGAACAGAGGGGGAGTGGTTTAATGGTTAGTGCAGCGGGCTTTGATCCTGGCAACATGGGTTCAATTCCCACTGCTGCTCCTTGTGACTTTGGGCAAGTCAAATGCAGAAGGGGCATTTTTGGATATGACATCTAAGTCTGAATTTGGACATTTTTTGTAAAATGTCCAAAATCAGAACAGGAAAGAGTCATTTTCTACAAAAAAAATGTCTATCTTTTCCTTTTGATAGTGCTGTTTGGAAAAATGTTTTGTGATTTGGGGGAGGTGATCCCCGAGTCCTTCCAGTGGTATTCTGGTCATTTGGGACACCTCTTGTGTGGAGTAGAGGAGTAGCCTAGTGGTTAGTGCAGCAGACTTTGATCCTGGGGAAGTGGGTTCAATTCCCACTGCAGCTATTCGTTACAAAAACTGGTCTAGCTCAAAACATCTAAGTTTTAGTCTTGGACGTCTTCGTTTTGTTCCATTATTGCTGAAAGACATCCATGTCTTAGGAACACCCAAGTCTCACCTTGAACACGCCCCTAGCACTCCCCATTGAGATTTGAACTTCCTTCTGACGGACTTCAGAGAAAGACGTCCAAAAAGAGGTTTAGATCATACTGATTTGGTTGTTTCTGTGAGATAAACGTCAAAATGCAGACATGTCACTTAGTGGATGTCTATCGCTTTTGAAAATGAGCCTGATAGTAACCTATGGAACTTTGTAAGTCTAAGTGCTTTGAAAATATGCTTCATGTATGTAACTTTGTAACTCTATGTGCTTTGAAAATGAGCTTCTATATATACTACATGTTAGTGGTGGTTTGCTGCTATGGCTAAATAGTTCCTTTAAAGTACGTAAGCTCTAAAAATAAAACCTGCCAAAATCTAATTGCATGTCTCACTCTGCCCAGCACTCCCACTCCAAGCATAATTGAAGCTAATTAATGGAGGAGCTGCTGCCTGATTGATTAGATCTCACATGCACTCACAGAGCAGCTGTGAGCAAAGGAACACAAGGCTAGCAGTGCCTTTTTAGTGCTTTCTGTTAGGGGCTTTTAGATTCATTCAACAGAGATTTTAGTGCTTTTAAAGTTGATGCTTTTCGTATCTCAGGATTCTAATTTAACCCTGCTTAATCATGTATGAGATGAGGGGGTCATTGGGAGTTGCTTGTGTCCACACACCTTATGGTGCTTATTCCATGTTCTACCAGGTACTGTGCAGCAGGAGATGCAGTACTGGAACTGTAGGGGTGACAAAGGGCAGGAGCAAGGAATACTCAAGAAGCTGGTCTTATACCAGCAGTTCCCCCTTTTTATTCTTCTGAAATACATTTCCCCAGTTTCTCACTTTGAAAGGTGGATATGAGCCGGGTGTCGATATCCCAGTGGTAGTGTTTGACCAAAATATAAAGCGGATGGAACATCCTCATATGAGGAAAGGCTGAAGAAGTTAGGGCTCTTCAGCTTGGAAAAGAGACTGCTGACGGGATTGAGGTTTACAAAATCTTGAGTGCTGTAGAACGAGTAGAAGTGCATTGATTTCTTTTACTTTAAAAAAAGTATAAAGACTAGGGGGCACTCAATGACGTTACATGGAAATACTTTAAATATTTTTTTCACTTAAAGAATGGTTAAGCTCTGGAACTCATTGCCGAGGATGTGGTAAACAGCGGTTAGTGTATCTGGATTTAAAAAAGGTTTGCACAAGTTCCTTGAGGAAAAGTCCACAGTCTGCTATTGAGATGGACATGGGGGAAATCACTGCTTACCCCTGGGATTTTCATGGAATATTGATACTGTTTAGGTTTCTGCCAAGTATTTGTGACCTGACTTGGCCACTGTTGGAAGCAGGGTACTGGGCTAAATGGACCATTGGTCTGACCCAGTATGGCTATTGTTATGTACTGGGTTCGATTCCTAGTGTAGCTTCCTTGTGATCTTGGGCAAGTCACTTATCCCTCCATTGCCCCAGATGCAAAACTTAGATTGTGAGCCTACAAGGGACAGAGAAAGTACCTGTATATTGCAAAGGTCTCAAATACAAAACCTACTGTGCATCCAACTTCTCCGTTATAGGCAGCCAACTCTGGAACGCCATACCAAGACACATCCGATCAACCAAAGAACACCTACCCTTCCGAAAGCTGCTGAAAACGTACCTCTTCAAACAAGCCTATCCAAATGACCCAACTTAATTTCACAAACCTAATCCACACCACTAACACTACCCTTATCTCAATTCCCCCCCCCCCCCCCCCCCACATCTCTTCCTGTTGTCCTACTCTATACAATTGTATTATCTCTGTGATACTTGGTACCATACATTGTAAGCCGCACTGAACCTGCTATCGAGCGGGAAAGAGCGGGGTATAAATACTACAAATAAATAATTTCACCATTTTGGTAGTACCACAGAAAGACGGTATATCAAATCCTTTAATGATTTATGACCCTTAATGAATCAGTATCAGTTGGTAGCCCTATGGCTTCTTTGTGAGGTAAGTTTGAATGGCCTACATTGTTTGCAGTGTATGCAGGTGGATTTAGTCTACCTGTATCGGGCTGATTCAGTTAATGGTGCCCTAAAACATTGGTACCGAAAAGGCCTGCTTACGCGGTATTCTATAAGCCGTGCCTGAAGTTTGGTGTGGTTTATAGAATACCGCTTAAGCATATGGTCATGTATAGTTTTAGGTGTAGGGACAGATGATCCACCTAGGTGAATGAACAATGAAATCCCACAGATCAACAAGACAAAAAAACAGGAGTGGGAAGTGGACCAGTGACTCCAGAGACTGGGACAGGTGGGTAAAACGAGAGAAAACACCTTTATTACAGACTCTATACAGATCCGTGTTTCAGCCACAGGCCTGCCTCAGGAGTCTTCGTGAGATGTAGTTGAGAGGAATGCGTCGGAAAGATTGGGTGGTCTGAGCATCGACGGAAAAGCGGAAAAAGGACAGCTTTTGCTGCAGAGTGTAAGCATGCTTACACTCTGCAGCAAGAGCTGTACTTTTGCGCTTTTCCGTAGATTTAGGTGTTGCCAGTGCACTATCAAAAACATTGTGCAAATGCCTGCACCTAAATTTACCGCATGGAGCACCCTTATTCTGTAATTACGCACATAACTCAAACCATGCCCCCATTCCACCCTGAAACGCCCATCACTGTCATCTTTCCGTACCCCCTTTTCCAGGCTGCTCTTAAATTGTAGGCATGGAGCCTACACCTAACTTTTCACATGTACACCCAGTTAAATCTAATTAGTGCCAGTAATTGCTTGTTAAAAGCCTAATTGGCTCATTATTCAATTAATTGTGTGTGCAAATTGTAACCATGCCAAAATTTGCACGCACAATTTTTAGTGACTTCTATAAAATCAGGGGGATTACATCTAATTTTCAAAGAGACACTACCTTTTCAAAATGAGCAGAAATGAGGATATGCATGCTGAAACCATCTGCTTGCTGTATTTTGTATGTATTTGTGTGGGTGGCTGCTCAGGAACAAAATAGCACACATATGTTTCAAAATTGAACATGCACATTGCTGTTTTGCTTTGCTTCCTTGACCTAAACAATGCCCCAGCAGTGCCTCTTTAAGCTAGCTTAAAAGTATATGCTCTGGACAAAGGGGAGCCAGTTGATATTGTGTATCTGGATTTTCAAAAGGCGTTTGACAAGGTACCTCATGAAAGGCTACAGAGGAAATTGGAGGGTCATGGGATAGGAGGAAATGTCCTATTGTGGATTAAACTGGTTGAAAGGATAGGAAACAGAGAGTGGGGTTAAATGGGCAGTATTCACAATGGAGAAGGGTAGTTAGTGGGGTTCCTCAGGGGTCTGTGCTAGGACCGCTGCTTTTTAATATATTTATAAATGATTTAGAGATGGGAGTAACTAGCGAGGTAATTAAATTTGCTGATGACACAAAGTTATTCAAAGTCGTTAACACGCGACAGGATTGTGAAAAATTACAAGAGGACCTTACGAGACTGGGAGACTGGGCGGCTAAATGGCAGATGACATTTAATGTGAGCAAGTGCAAGGTGATGCATGTGGGAAAAAAGAACCCGAATTATAGCTACGTCATGCAAGGTTCCACGTTAGGAGTTACGGACCAAGAAAGGGATCTGGGTGTCGGTCATCGATAACACACTGAAACCTTCTGCTCAGTGTGCTGCTGCGGCTAGGAAAGCGAATAGAATGTTGGGTATTATTAGGAAAGGTATGGAAAACAGGTGTGAGGATGTTATGCCATTGTATCGCTCCATGGTGCGACCGCACCTTGAGTATTGTGTTCAATTCTGGTCGCCGCATCTCAAGAAAGATATAGTAGAATTGGAAAAGGTGCAGCGAAGGGCGACTAAAATGATAGCGGGGATGGGACGACTTCCCTATGAGAAAGACTAGGAGGCTAGGGCTATTCAGCTTGGAGAAGAGACGGCTGAGGGGAGACATGATAGAGGTATATAAATAATGAGTGGAGTGGAACAGGTGGATGTGAAGCGTCTGTTCACGCTTTCCAAAAATACTAGGACTAGGGGGCATGCGATTAAACTACAGTGTAGTAAATTTAAAACAAATCGGAGAAAATTTTCTTCACCCAACGTGTAATTAAACTCTGGAATTCCTTGCCGGAAAATGTGGTGAAGGCGGTTAGCTTAGCAGAGTTTAAAAAGGGGTTGGACGGTTTCCTAAAGGACAAGTCCATAAACCGCTACTAAACAGACTTGGAAAAATCCCAAATCCCAGAATAACATGTATAGAATGTTTGTACGTTTGGGAAGCTGCCAGGTGCCCTTGGCCTGGATGGCCGCTGTCGTGGACAAGATGCTTGGGCTCGATGGACCCTTGGTCTTTTCCCAGTATGGCATACTTATGTACAAGCTAGCACACGCTTTTACTAGGGCAGATGAGGGCAAATTTGAATCAAGCCATCTACATGTGATAGTAGTGACATATGAAGGAGTCTGATGATGCGAAGAAAGAGATGTGTATGAAGTGAACAGGAATCTGGCTGTTTGTGTGAACATGGTTGTGGATGAGATGCAAAGGATTCTGCAGTCTGTGTAATGTCTATGCCTATAGATGGACAGAAAAAAGTGTGGGTATTATTTGGTGTTTTTCTGTCATCTAGTCTGCCCAGTTTTGATTCTTCTTCTTTTATTACTACTACTACTACTCATCATTTCTATAGCACTACTAGGTGTACACAGTGTTCTACACATTATATGCAGGTACCTTCTCTGTTCCTAGTGGGCTCACAAACTTTTGTACCTGGGGCAATGCAGAGTTAAGTGACTTCCCCAGGGTCACAAGGAGCTGCAGTGGGAATTGAACCCAGTTCCCAGGATCTCATCTCACTGCACTAACCATTATACCAGGTAAGGGAGCTATGTTCCTGGGAGCATTTTATGAAGTCCACTGCAGTGCCCCCTAGGGTGCCCGGTTGGTGCCCTGGCATGTTAGGGGGACCAGGGCACTAGAAATGCTGGCTCTTCCCACACCCAAATGGCTTGTATTAGGACGTTTTTGACAAGGACGTCTTTTGTTTCGAAAATTGGCAAAAGTCAGAAACGTCCAAATTTAAGGATTTTGGACGTCCCTGACGGCATTTTTGAAATGAAAGATGGACGTCCATCTTGTTTCGAAATACGAGTTTCCCCGCCCCTGGATTTCGCCGTTTTGCAAGGACCTCTAAATTGGAACCTGGACGTTCCTTTCGAAAATGCCCCTCTATGTATTTAAGAGCACGCACTTGTTGTCCCCACCATGCATGTGTGAGTGCTTTCCCGCTTGTGGTGAGAGCGTGGAACCAGCACTCTCTTCTCATCTTCCCAAGGAGAGAACACGCTGTGCACAGCTCCTCACAGCTTCTGGTGCCTGAGTTTGGTTTTTTTTTGAGTTTTGGTGCCTTCCCTGCGGGATTTTTGTCCCAGTTTTTGTTTTGTTTCGGGAATTTTTTTTTCTCCCTTCCTTATTGTTTTAGATAGGGTTCCCTCCCCACCTTTAAGTTGTATTTTTTGCGTGCTTTTTAGGCTCTCTTAGACCTGAGCTCCAGCCAGAAATATTTCCCTGTCTTTTTTTCTGGTGCTTTGCCTCTATTTCAGTCCCCCATCAGTCATTTGATTTGGCCACTGCCTTTTTTTCTTTCATGTCATAGAAGGCTCCAGTGGCTTCAAGAGCTGTGCCTGGTGCATCGGACCATCTCTGGAACAGATGCCCATTTTTGTTGTCTTCATTGTTGGGGCCTGAACATACTCTTTCCAGCTGTCTTCTTTGCCTATGTATGCAGAAAAGAACCTGGCTGTCCAGAGAGGCTCAAAGAGAGAACATTTTTGAAGCCCAGTCCAAATTGTCAATGTGGCATCGACTTCATGTTGGCACTTGTACCTGAATGGGTGCATCAGTCCCCATGTTTTGGCAAATGTCTGGCTTTCCAGAGCCTTTCCCCTAAGATTTTCCCTTTAGGTCTGCCCGTTTCATCATACTACCCAGTGTTGCCACTTTCAGACATGCATTGAAGACTCACCTCTTTATCTCCCCTCCTCTGTAGGACCCCTATCTCTCTATCTACTGCAGTCACACCTCTTGCTGTCTCCTGTGCGCAGTATTTTCTTCGCTTCTCCCTCTCCCCTCCCACTGCTATCCCTAACTTGTAGGTTTTTTAAAATTGTAAACTGCTTTTATGCCTATGCTAAAGCCTTTGCGGTATATCAAATTGTTGGAAATAAATATTTTTCAACTTTTAGCTTTTTTTTTTTTTAATTAAAAAGAAACAACACCCACATGCAACGATCAAATAGAAAAATTAAGCAAGGTACATTATACAATCCTGGTCAACAATGACTGCATCACATTAAAGGCAAACTGGAAATAGGTAGAGAGCTCTTTGAATCTCAAATGATGAAGAAATCAAGGCTTATCCTACAGTAGAACATGCCAGTGAGGAATTTCAGAGAAGAGTCAAGTCCAGGCCTGCAAGATATATGATATTCTGAAAGAAGAGTGATAATCACAAGAAAAAAAGAAATTATGACACATCAAGAGTGGAGGAGTAACCTAGTGGTTAGAGTATCAGGGAAGCTAGAGTTCAAATTACCCTGCTGCTCGAGGAAGTCACTTAACCCTCCATTCCTCAGGTACAAACTTTTATTAAAATTTGCACACATTAATGGGCATTAGTGTATGCTAAATGCTTCATGTCCTATTTTATACCTGCGGGGCCACATGGCACTTAGCGCATGCTAATGTCTGTTAGCATGCACTAAACTTTACTGAAAGAGCCCCATGGATTGTAAGCCCTCTGGGGACACAGATGTATCTATTGTACCTGAATATAATTCACCTTTAACTACTACTAAAAAAGGTGTGCGTTAAATATAAATAAATAATATTAACAGAGGAAAGAATGTCCCCATGAATCACGTCCGTGAAAGGTTTCCAAATAAGTATAGCATGAGCATAATTTTCCTGTATTAAGATGGAAGGGGTTTTCAACATAAATATGTTTTAGGTATTTGGAAACCAAAAAGGATCAGGGTTGGAGGGGGATTTCCAACAGTTTGCTAATGTACACTTATTAATTATAGGACTCTGATAACTTTAGGGCATGTTAATCTGGCTTGTGTACTAATAATAAAATAGCTGTTCTTATCTGTATGATTCTATCCAGCTCATTTTCGAAAGAGAAGGGTGCCCATCTTTCGACACAAATCGGGAGATGGGCGTCCTTCTCTCAGGGGTGCCAGAATCAGCATAATCAAAAGCCGATTTTGGGTGTCCCCAACTGCTTTCCGTCGCCGGGACGGCCGAAGTTCCCAGGGGCATGTCAAGGGTAGCGAAGGCAGGACAGAGGTGTGCCGGGGCATGGTTAAGAGATGGCCGGCTTCGGCTGATAATGGAAAAAAGAAGGGCGTCCCTGGCAAGAATTTGGCCCTCTTTTTTTTAGGTCCAAGTCACAAAAAAGTGCACCAACTGCCCAGATGACCACCGGAGGGAATCGGGGATGACTCCCCCAGTGGTCACTAACCCCTCCCACCCTAAAAAAAAAACAACTTTAAAAACTTTTTTTTGCCGGCACCTCAAATGTCATACTCCGGTCCATCGTAGCAGTATGCAGGTCCCTGGAGCAGTTTTAGTGGATGCTGTACACCTCAGGCAGGTGGACCCAGGCCCATCCCCCCCCCCCTACCTGTTACACTTGTGGTGGAAAATGGGAGCCCTTCAAAACCCACCAGAAACCCACTATACCCACATGTGGGTGCCCCCTTTGCCCCTTAGGGCTATGGTAGTGGTTGTGGAGTGGGTTTTGGGGGGGGCTCAGCACTCAAGGTAAGGGAGCTATACACCTGGGAGCTATTTTTTTTTTTTAATTTGTAGAAGTGCCCCCTAGGGTGCCTAGTTGGTGTCCTAGCATGTGAGGGGGACCAGTGCACTAAGAATCCTGGCCCCTCCCACGACCAAATGCCTTGGAGTTGTTCGTTTTTGAGATGGGCGCCCTCAGTTTCTATTATGGCTGAAAACTGAGGGCGCCCATCTCTGCAGCCAGCGATCTCAGCATTTGAACCAAATGTTGAGATTTGGGCGCCCCAACCATATTTTCGAAATGAAAGATGGACACCCATCTCGTTTCGAAAATACGGTTGACCCCGCCCCGTCCTCGGAGATGGGCGCCCTTATAGATGGCCGGCCCCATTCGAAAATGCCCCTCTATATATCCATGACATGATTTCTATCCCCACAATCCAATCAGCCCAATTTAAACAGTTGTTCTGATGTATAATACCAACAATCATAGATTTTGTACTCATTTTCCTGAATATCAGCATTCAGCGAGTAGTGCTTTTTAATGTGTTATATAGATTAGTTCAGTCCTCCTTTGCGGAACAAGCACCCAAAAAAGTCTACTAGCTGGAGACATTTTTTAGCATTTTCAGGCCTTTTTTAAAAAGCTGTGTGTCTATGGTATGACCACACTTGAGAATCTAAAAATATATTTCTAGTAATAAGCAGCAAGAGTTAACACCAGTGAGAGTGTGCATGTAAAGAGCACCTTTGTAAATGTTATATGGAGAACATCTTTTTAATTTCATTTTTAAATTAGTAATTAGTTAGTGGACCCTATATAATATAGTATTACCTCACTCTCAGGCTTTCATAGAAATACTCTCAGGAATAATTCCGGTCTTTTTCTCTCCTTCAGGGCTTTATAAAATCCTACCACTGCCTCTTAGGCCAGAGCTATGTTCGTGTTTTGTCACCTGTCCTAAGAAGGAAAAATGTCAATTTTGTCCTCCTTTCTACCCAGACAGGGATAGGCCAAAAGCATTTAAGAGGTCTCATCACTTCTGAAAGATGGTGAAAATGAGTTTATTTCAAAAGGCTTTTAAGGGGGTATTTTATAAGGATCTGGATGGATTACTGTGAACTTAGGCAGAAGTTATTGGGGGGGGGGGGGGGGGGAGATTTCAGTTTAATGCTGGATCCCACCTTGGATAATTCCACAGGAGAGGTAGGCTATGGAAAGGCAGATAGAAAGAAATTATTGCATTTGCTTTCCACATGGGATTTGGTGGAACCTTGGAGATGTCTCTTTTCTATAGCTAGGGATTATATATACTACTCGGGGGTTGATAACACCTATTCTAGGATTGACTTTGGGGGGGGGGGGTGAGTAAACATATGTCAACTAATTTGTGGGATGCTGATATTGAACCCCGGGTATGGTCTGATCACTTCCCTGTGTGGGTTCTGATGCAAGGGGGCATCCACCCTAGGGGCAGAGCTTTTGGAGGTTTCGTGATGGGTTTCTCTTAGATCCCCAGAATGATACTTAGTTAGAGAAAGATCTTTGGGAATGCTTTCAGTTTAATGCTCTGAAGGATACAGCCCCTCAAACACTTTGGGAGGGTATGAAAGTGGTAATGAGGGAGAAAGTTATCTCTTTAGCTGCGTTAGGAGCAGGAGCAGGAGAAAAAGAGGGATGACTTTCGCAGTCAGTGCCATCAATTGGAACAACAGTATTAACAGGGGATGGGACCGAAGACCCTTTAGTGCCAGCTTACTACTGCACGAAATACTCTGCGAGAGCTGGAGCTGAAGGATCTTAATGAAAAGTTTCAGTATATTCAGCAGGAATATTTTGAAACTGGTAATAAGGCCAGTAGGCTATTCGTGTATACACTAAAAAAGCGGCAAACTTGGAATCATATATTGGTTGTTAAGGAACTGACCTGGCCACATAGGAAGGGCAGATACAAAATGGGTGGCAGCCTGGCACGGCTTGAAAAGGATCCGGGGGGGGGGGGCACAGGAAAGAGGAGGGTAGGAGAACAGGTAGGATAAAAGATAGAGCTAAGCAGGTTAGAACAGTGGTAAGGAAACGGGAGGTAATCAAGGGTGGAGAGGAGGGAGGGGTAGATACAGTTAGGAAGGGGGGAGGATAAGAGGCAAGTTAAGGGGTAGAGACCAGGAGAGTGAAGAGGGGCATTTATAAGGCAAGTAACATTTTGCCCACTGTTCCAAAGGCTTCTCTTTTCTGCCTCTGCAATTTTAAAAGTACTTTTGACATTTCTGTGCAGCTTTTCAATCCTGCCCCTTGATTCACCATGCAAGTTCCAAAGTTTTTGTACAGATTTGGGCTCGGATCCTGGCCTTGAATTCCCCATCAGGTTAGTGGCATAGACCAGTTTTCAGTTTGATGTATTCATTCGGAAAATACACACTGAACTGGTGTTGTAGTAGTTACATCAGCATAGCAGTTCTCGTTAGAAAAACAGCTTTCAGTGTTCAGTTTAGTGTATAAATGGAAGGATTCCACATCAAAGTGTTTTGCTGTTGCAGTCAACTTAGAGCATTAGGCTATGATCCAAAGGGCTTAAGGAAACTCATTGTTGTCAGAAGTTAATGCATTTATATCGGGAAGGAATTCCCCACTGGGGAAGCAGTGGGTTAGTGGTGTAGACCAGTTTTGTTTGATGTATTCATTCGGAAAATACACACTGAATTAGGGTAGTAGTAGTTTCATCAACACAGTTTTCATTAGAAACACGGCTTTCATTATTCTGTTTACTCTGTGGAAGATATAAAACAAGAAAGTAGATCATATGAAAAGGTAGTCTTTAATGGCGTAAAATGCTCCCAGGTTAACAATCGTCTATGCCCAACATGGCCAGTAATAATGGCTGCGTCAGGGGGCAGAATAAACTAAAAACAGAAATCCAGAAATGATACATTTTCTAACTTAAAACCATCTCCAAACCATTTACATCAAACATAGTAAAAATATGGAAAAACTATGTCTTAAAATAACTACCATAAACTATATAGTCTTAAATAACAGTAGTAACAGTCTAGAAATAGTCATCTTAAAAAAACATATATGTATAGTATTCAAATAATACACCATCTGTTAAAAACCAAGAAGATGGGAAAATAGGCTCACCCAGCTGGTGTATACAGCACATGTCACCTAGTCTGGTCCAGCAGAGTAAAACTTCATGTTTAAAAACCCATAGCTGGAGATCTCGCGATGCTGTGAGCTGGACGGATGCTTCGCGCTACAGCTCTGGGACCCCGGCTCCTAAACGTCCCCAAAACAAAAGAAAACAGCTGATTTGCTCCCCTCCCGCGACTATACACAACGGAGAATTTTATGGACAGGTATCTACGCCGCTCACCCGGTCAGATGGCGCATAAAACGGTGAAAAAAGAGAAAAATAAAAGCGGGAACGAAACCAAAATGGCGGACAATGAGAGCGAGTTGAGAACGGAGTTCTCAGAAGCCCAACTAGCGCAGATCACAGCAGCGATTATGAAGGCACTAGCCCCGCAATGGGACTCCTTATCCGAAAAACTGGACAGTTATGCGGCTGGCTTTGATGGCTTGCAAACCCGAGTGGGAGATGTGGAGACCCGAGTAATGGCACTGGAGGACGATGTGAGAACACATGGGCCTGAGATCTCTAGTTTGAAGCAACAATTGAAAGACCTGACTGATAAGTTTGAAGATCTCGAGAATCGATCGCGGAGAAACAATATAAGGTTAGTTGGCCTACCTGAAAGCATACCGGAGGCTAATATGGCAGAGTGGCTGGAACAATGGCTGGGCAGGGAACTGGCTCTGACCGATTCAAGAGGGCCATTGGTAGTAGAAAGAGGCCACAGAGTAGGCCGAAAAATCTAAGACGCTAACCGGCCCCGAGTGGTAATAGCAAAAGTGTTGAACTATAAACATAAGCAAGAAATTTTGCAAGGTTTCAAATTGAAGAGAGACACTCTGACCTATAATTCTAAACGAGTATTAATCTTCCGAGACTTTTCCCGGACGGTACAAGAAAAGAGGAGACAATTTCACCCCCTCTGCACAACGTTGATTAAGAAAAAAATCAAGTTCATGCTAACATATCCAGCTCGGTTGCGAATCTTTCACCAAGATAGATGGCAGCACTTTGATGCAGTACAACCTGCAAGAGCATTTCTGAACGGCCACGGATTAATGGCGGGAGATTGAGAGCGGCTGGGCAGGCGCGGGAGTCTGGTCATGAGGCATACGCAATTTACAAGGTGAGGGGAAGCACGAGGAATGGGGGGGCAGGCGGGAGTCGGGGCTCCTTAGCGTCACAAGGGATCCCCACTTTCAGCTAACGCTGGAAGGGTACACAGGGTTTTGGCAGAGGGTGAGGGGGGGAGGGGAGGGAGGGAGGGGTAGGAAGAACGGACAATTAATAATGTGTGAAGAAGAAGCTTCTGGGCAGGAAAGACAACGATTAATAAGGGAGGACAGACGCCATCGATGGACAGGGGGGGAAGGAATGGACAAAGAATTAGACATAGTATATAGGACTAGGACTCATACAAAACAGCACCATGCGACGCAAACATGCCAATTAGGCTAGCTACATGGAACGTAAGGGGACTAACCTCCCCCATAAAAAGAACAAAAATCTTAGCTGCCCTAAAGAGACATAAAATAGACATCGCTTGTTTACAAGAAACGAGGCTGTCAGACCAAGAGCATAAAAAACTGAAAAAGCAGTGGGTCGAAGAGGTTTATGCGGTTTCGGCCCAGGGGCGGAGGGGAGGAGTGGCTGTCCTAGTAAGGAGAGGAGTGCCCTGTAAATTGACAACAATAGAACGAGGAGAACAAGGGAATTACATACTGCTCCAGGGGTGGGCGCAAGGAATAAAATTCCACTTACTAGTAATATACGGTCCCAACATACCGGATAAAAAATTTTTCCAACGCCTGATGGCTAGATGTTTGGCAATCCGGGAGGGGGAACTGATGGTTGTGGGAGATTTTAACTTGATTTCTGACCCCACCTTAGACTGTTCAGCGACCGCGTCCCCATATTACCGAGGGTATAGATCTCAGATGTGGCAGACTTTTACCAACACACTGGGACTGGTGGACACTTGGAGGACCCTCCACATAGGAGAAAGGGACTATACTCACCGTTCCCGGGCCCATAATACGCAGGCTCGCCTAGACTACATATTAACAGACCGGTCTCTGTTCTCCCGGATACAGGCAGTCCACATAGGCCCTGAAGAGATCTCGGACCATGCCCCGGTGTGGGCGGACATTGAATTTGCTCTGGAGAAAGAGGGGGGTGGCCCAGGCTGGCGTTACCCAACTTACTTAGCTAGGGACCCCCACTTCAACCAATATATACATACTAAATGGGCCGAATTCAAAGAGTATAACGCACAACACAAGGACCGGCCCAAGATATACTGGGCAACCTCGAAAGCAGTGCTGAGAGGTGATATAATTGCCTATGTATGCAGAAGGAAAAAACAGCTAGCGAACAGTATACTACAATTAGAAAAACAAACCCAAGTAGCTAAAAGGAAATATATTCAAAATCCTAATGCACGCACAATGGAGGCTCTGAGGGCGACACAGGTGGCCCTTAACACTCTTATACATGAGAAAACTACTCACTCCATGAATTACCAAAAATATAGGCTCAAGCGATTTGGGAACAGATCAGGGAAATTGATGGCCAGAATAATTAAGGGGTGGGGGGGTTCCAGAATTATAGAAGCGATTAAAGGCCCTAATGGACAGATAATAAATGACCATAAAACAATAGTCGACCAGTTCACAAAATATTTTGCCTCCTTATATGGAGCAGATGTGGGGGGACGGGGGCACCCTCGGAGATCCAACACTATCTAGAGCAGGCGAAGGTCCCCAAGCTGACAGAATTAGAGCTAGAAGCCCTAAATGCACCTTTGCAACTTACTGAACTACAGGCAGCGATAAAGACTCTAAAGGCATGCTCAGCCCCGGGACCTGATGGATACCCTGGAGAATACTATAAAAACCTGCCGATGGAAGTAGTGGGAGATCTGTTAGCTTATTTTGAAGAGGTAATTGGGACAGGTTCATTTCCCTTACATGAAAATACAGCACTAATCACCCTGATCCCGAAACCAGAGAAGCCCAGAGAACAGGTGGCGTCTTACCGACCTATCTCTCTCATAAATGTAGAAGTAAAACTGCTAGCTAAGATATTGGCAGAGAGGATGGCCGTACCCCTTGCTAGGATGGTGACCCCAGAACAGGTGGGTTTTGTCAGAGGGAGGCAGTCCTCATTTAATGTCCGGCGACTACTGCTGGCGATGGCTCGCTGCTGGGCGGGAGGAGATCCTGCCCTGGTGGTGAGCCTCGACGCAGAGAAGGCTTTCGACAGGGTCGCCTGGCCATATCTTTTCCAAACGCTAGAATACATGGGCTTTGATGGATGGTGTTTAGAGGTGATATGGGCACTTTACAAGGACCCACGGGCAGCACTATTGGTGAATGGAGTACAGGGCCCACGATTCCCGATAATGAAAGGGACGAGGCAGGGTTGTCCCCTGTCGCCCCTCCTCTTTACTATAGCCTTGGAGCCACTGCTCCGAACTGTGATGTTAGCGGAGGAGGTGAGGGGGGTTGTTCTGGGGCGTGAGCAAGTCAGACTCTTAGCTTATGCCGATGACCTACTCCTGGTGCTACAAGAGCCAGCATGCTCTCTCCGGGGTATGTTGACCTGTCTGGAGACCTATGGACGCTACTCTGGATTTAAATTGAACTATGACAAATCCTGGGCACTCCCATTGATGCCCTCGGTGAGGGGCGCCTGGCGTGGACCTTTCCCTCTCAGGTGGGCAGAAGATTCCCTCAAATATTTGGGGATACAGATACCAGCAGACTTGAAGAAGCTACATGAACTTAATGTGACTGTTTTAATGTCAGATACTAAGTCAAAGCTGGAGGGGAGGGAGAACCTTCCAATATCCCTATTTGGGCGAGTGGCACTGTATAATATGTTTATTATCCCAAAATGGCTATATGTCTTTCAAACAGTGCCTCTTTATCTTTCCAAAACGGATGAACGACAACAGAATAGACTTTTAAATAAATTTCTGTGGAAAGGGAGGAAGCCACGGCTCCCGTTAAGGATGATGTGCACCCCAGTGGAACATGGGGGGGTGGGCCTCATTAGCTTCCGTCACATGACTGTCGCCTGCGAAATGCGCCACATCAATGACTGGCATAGAAGAGCCTCAGATTTTTCAAACACCCCCCTGGAGAGGCGGATGTCCCCGGTTGCGGACTTGGGATGCCTCCTACACTTGCCAGATAGGGAGACCCCTGTGGAGCTACACCAGTCAGGCATAATGCCAGCGGCGCGGGCCGCGTGGTGCTGGGTGTGCCGACTACATCATTTCTCACCAAGGGTGACACCATTCCTACCTATATGTGGCAACCCGAGGTTTCCAGCGGGTAATTCGTATCCAACATTTGAACGCTGGGAGAGACAGGGACTCAAATATTTGCTACAAGCAGTGACCGACGAAGGAAAAATTAAACCCTTTACGGAGCTACAAAGGGAGTACAATATCCCCAACAAAGACTATTGGCACTATTATCAACTGGCACATTATATTCGAGGTCTTCCTTGGACGGACCTGACTGAAGATGTCAGGGAGGAACTATCGACGGCATTCTCCTTTGAAGCACAACAGCGAGTGCCACTGACCTTCTACCACAGACATATCAAAGACTCAGCCTCAGAATTGGATTATAAAAAATTGACGGAGGCCTGGACCAAAGACCTCGGAACCCCTATTAAAGTAGAGCACCTCAAGTCCTTTATTCTGGGTATTCGTAAGAGGTCCAGATTCACTGAACACTGGGAGACATGGTATAAATTTGCGCTCCGAATGTACATTTCACCACGTAGAGCATTCCACATGGGGACCTCCGCCTGGGGAGAGTGCCCAAGATGTGGTACAGAGGGCGTACTGATTGGACACATGTTCTGGGGATGTAGGAGAGTGGAGAAGTTGTGGAGGGAGGTACTGTTGCAGGTCTCTACTTGGTGGGGATCTAGGTGGTACTATGATGTATTATTACTGTTTGGCAGACCCCGCCTAGGACTACCAGCGCCTAAAGGCTATAAATCATTTGCCAATAAGGTGACTTTAACAGTACTGCAGTCACTCCTGGCAGGATGGACAACCGGGCAGTGCCCGGGAATTCAACAATGGCGTGTCAAGTTGATTGTACTGATGAGACTTGAAAGGCTGGATATACAGGACTGGAACTCGGAAAGAGGTGTGGAATTCCAGGACTGTTGGAACCCCTTCTGGAGATCGTTGTCACCTGGAGTTAGAAGCAGACTTTTAAATGTTTAAATGCTTGCCTGTTCTTCTGGGAAGGGAGGGGGGAAGGGAGGGGACAGGGAGTTAACATTGGGAGGGGGAGGAGAAAAATAAAATGTTCGGTGACGCAGTTAGAGATGATGTTATGACACAATTTCGTTTTATGTTCGTGTTGGAGCATTGTATAAGTTGTGTTACCAATAAACAGAATTAAACATAAAAACCCATAGCTACTCAAAGACCATCTTGAAAACCAGAAAAAAAGACTCAAAAAGGAGGCAAACTTACATGTTCTTGTACCTAGAGGCATGTAGATTAGTGTTAAAACAAACTTGCTATGACAGCCTAGTTTATATGTCTTGCGGATGTCATGCATGCATAATTACTGTAAAACAACCAGACACTCTCTTAAACATTAAAAAAAATGTGTTTAAAGAACATTAAAAACGATGAGAACATAGAAGCCTAGCTAGTGACCACTATCATGAAAGAGATCCATTTGAAATTAAAACATTCTGAAACATCAAGATAAAACGTCTGAATTTTCAATTCAAAACTACTCAAAATGCAACTTATAGATGTTCTAAAATCCAGAACTATCAAAATCGCTAAGAAAGTTCACCCAAACAATTTTCAAAAATGTAATTAAAAGTTAAAATAGTTGTGGAACGCATTGAAGTGACAACGTTATGCCATTCACTGATGTCAGCTCATTCTAGTGACATTCATCAATACATTCCAACCATGGAAGGCATCTCAGACTGTAAAAATATTAAAAATAAACTTGAAGAACACCTCAACAGCATCTCCAATCACTTTAAAACAGCTAAAAGTGAAAGCATAATACCAATTATGGATTCTCAAAGCCTATAAGAGTAAAAAATAAATATATAAGATCGCAATGAAAAACAGGGAAGCCATTTCAATATGCATAAATGTTCAAGATTCCTTGTTGCTATATAGTTAGAAATCATAAAACTAAATCTAGATTTAAAACATGTACATATAATATTAAAATGCTTAGAAAGAAGCTGTCATAAGCAGTGCTGCAGATAAGGAAATAACATTTAAAAAATCAATTCATCACAGAAACACAGAGAAATCAGTTTCTTGGTTCGTTCCAAGGGGTGCTACTGTATTAAATCTGAATATGAATCTCTGTTCAATCTGTAACAAAAGTTGAACTAAATTACCCCTTTCCATGATGGACATGGCATACTCAGAACATAAGAGTAGCCATACAGGGTCAGACTAATGGTCCATCTAGCCCAGTATCCTGTTTCCAACAGTGGCCAAGCCAAGTCACATGTACCTGGCAGAAACTCAAATCGTGGCAACATTCCATGCTACAAATCTAAGGGCAAGCAGTTGCTTCCCCGTATCTGTCTCAATAGCAGACTATGGACCTTTCCTCCAGGAGCTTGTCCAAACCTTTTTAAAACCCAGATAGACTAACCACTGTTACTACATCCTCTGGCAGCAAGTTCCAAAGCTTAACTATTCGTTAAGTGAAAAAATATTTCCTCCTATTTGTTTTAAAAGTATTTCCATGTAACTTCCTGGAGTGTCCTCTAGTCTTTGTACTTTTGGAATGAGTAAAAAATCAATTTACTTCTACTCATTCTACACCACTCAGGATTTTGTAGACCTCAATCATATCTCCCCTTATCCATCTCTTCCAAATTGAAGAGCCCTAACCTCTTTAGCTTTTCCTCATACGAGAAGAGTTCCATTCCCTTTATCATTTTGGTCGTTCTTCTTTGAACCTTTTCTAATTCCACTATATCTTTTTTGAGATACAGCGACCAGAACTGAACATAATACTCAAGGTTTAGTCACACTATGGAGCAATACAGAGGCATTATAGTATTTTCGGTCTTATTCACCATTCCTTTCCTAATAATTCCTAGCAATGTCAAATCAGATGTGAAGCGCTGATAAGAAAGGCTAAGATGGACTTTGAAAGAAAGATAGCGGTAGAGGCAAAAACACATAGTAAAATTTTTTCAGGTATATTAAAAGCAGAAAAGCAGCAAAAGAATCGGTTGGGCCACTGGATGACCAGGGAGTAAAAGGGGCACTCAGGGAAGATAAAGAAATAGCGAAAAGATTAAATGAGTTCTTTGCCTCGGTCTTCACCGAGGAAGATTTGGTTGGGATACCGGTGCCGGACAGGGTATTTGAGGCTGATGAGTTGGAGAAACTTAGTGAAATCTCTGTAAACCTGGATGATATAATGGGGCAGTTCTGCAAACTAAAGAGTAGCAAATCTCCTGGGCCGGATGGCGTACTGATGGAACTAAAAAATGAGCTTGCGGAGCTACTGTTGTTGATATGTATCCTTAAAATCGAGCATGGTACCAGAAGATTAGAGGGTCGCTAATGTAACGCCGATTTTTTAAAGAAAGGTTCCAGGAGAGATCCGGGGAATTATAGACTGGTGAGTCTGACGTCGGTGCCGGGCAATATGGTAGAGACTATCATTAAGAACAAAATAACAGAGCACATTCTAAAGCATGGACTGATGAGACAAAATCAGCATGGATTTAGTGAAGGGAAGTCTTGCCTCACAATCTACTGCATTTCTTTGAAGGGGTAAACAAACATGTTGACAAAGGTGAGCCGATGGATATTGTGTATCTGGATTTTCAAAACGCGTTTGACAAAGTCCCTCATGAAAGGCTCCATAGGAAATTAGAGAGTCATGGGATCGGAGGTAGTGTATTGTTATGGATTAAAAACTGGTTGAAAGATAGGAAACAGAGAGTAGGGTTAAACGGTCACTATTCGCAATGGACAAGGGTAGTTAGTGGGGTCCCTCAGGGATCTGTGCTGGGACTGTTGCTTTTTAACATTTTCATAAATGACCTGGAGGTGGGGGTAACTAGCGAGGTTGTCAAATTTGCTGATGACACAAAGTTGTTCAAGGTCGTCAAATCGCGGGAAGATTGTGAAAAGTTGCAGGAAGATCTTATGAGACTAGGAGACTGGGCGTCTAAATGGCAGATGACGTTTAATGTGAGCAAGTGCAAAGTGATGGCATGTGGGAAAGAGGAACCCAAACTATAGCTACGTCATACAAGGTTCAGCATTAGGAGTCACGGAACGAGAAAGGGACCTGGGAGTCATAGTTGATGATACGTTGAAATCTTCTGCTCAGTGTGCTGCTGTGGCTAAGAAAGCAAATAGAATGTTGGGTATTATTAGGAAAGGGATAGAAAACAAAAATGAGGATATTATAATGCCACTGTATCAGTCCATGGTGTGACCGCACCTAGAGTATTGTGTTCAATTCTGGTCGCCGCACCTCAAAAAAGATATAGTAGAATTAGAAAAGGTGCAGAGAAGGGCGATGAAGATGATTAAGGGGATGGGACGACTTTGCTCTGAGGAAAGGCTAAAGCAGCTGGGGCCCTTCAGCTTGGAGAAAAGGCGGCTGAGGGGTGATATGATAGAGGTATATAAAATAATGAGTGGAGTGGAACAGATAGATGTGGAGTGTCTGTTTACGCTTTCGAAAAATACTAGGACAAGGGGGCATGCGATGAAGTTGGAGTGCAGTAAGTTTAAAACAAATAAGAGAAAAATGTTCTTTACTTAGCACGAAATTCGACTCTGGAATTTGTTGCCGGAGAATGTGGTTAAGGCGGTTAGTTTAGCAGAGTTTAAGAAAGGTTTGGACGGCTTCCTGAAGGAAAAGGTCATAGAATGTTATTAAATGGACATAGGGAAAAATCCACTATTCCTGGGACAAGCAGTACAAAATGCTTTGCTCCGTGGATCTTGTCAGGTGATTGTGAACTGGATGGGCCACTGTCGGAGACAGGGTGCTAGGCTAGATGGACCTTTGGTCTGTCCAAGTGTGGTGATTCTTATGTCTGATGTCTAGCATCCTGTTTGCTTTTTTGGCCACTGCTGCTGCACACAAAAAACTTAGTCTTCAAAAACATGGTTCTTCTCAATACAGTGCTGTACTAGAGGTCTCCAAAACTTTTCTCTTCAAAGCACTGTTATGCTCCAGGATACATTTGTTGAGAGAGCAGATTGTCTTACCTATATACAGTAGTCCACATGGGCACATTGCAGCATAAATGACACCCCAGCTTTTGCAATTAGTGAATCTTCTAAGTGCAAATTACTCTCCTGTTGTTGGATGAACAAATGTTTTTAGCTGGATATTGACCCAGCAAACTGAGCATGAACCACACTTGTAATGTCCTGCAAGTTTCAAACTGGATTTCTAATTAGGTCCAGAGAGAGCAGAATGCACAAGGATGTCCTTCAGATTCCTTCCTTTCTTATCGGCAGTCATGAGGTCATTGTTCTGGAAATGTTCAATTTCCTGGATGATGAGCCAGTGTTTGTGCAAAATCTTAATAATGTCTTTTGAAACATGAGTGAAGGGTAGCGGACAGACTATTTTACTATTTGGTTCTCTCACTTTAGGCTTTAGTAATGTATCTCTGTCAGCATTAGTAGCTGTATTGTATCCTTTAGCAATTGCTTCTGGTGGATAGCCTTTAGATTGAAATCTCCTTCTCATCTTAGTTGTCTGTTTCTTGAAAAATTCATCCTTGGAACAAAGGCATTTACATCTCAAAAATTAATTGTGTGGGCGGTTCATCCTTAGACTACGATTGTAACAGCTTCTGAAATCAAGATATTTGTTCACGCCTGTAGGTTTTCTATACAAGTAACTATGAAGAGTCCCATCTTCATAAATAATACAGGTATCTAAAAATGCAATATGTTGTGTTTCAAAAGTCATCTGAAACTTGAAGTTACTGTTATTCATGGAACGTATGAAGTTCTTCCACATTTCCACTCCAGAGCAAAACGATATAGTAAATGTAGTGTTTCTAGAGGACAATCTTCTCATTCCATGATGTCATGGAAAACTTTCTCTTCAAATGCCGCCACATAGAAGTTGGCATCCATCGTTGGTGGCCTTTTGTTGATAAAGGTACCTTTCAAAGCAGAAAAAATTCTTCTTTAAGGCAATGGTGGTCAGTTCAACAATGAATTCAACTGGTATCCGTGGATGTTTGTGGTCTTTGCTTAGTGTGTCTCTGATAACATCAACAGCTTTGTCCTGTGGGATAGTCGTATGGAACGATTGTATGTTCATTGTAACAAGGAGAATTGCTTCTTCCGCATATAGATCTTTCAAAGTATTAATTATATCAGTAGAGTCCCTAACATAGGAGGGGTTTTTCGGGATCATTGGTCTTAAAAATGTATCCACAAAAGTAGAGAGTGTTTTAAAATTGAAGCAATGGCAGCCACAGTAGGTCTTCTTGGGGGATTTGTCAAAGACTTGTGTATCTTGGGCAGAATAAAAAATAGTTGGTGTTACTGGATTCCTTACTTCTAAATAGGGGTGGGCAATTTAATAATGCATGTTAATGTGATTAGCGTGCTAACTTTTTAATGTGCCAAGTTCATTTTAATGCTACAGCATTTTTTAATGCATTCTTCTCTGTCCCTGCATTTACCTTTACAGCTGAGCTCTGGCTTTTTCTCCTTCCTCGCTGCCTCAAAGTCTTCATCTTCCCCTGCACGGCCAATCTCTGCCGAAACTTGAGCGGTCCTGTTCAGGAAGTTGGGGAAGTCTCGTGGGACTTGAAATCACGAGACTTCCCCAACTTCCAAGCCAGTACAGCTCAAGTATCTGCAGGGCCTGGCTGTGCAGAGAAGACAAAGACTTTGAGACAGCGAGGAAGGAGAAAAATCTGGAGCTCAGCTGTAAAAGTAAACATGGCTGGGGGGGGGGGGGTGGATTGGGGAATGCTGAGCATTATTTGGGTGACTAGCGCTAACAAATAGTGGCGATTTCTGGATAGCTCATCAGTTTAAGGTAGGACAGGCTTTTTGCTGTCCTGTTGTTGTCTGCAATACTCTCTTATGGTGGCTGAATATCGCTAACTAATTCTGTCTTTGCTGAGAACGAACCAGTCTCCACCTTCTCACTGTTTGCATGGTGCATGCATGCCAGTTTTACCCATAGATACCGGAACTTCATATGGCATTCCCAAATGGGATCTTTTATGACCCACTCCCATAACATGTTTTCCCTTCTACAATTGTATCAGTAGATTTGAAAATCAATGGCAAAGTACATTCAGGATCAGAAACGTCTCAGGTTGAAGAAATATATTTTGCCGCTTTTTTTTTCTTTTCATTTTTATTCCTTCTCCTCACTACATTTCACTACATTTCATTATTACATGTTGTAAAGGCATATGACACTTTTGAAAGTTACATGCACATTTTGTTAGAATTACACTTTATGGGCCAAAATGTATGCCTTTTAATCACACGATCAATTGCTTGATCAAAAGGTTTAACCGCGCAATTATTCACAATTAGAATTTTTAATCATTGCCCACCCCTACTTCTAAGAATTCTTTCTCACGAGTAGTTAGGAATCCACCTTCTGCTCCAATCTTGATGAAAGAATCAATGAGTATTTTGATTTCTTTGGTGGGGCCTCCTCTCAGTTTGGAATAAAAAGACTGATCACTAAACTGTCTGTAAATTTCTTTCTTGTAATCATCTGTTTACATAACCACTACAGCTCCTTCTTTGTCCATTGGTTTGATGGTAATGGAGTGATCCTGTGTGAGTCTCTTGATAGCCTCATTCTGTGTTCTAGAGGTATTAAAGAAAGCTCTTGTCTTCGTACCTTCAATCACTGCAATATCCTTCAAAAACCAGCTTCTCATATGTGTGAATGATTGGATTTGTAGTGCCAGGTGGATGCCATTTGCTGGGATATTTCACAATCAATCTGTCAGTGTTGCTGGCAGAATTAGTGGCAAAAAAAATCAATTATCTTAAGTCTTCTTGTAAACTTAAACAGGTCAACTGTCACATTAAAAGCATTGTAGGCAGGGGTAGGGATATAACAACTCTTTGCGTAAAACATCATCTGTGTCTAAAATTTCTCTGGCCCTAGTCTCCTGTGTGCATCTGCTTGCTGGTAGGACCTGTTGTAATAGGTTCTTGCTGATGTTCCTCTCCCTTTTCCCCTGCCTCTTCCTCATCCTCTCTGCTGAAAGTAGTGTTGATCCCACTGTCTCTCCTGACTGAATCTCCTGTGCATTGTGGTTCTTTTTCCAAAGCTGGCTCATCTGATAAACCTGTCTCTGGATGTTATTTCTTGGAGGAGTAGAGGCAGAGGGATCAAACACATCATCCTATGCACTTTGCAACCTTTTCTTTTCCCTTATAATACCCGGGCTAGGTGGAGCCTGCCTAGGTATGTCCTTAGTGATATTGGATGGTCTGGGTCTACTTCTAGTTCTTCCTTTTCTTTGTCATGGATAAATAGTACTAAACTTATAGTCCTGTTCATCTCTTTTGAACTTACCAAATTTCATAGATTTCAATTCTTTTGTGAAAATATCTACACTCGTTTTGTAATCTTCATACAGTAGCTCAAAGCAGCTATCATTTTTCTTAAGGAACTTAACTCTTTATCTAGTTCCTGCTTAACCTCATTGGATTTTTGTCTTGTCGGTCTTTATTAACATCACCATCGAATCAACTGAGCACAATCAGAATTGCATCCCATTGTTTAAGAAACACTTCATCCTGATCAAACATTTTTGGTGCTTTTATTCAACCTAAGTCCTCTTGGAATCCGCTTGTAGTGGCAATAGTCCAATAGTGTGGAAGAATGGAGATTCATCCTTGTAGATCTTTTACTCAATTTGACTGCTTCTTCACAATGGTTAACATAGTTGAGAAAGGAGGAGACACTCTTTTTAACCTGCTGTTAGCTGCCAAGCTGTTTTCATTGCTACGTCTACTAACTTTAGGTATTTGTGCCCTTTGGTACCCTAATAGTTGTTAATCCCTGACACAGCCTCCAGAGAGGCGAAACATGGCTACATCAGGTTGTGTTTTAAAGTGGCAAGAATATAAGCCTTTTTAACTGTTAGAAGACGTATATTCTGCTTTTGTGGACTATATTACTCTTTCTGCCTGCCCGCTGCCATCGCTGACTTTCCTCCGCCACCCGATCGCGCTTCAAAATGGCCGCCGAGACTTACAGAAGTCTCGCGAGGCCGCCTCTGGAAGTCTCGGCGGCCATTTTTAAAGCGCAAACAGGCGGCGGAGGAAAGTCAGCGATAGCAGCGGGCAGGCAACACTGCCTGCCCCGAAAAATTCGATAGTCAAGGTAGGATCGGTGAGGGACCGGATCCGGAGGGAGGGAGAGACGGCTCGCCCTTTCCAACAACCGGCTCGCAAGTCCGGCCAAAATTTAACAACCGGATCTTGCGAGCCGGAGCGAGCCGGCTCCAGCACACCACTGACTGCAGCTCAATTGATAAGCCTGCTGAACTGGCAGAGGAATAACTCTAAAAGTTGGGTCCAGCTGGAGCAGGAGTCTGATGGAGGATTTGCCTTTAGGAAAGTTTCCCTAGTTATCTGTAAAAACCCTGAAAACCCAGGTACAGATAGCCAATCCATTTATCCACCTTACTCTCACCCTGTGGATCAAGGTGAGGTCACACTTACTTAAAGGCTATATTTTAGAACGGTACCCCTGTCTGTGGCAGAGAGGTTTGCTACGGGTGGGATGGAGGTGGTTTATAGATCCTGGGAGGCTCAGGGACTCTTCCAGCTTGGGCACTTTATAGAAGAGGGCAAGGTACAGTACGATGCCAATTAACCAGATGTCCAATTATCCAGACCACACTGAACAGAGTACTGTACATATGGGTGGGCCAGAGTGGTAACAGTAGCAGCACGTCACCTCCCTGTCTCCATTTCCCCAGCACACAATATATAGTGTTCTATTGTGTGCTTTGTCTATGTCCAATCATCCAGATTTACAATTATCCTGACCACCAGCCCCTGCCAAGGATAGTCTGGATAATTGGAACCGTACTGTACTCCCTTTTTCTGAATTGGAGGAGGAATATGGGTTGCGGTGCAAGGATCATTTCTATTATAGACAGGTTATTGACTTCATTGGGCAGAAGGCTATTGTGGAGCTTCAGCAGGAGGAACAGTGATCATAATATGATCGGATTTGATATTAGCTTTGAAGTAAGTATACATAGGAAATCAAATACGTTAGCATTTAACTTTAAAAAAGGAGACTATGATAAAATGAGAAGAACGGTGAAAAGAAAACTTAGAGGAGCGACTGTGAGGGTCAAAAATTTACATCAGGCATGGATGCTGTTCAAAAACACCATCCTGGAAGCCCAGGCCAAATATATTCCACGTATTAAAAAAGGAGGACAGAAGACCAAACGACAGCTAGTGTGGTTAAAAAGTGAGGTGAAGGAAGATATTAGAGCTAAAAGAAAATCCATCAGAAAATGGAAGAAGGAACCGACTGAAAATAATAAGAAACAGCATAAGGAATGTCAAGTCAAATGCAAAGCGCTGATAAAAACACATAGTAAAATTTTTTTTAGGTATATTAAAAGCAGGAAGCTGGCAAAAGAATCGGTTGGACCGCTAGATGACCGAGGAATAAAAGAGGCGATCAGGGAAGACAAAGCCGTAGCGGAGAGATTAAATGAATTCTTTGCTTCAGTCTTCACCGAGGAAGATTTGGGTGGGATACCGGTGCCAGAAATGGTATTCGAAGCTGACGAGTCGGAGAAACTTAATGAATTCTCTGTAACCTGGAGGATGTAATGGGGCAGTTCTACAAACTGAAGAGTAGCAAATCTCCTGGACTGGATGGTATTCATCCCAGAGTACTGATAGAACTGAAAAATGAGCTTGCGGAGCTATTGTTAGTAATATGTAATTTATCCTTAAAATCGAGCGTGGTATTAGTGATTGAAAACCTAACTGTTGGTGGTTGCTGACTTTTAGAATTGGACCAGAGCTTTTTCTATGCAGATGCTGTTGGCTGCATTCTTTTACTTTTGATAGTGGACCTCATTTTTCTTTTTAAATACAGGTATTGCAGTACATGTTTTGAATCTGTGAATGTATTGTGGAAACCTATGTGATCCATTACAAAGGTTTTTCTGAAGCTTGGCCAAGTTGGGGCCTGTTTCCATTAAAGTTGACATATGGATAAACTCTTGCTGTGTCTGTCCTTTCTTGGTTCGCCACTGCTGTTTGGACTTCTGATGTAGGCCATACAGCTGAAACTTGTCATCTTGCAGCACTCAGTCTCTCCACTTAACAGTACATATTCTTAAGTCCTGCAAGGAAAGCTATTTACCAGCACAATAATCTTTCCAGTCACCAAAAGGACACTTTATCCAGTTGGTTGGTAACAGGCATCCAGTTCTGTTATAAACAATCTGGTGCTTGTTTCACCTCTTAAATAAAATGTCATCAATCCAGAGCCACCCACTGCAGCTACTGTAACTCTTCTGAAATCTGCTTTGCAAGTACCATATGTAAGGTAGCTACTGTACCTGGTTATTGTTTCATACATTTAAATAGCACTATTGCTTGGATCTGTCCAAAATTAGAGACTGTGCATTTGTTTGGCCAGCACAGTTCAACCTATATTTTTGATAGTGCAACTCCCACACCTTTTTGTTATATGGACTGCTCCAGGACCCTTGACAATAAATGAAAAGTTGAGCAACCTGAGCTTGGGACTCATCTGTGTGCAACACTCAATTCTACTTCTTGACAGAAAAAAATCATTGCTGCTTACCTGTAACAAGATATTTTCCATAGACACTCCCAGCTCCCTGAGAGTTGCCTTAGATTTTTGACCTTTGAAACTAACCGAAGAATTGAGGAGACTGCCATGTGGTGAAAGGGTCAGACATAGTCAGAACCTTAAGCTATGTTCTGAACTCCAGGAGAAACTGGTGTATCCTGGTGACATATGCAGTAATGTCACCCCACTTCTGTACCTGATCAATTCTGTTGTCTATGGAACATACTTGTTACAGGGTAGCAGCAATCTTTTTCCCTTGGATGATAAGCTGATATTTCATCTTGAAATTTATCAGTCTAGCTTGCAACTATCTCATTGTAAATGTGTATTTGTTTTAATCATTTTTATGTTTTCTATGACAATACAAACTACTTTTTTTTAACCCATACAAAACTACTTTTTAAAAATCCATGTATCAATGGTAGCACCTGATAGGTAGTAGCCAGCCAGCCAGCCAGCCAGCACCCCCATTTGCTTAGATTTCTTAAAGAGAGTAGGGGTGGCCTGACAAAGCAAGGAGTGCTTTCGAAAACTTTAAAACAGTGTCTATCCAGAAATGAAATGTATCATAGTGTGTAGGAGTTGCTTGTTTAATTGCCACCAAATGTCAATCCCAAAATCTTTCTGTTGATACTGTTCCCTCTTATGATGCCATAACTAAATAGTACTGTTGTCTCGTCCCAGTCAGCTCCTCCATTTTGCTGCTGTTGTCATGTTTACAATAGCTATGATACCTGATTTGGGAACCAGCTAATTATCTTCTGCAGGAGATTGTCAGCATAGGAGCCTGCTCTGTGGGTGCTTGAGCACCCCCATTATTGAGAAAATTCCTTGTATATATCCAGGAAGGGGGTTAGTTCCACTGGGCCTAGCACCCCTAATATTTTTGAAAAGTTGTCTCCTTTGATTGTCAGTATTTATTTATTTGTGGCATTTGTATCCCACATTATCCCACCTTTTTGCAGGTTCATGAGGGGAGGGTTTGGTTCATTTTGTATTTATCTGCCTGTTTTTTTATTTCCAATAGATGGATCTCTCTGTGGAGATGCTCTATGGCTTTATGCAGGAGCGCCAGAAACGCTATGCCAAGTATGCTGAACACATACAAAAGGTGAATGAAATGTCTGTTATCCTACGCCGCATCCAGATGGGCATCGACCAGACTGTACCACTGATGGAAAAGCTGAATGCCATGCTACCTGAGAATGAGAAGCTGGAGCCCTTCTGTATGACTTCTGACTGAGAGCCCAGTGCTTAAGCCCTCCAGGGGGTCTGCACCCTGCTCACCATGTGGAGATACTGAGGGAGAGCTGAGCTTTTAATTTAATGAGATGAGATAGTGCTGCCAAAATGGAACTATCGGACATCTCGTGAAGGGCTTCAGTGCTGACCATGGGTCAATGAGCTGCACTACTAGACTGAATTGAGAGGGAAATGTTTCCCTTGTCTGTAATTAATAAAATAAAGTAATTTTATTTCACTCGCTGAGTAGGCACATTAACAAACTGGGATAATATTACTGGAATGGCTCATATATACACCAATTTTTTTCTCAGGTAAACCAAACTGACCTTGAGGGGTGACTATATTTTCAAAGCCTCTCAGCTAAGTGAAGAGGTCATATAGAGATGTGGTTATAGCTCGGTTGCATTTTCACAAGTAGTTGTCGTCTTGTAAGATCTCCCCCTTGCCAAAGTGTCATGTGAACACGAATAGAAAACCGATCTCTTGTACAAAATGGGTTAATGTTTTGTTGTCAGACAAAAGCAGAAAATAACTAAATATTCAAACAAGAATGTACTTGAATGGGTTCAGGGAGGAAGCAGCTTTTGGCTGAGATTTGAAGGCTGATAGAGATGGGGCCAGTTGTATATCACTGAGCTGATCCTAGTGCAGTGTGCAAGGTAACAAAGTGTTTGAGTCAGGTAAGTGTCAGAGACAGAGCATGGTCAGGGGTTGAAGGGGACAGAGGGCGTTCTTAATACAAGATTATCTGAGATTAAGAATCATATGTTCACACCTTCAGCCTCCTAACATTTTTTTCTCCTCGCCCTTTATGGAGCCAGAAGACTTGGGTGAAGGGTAGCGATGCACCACTTATGGCAGGAACTTTGAGTGAGCAAATAAAAATAGGAATGGTGGACTCCCTAAGCCAGTTCTTAACCCTGTTCTGAGAAATTGTCTGGATTGGTTCTATAACAAATGCCCATGAAACAGATGTACATAAGTAGTTAGGTTCACTGGTATTTGAGAAAGCTAGTTTGCATATTTTTGACAGGTGGCCACGCCCACTTCCACAATTGGTCAGAATTGAGGATCCACCCAAGCTGTGCCCACTCGGGACAGAAAAAGTACTTGCATATAATGTCTACAGCACTGCGTACGTCTAGTAGCGCTATAAAAATGATTATTAGTAGTAGCGGTTAGGTGTGTCTGCAGGGTAGATTAAGAACCATTGCCTTAAAGGTCAGTGGGAAAATTGTGTGCAATCATAAGGTTACTTTCTTTCATTTAGCAATTTTCTGCTGATTTGTTGGCCTTATTAGGAGGAATTCTGTATAGATCGTCCAAAGTGAGGCGCCAGGATGAGCCACACTAAGCTAGTATTCTGTAAAGGCTGTTCCCTGTGGGATGGCCTTTATAGAATATAAACTGAGCTCACATTTCATGCTTAAATTTGGCTGTAAGCATTTGCGCATGCTAAAGGCTGCTGTAAAAACTCACACCTAACTAATGGTAGTTAGGCACGCAAATGCAGGCAGTCTGTAACATTGTGCCTAAATGCTGGGCATGTCCCTTCCATGGCCACGCCCCCTTTGGAATTGTATGCTTTGAAAATTAGGCGCATATGTTGTAGAATAGGGGGTACGGCAGATCTGCGCATAATTCCTAATAACTGCCAATTAAATGCTTGTTAATACTAATTATTGATTGTTATCACCAATTAAGCCAATTACTAATCCATGCACAAAATTGAGCATCCAACTGTGGGTGACCTAGTTAGAATTCCCCTGATTGTATCACCAGCAGGGCATTTACTAATGGTACATAAGACAGTGAATGGGTCACTAGCAACATATAAACCACTGCTGAATGGGTCAGAAGCAGTACAATTAGTGATGCCTTAATGGTTATATTTTGATTATCCTTAAGCTTGCATTTTGAAATCAGTGTTGGTTATGCAGTTAGTAATTGAACCCATCCTAGCCAGCAATTGTACTAGCATGTCTGTGTTGTGTGGAAAGGAAATCTAACTTCCTTTACTACAGAGGGACTGAACGTTTTCTCACTCTCCAGCAATGGCTAAAGAAATTCTCTTGGGTGTACTTAACAGTCAAGGAAATGCCCTTGAAGTAAAATGTTTATGACCCTTCTTGCTCTTTTTCCTGCTTGCTATTGAAGCAAATTATTACATGAATCAAGCTGAGAGACTGCTGCAGCTTTTGGAGACTTGTAGAAACCACTTTCCACAGTACATCTACTTGATGCAATACCGACCTCTGCCTTCAGATTCCCTTTTGTATGAAGGTAATGTGGTTGTTGTGTTAGTTTTCCTAGATGCATAGAAACAAGTTATAAATGATACTTTTCTTGGACTAACAATACATTTATGCCTAGCTCTTGAGAGCTCCTTTCATTGGGTGGAGATCATCTGCACGTTATTTGTTGACTTTTATTTCTACTTTTCTGGAAGTAAAATATTATGATCTGGTCTAGCAAAACCTACTATTTCCTTAAGGTGTACCCTAACTGTTGCTTCACTTTCCCAGATCACCTTTTCTCTTTCCCTTTGTGCTTGGCCTGTCTCAGTTCATGTCCTCTTCCATTTTATTCCTGGGCCTATAGCTTTTGCCTCTCACTTTCCCACTTGACTAAATTGTGATGTGTGTAGCACAGGTAGTGCATCCACTGTGGTACAAGTGCTACTGCCATTAGGCAGCTCAAACTTGTGAAACAGCCAGAAGACTTGGCAGGCACTCCAAGGATTATACCTAGTAGAGGCAGTAGGGATGCACATATCAACCCACTCTGAGCTTTGATAATGCTCATGAAATCACAATGTCTTTGTTGTTTGTATTTCACCTTGGATAAGGGAAGAATATAAATTTTAATAAATGATTTGAATTTAAAAAATAATGACCAAACAGTAGCACTTAACTTATTTAAGCTGCTCCTACACAATTTTGCCCAGCTGGGATGAGCCATATTAGTAAGAAGATTGACAAATTGCCTTATGCTCTCTGGATCTGACTGACCACAAATGCCACATATGCTCTATGGACCAGTCATCCCATTTCATATGAGGTCATGTTTTGTGTGTGGTTATTTCTTGAGGCATAGCAGACTTATGGAGGAACATTTAAGTAATTCAGCAGATCTGCTTTAAGCAGTCATCAGATGAAAGCGTGATTCATATGATTCTAAAATAAAGCTGCAAGTCCATCCACTCATTTCTTGCTGTGTGACTGTCGGTATGAGAAATAAATCTAAAGGCTGCATGCCCACAGGAGTAGATGGGTGGGGGTGGCATTCCAGTTTGTTGCTATTCAGATTCTCATCTGTGAGTGGCCATCCATCAACTCTCTCACCTATTGTCTCTCCAGGGGTATCAACCTCTGCCTCCAGCATGTTGTCAGCTGCTCTCTCAATGAAACGTCCTTTCCTGTGCATGCTAAACTTTGGGATACTGGACTGGCATCATTGATGAGTCTGAAACCCAGGACATCTGAAAGCCTGAATTCTCCAAAACCCCAGGGCTGTACCTGCTGTAGTTTTTATCTGTGACACATACCAGCACCTGAATTCCAGGAAATATGCAGTACATTTTCCATAGTATGTACAGGCACAGCTAAACAAGCTTGCTACCTTGCAAAATCCAATGAAGACTGATGCCACCTTGTTTTCACTACCTCAACATGGTAGGATAAGCATAGAGTAACACTGGTTCACCCCACTTCACACTGAGTCAGTCAATAGGAATGCATTATCTCATACCAAAGAACCTCACCATGACTGTAAAGGGGTCAGTCCTAGAGATAGAAATACAGAATGAGGCACACTGATGGTCTTATCTATGAAAATTAGGTTAAGAGAGGGAGTTTTCTTGCCTTTGTGTTTTGAAGTGAAAGTATTTCCCAGCTTTCCTGCCTACACAGTGGGAGGCAGACTTGGGTGATGTAACCTGGTGCAGGTGACACAACGAACATGAAAGACATTAATTCCTTCTGTAATTCTCATTCTTCCTTCATGTGGAAGAACTCTATAATCTGTCAGTCTATTAACTGTAAGGCTATAATTATACTTTGGCTTCAAGCAGAAGATGTTCATGTTTATTAAAAAAAAAAAACCCTGTAAGATGAAGATGCAGAACTGTGGAATTAAGTTTATTTTCCTCGTATAGCAGCTGAAAATTCCTTTGACTGTGCTTTTCAAAAGGCGGATTATATTCTATTAATAAACTGCTGACTTGGCCACAAGAAGTGTTTTCACCAAGATTTTTTTTTATTTTAGTGGCATAAGGGTTTACACAATTGTATTTAAAACCAAAGGGTAATTCACAGTGAGGGGCAGATGGCATGACATCATTACCTTAAGCATAAGAAGAAACGCTTTATCCTTTCACAGAAGCTCTTCAGCATACCTGAGAGGAGTTATACATGGCAACTGCTATACACAGAACATAACAGCTTTCAGAAGAAAACTTTACATAATAATTTGGGCCATTCCAGGGCTCTCTGCGACACCCTTTGGTAATTTGACCTCTGCAAAGTACTGGAATATTATGAACGTTAAATAATGATTATCTGTTAGTATAAAAAAAAGCTGAAAATGCATACAAAACATGTTTCTGCCAGTGATGGTTCCTGAGCCATATTCTAGGTGCCTCAAAACAAATTTAGTTTTCAGATTTATCAAAAGGTACAAATTAACCTGATTCTTTGGCCATGATGCTTGTCTCATTGAAAGTTAACTGCAGCTAATCTGAAAACTATATGAGGCGGGGGGGGGGGGGGGGGGGGGGGGGGTCTGCAGCACCAAATTTGAGAATTGCTGCAGTACATGAACTGATTTTACTACTTTTGTTATTCCTTGTGCACGGTATCTTTGAATTATTTTATCTGTAAACAGCTCTATGACTGGCTCCTAAGTCTTAGCTGCAGCCCTGTGCCCTGTGATGCTCGAGGCTGCAGTCAGGTAGGGCTAGTATGCTTCTGCCATGCTGCAGAAATGATCCACTCAAGTTCCAGAAAAGGAGGAAACGTAACTGCCACTACTGCAGTGGCTTCTACTGGCCAAACAGCAGCACTGAAGGTTAGTCTGGGAAGAAACATTCCTCCTGCTCTCAGGCCATCACATGAGTCAGTCTGGTGAGGGGAAAATGGTTTTAGGTCTTGCTCTGGCAGCTCAGACAGAATGTTCCTCTCCCCTTCTGCTCCGTGCCTCATGTATTTTACTGCTCGCTGCTTGGCTGTAATGCATTTTCAACATACTGCTTAAAATAATATGGCAAAATGAATTTAGCTACCATTAGATATACCAAGGGTATGGTGGAAAACGATATAATATAGCTGAACAGAATGTGTTTTAACATTTATGTTCTCCAAGTTCTCATAAAGGAGATGAAATCAGGAGTCGAGACTCTAGTAAGAGGAGGGGCGCCAAGATAGCTAACTGGGGTGATGAATATGTAGAAAGTAAAACACTTAGTCATTTACAGTATACTACTTTGTTAGCACAATGCTATGCAAAGCATAAATATCCTCCACTGTCATATTTAAAATAACAGAATGTAGATACCTTGAGATGACATAAAAAGAATGTGAACAAATTTTTTTAATGTTAAAATCTGTGATGATTTGCTGCCAAATCACTGATCTGCAGCCTTTTTGATCTTGCCCCCTTTCCCCTATTGCAGCTGGTGTAGGCCACCATTGACCCAACAATGACATTTGTTAAAAATACGACCATGGATTTATAGTTGTAATGATGCACTCTAGATCTATGGTGGTGGAGGAGAATACGACCTCTCAGACAAGATCGGTTGGTAGCCCATAGCATACACCCAGCAAAAATGGCATGAGCATGTACCAAAAAGAGAAGGAGAAGAGAGTCGAGGACAGTAGATGTGTTCACTCAGGCTACCCAACCGTCTCTGCCTGCTAAATGCATGTTAAATTAAGTTCCAACTTTGGGCCCTATGTGTATTATGTGCTAGTGACTATCAAGGTCTTGAGTATACTATATACTGATTTGGTGTGTTGGGTATGTTAAACATTTTTAAAGCACCCATAAACTGAATTGCTAAGTGTGTTGGAGGCATTACGCATAGCATCTTAATTTTAATGTACTCCAGTTCTAGTATGCACGGGTGTGGGGAAGGGGCAAGAGGGGCATCTGCATCACCATTCCTGTCACTACCTGCTCCATAGAAAGCTCTGTTGGGTAATGCAAAAAATTACTCTCCCCCCCCCCCCCAACCAGAGAAATAACTCCCTATGCTACTGCTAGTATGCTAACAATTATGTCTTTAGCACTAATATGAAGAAGTGGAAACACTGGCCCCCAACTCATGGGAAACTAAGAAAACTGGACATAACAGTAAAAGAGAAAAACTTGAGAATTACATTGATAAAAGTAGTTCAGTGTCAAGTGATTATGCTGTGCATCAAATTGATAGAAGATCCTTGAGAACCAATAAATGCAGAGAGATAGGGCCGCCGAGGGAGGAGGGGTAAGGAGGGCAAAAGTCCCCGTGCCCGGGCCTCCAAGGGGAAGCCGACACTGGGGTCGCTCTCTTTGCTGCTCCTGATGGGATCTGAGTGATCGAAAGGAGCAGGACAGAGAAAACTCCAGCGCCGGGCCCCTGTTGGAGGCTGGGGAGGACCCAGAGGAGCAAACACTGCAGGTCTTCAGCCAGCGCTGCTCTTCACTCTGCCCTTTGCTTGCTAAGTGGCCGCTTTTCCTCTCAGTTGCGCATGCTCGGTTTTGAAACCTAGCATGCCTTAAGCGGAAAAAGCAGCCGCAGGGGCAGGCAATTGGCAGAGTGAAGAGACAGTGCTGGAGGAAGACTTCTGCTGGCAGGGCCTCGGGATCCCTGCCAGTCAAGGTATTTGAATTGCGGCAGCAGCGATGATCATGGTGGGGGGCGGCAGCGACCCTGCCCCAGGCCCTGTTCAGTCTCTCGGTGGCCCTGGATATAGGAAATATTTCCCAGTGCTGTGGTTGCCAAATCTGGTCCTGGAGGCACCCCAGCCAGTCAGGTTTTCAAAATATCCACAATGAATATTCATGAGAGAGATTTGAATACAGTGGATATCCTAAAAACCTGACTGGCTGGGGTGCCTCCAGGACCAGGTTTGGGAACCACTGTCCCAGTGCAGTAGCTGCCACAGGTCTGATTAAAAGCAATTTCCAGGCAGAACTTGCAAAGATACTTATCTATATTACATCTATGAAATCCAGCAGGAAGCTGTCTTTGGCATAATACAAGAGTTCCTTCACCCTTCTGCCAATCCTCAGTGACATGATTCAGTAACAAACTAGTTGTGTTCTCACCATTTGGAAGGAAGCGAGAATTCACCCACTCACAAGTAGAGCTTCCAGTGTCTCTACTCCAGATGCTATTGCCCAATTTTAAATCTACCATTCATAGCTAAAGTTACGGGAAAGATTGTTCATTCAAAATTGGTTGTCTTTGTAAACAAGACTAATGCGCTACACCCACAGCTAGCAGATGTCAGACCAAGCCACAGTTCTGTAATGTTGTCCTTGCTGAATTTCATCTGTAGAATTCTGGCTTATAGGAACAAAATTCCTTAGTATGAGTACTGTGTTTGCTGTGGTTGACTACCTGCTTTTTCCTTGCCTTAAAGATAGTGTAGTGCTCCTGGGTGGGGGGGGGGGGGGGGGGGGGGGGGGGGGATATTGTATTAAACGAGTTCTCATTTACATCTTCAGAACTTTTCAAGTTTACTGGGGAGACCCTACATCAGCCCTTTATCCTCTGTGGGGAGTGAGTGGAGGACCAGATAACAAAGATCTTAAGAAACTATGTCAACTCATAAATAAGTAACCAGACACCACCCCTGTTATTACATCCAACACAGACATCCCATCCACAGACAAACTGGCTACCTACTTCAAGGACAAAATAACAAAAGTACGCAGTACTCTTCCTCATCACAACACCGACATCGAAAACTTCTTTGACGACCTAGACCTTATCCCGGGAGGATACCCAGCTGACCGTATCTGGTCTACATTCAATCTACTCACCACTGAATCAGTTACACAAGTGACTCATAGATTCGCCCAACACCCACTGCAAACTGGACATATGTCCCAGTCATCTACTTAAATCCGCCCCCAGCCAATTCATAGAAGACCTCACATCCCACCTAAACTTCATGCTACAACAAGGTTTCTTCCCCGAGGAATATGGTAACATCCTACTTACCCCAATACCAAAAGACACTAAGAAAAAAAACAAACGACCTCACCAACTACCGCCCAGTTGCGTCCATCCCTCTAGTAGTAAAATTGATGAGAGCTTGGTGACCAAACAGCTTACGGAATACTTGGACAAGTACTCAATACTACATAACTCACAATCAGGATTCCGCTCCCACCATAGTACCGAAACTGTCCCAGTCACTCTTCTGGCCAAATTCAAACAGGAAATAGCCATGGGTAAAAGCATACTTCTCCTTCAATTCGACATGGTAAACCATAATATACTACTAAGACTCCTTGGCCACTTCGGGATTGTTGGTAACGTACTCAATTGGATCAAGGGCTTTCTCACCACCAGAACATACCAAGTAAAATCAAATTCAAACATATCACCACCGTGGAAAGCAGCCTATGGAGTACCTCAAGGATCACCATTATCACCAATACTCTTCAACATGATGATGATCCCACTGGCAAAATCCTTATCCAATCGAGGCCTTAACCCATTCATCTATGCAGATGATATTACAATCTACATTCCCTTCAGACATGCCTTGACTGAAATAACCAATGAAATCAATGATGGCCTGAACATCATGGACTCTTGGGCAAACTCATTCCAACTGAAACTGAACACTGAAAAAACACACTGCCTTATCCTCTCATCTCAACATAACAACTACAAACCCGCAACCATAAACGCCCCAGGACACACACTCCCTATTTCAGACAGCCTAAAAATACTCGCAGTCACAATCGACCGCAACCTCACTCTCGAGAGCGAAGTAAAAACCGTAATAAAAAAAATGTTCTATTCAATGTGGAAACTCAAACGAATAAAACCTTTCTTCCCGAGGGATACCTTTCGTAAACTAATACAATCAATGGTCCTAAGCCATGCAGATCACTGCAACGGAATCTATGCGGGATGTAAAGAACTCCTCGCAAAAAAACTCCAGACCGCTCAAAACACAGCAGCCAGACTGATATATAGTAAAACACAATTCGAAAGCACTAAATCCCTTCAAGAAAAGCTGCACTGGCTCCCAGTCAAAGAACGAATCATCTTCAAAATCTGCACTTTGGTCCACAAAATCATCTACGGCATAGTCCCAGGATACATGACAGACCTCATAGATCCACCAACTAGAAACAGACTTGGATCAGCACGAGCATACCTAAACCTACATTACCCAAACTGTAAATGGCTAAAATACAAAACAACTTATGCATCTAGCTTCTCCTACATAAGCGCACAACTATGGAATGGACTCCCATATGCAGTGAAAACAATACATGCCCTCCTAAACTTCAGGAAATCATTAAAAACCCACCTCTTCAAAAAAGCTTATCCCACCGATCCAACATAAATCCTCATACCCAGCAACACAACATAATCAATGTTCATACTGGACGATTTACTTTTCTCTTTCCCCTCGACCCCATGACGCCTGATTCACTTCTACCTCATCTGACCTCAACACAATCTTGTATTTGTTATCAACTGAAATGGCAAACGCCTTTACGGTACTTTGTAAGCCACATTGAGCCTGCAAATAGGTGGGAACATGTGGGATATAAATGTAACAAACAAATAAATAAATAAATAAATAAATTTTACACTCAATGAAATTGCATGGAAATACTTTTAAAACAAATAGGAGGAAATATTTTTTTCACTCAAAGAATAGTTAAGCTCGTTGCCGGAGGATGTGGTAACGGTGGTTAGCGTATCTAGCTTTAAAAAAAGATTTGGACAAGTTGCTGGAGGAAAAGTCTATAGTCTATTATTGAGATGGACATGGAGGAAGCCACCACTTGCTCTGGGATTGGTAGCATGGAATGTTACTACTAATTGTGTTTATGCCAGGTACTTGTTACCTGGATTGGCTACTGTTGGAAGCAGGATACTGGGTTAGATGGACCATTGGTCTGATGCAGTATGGCTATTCTTATGTTCTAAAGATTCCATCTTATGTCCATTGCTTTTTTAAAATCTTTATTTTTATTGTAAGATTTTCTTTTTTATTAACAGTTATGTGTTGGAACAATGAAGGGCACATACAAATTTCTCTATAATCATAACATTGTAATGATTCCCCCCTTTCCCACGCTTATGTACCTTCATCTATTCTCGCAGAAAAACATTCTCACACATGACAATTATCCTGGGAACTCAAGAAAAATACTCTAACCCTCAATTACTTACAATTATCCCACTTTAAAACAACCTTTTCAACTGTCTAAAACCTTTTTTGAGCAAGTGTATATTGCCTGACCCTTACAGCCAGATATTTATTTACAACATTTGTATCCCACATTTTCCCACCTATTTGCAGGCTCAATGTGGCATACATAGTTCCGAAATGGTGATTACCAGTACCAGAAAAAAGAAATACATAGTTAAGGTAGAGTAGACAGAATGGAGCAGGTATTCAGGAAGGAAAGTTCATCTTATAATAAAATAAAGATATCCGAAAGGTACCAAGACAAAGGCAGATATACTCAGTGCATGTTGGAGATACTGTGATGGCAGAGGACATTTTGAGCATATGGAGTGACTAGTGACTGGGCCCATATCCATTACTTTTTAATCTCTTTTTGCCCAGTTCCTTCCTTAACCCTATCCATGGGTGTTACTGTGTTTATGTATGCTGATGGTATTCAACTCTTACCAACATATAATGCCACTAATGTTCATTGTCGCAATTCCTCAAATGCGTGTCTTAAATCAGTAGAAACATGGCTTAGTAGGCCCTGAATAAAACTTAGTCCTGCTAAATCCACAACCACTACATTCTAAACAGCACCTAATGTCTTCTTTTTCTCCTCCAATAAACCTGAAAGATTCAGTTTGAGCAATAGGCATTCAACTTGACCAGCAGTTCTGTTTATGCTATTTAGCTGATCCACTCAGACCATTTCTCCAAAAGCCTGTTTTAAAGATATCCATTCAGGCATGTTTATTGAATAGACTCTACGGTGCGTATTTTCAAAGCATATGGATGTCTCAATATGCTTAAATTGGTGTCCATGTGCTTGAAGCATCCCAATCCTGAGTTTGCAAAGGCATAAAAGGGGTGTCCAACACTGGTTGTACAGCCAAATATCAAAAGGGCATGTTGCAGGTGTGTTTTGGGCAGGACTAAGGAAGTCCAAAAGCAGGACATCCAACAGCAATTACCAAATAGGAAAAAATATCCAAGTCTACTATGAAGGACATCCTGTTAGATCTGTTTCAGTCATATCCAGGTGCTCTGCTTGAGCAGTTGACACCTCCTTAATCCCCCAGTGTTTGCAGTCCCCCCTCTCTCTCCCCTGAAAGTGAAACAGAAAGGATAATCCAGGCTTTATGACAACTTCAGGTATTATGGGCATTCATAACAGGAAGCAAGTCTGAGGAATAGCCTAGTGGTTAATGTAGTGGTCTGTGAACCAAGGGACCTAGATTCAAATCCCCCTTTGCCTTATTGATTGTGATCCCTCCAGGAACAGAAAAATGCTTACTATAAGCCTGAAGGATATTGAAGTGGTGTACATTCAGGTACAGTAGGTATTTTTCTGTTCCTAAAGGGCTCACAATTACAAAATAAAAGAGTTGAAGTGGGATTTGAACCTGAGTCTGTTGGTCCACAGTCCACTGCACTAAGCACTAGGCTGCCTCTCTGCTCTTTGTAGATGACTTTGTGGCTATTTGCTAAAAATGCTGCCATACTGACACCTATGCCCCTTGTTTCTCACCGTTCATAATTTGGACACTCCAGTTTGTAAACTGGCTGTTCATGCTGGATGTCTCCAGCATACAGCTGTCCATCTCATGTATTTTCAAACAGGAAATCTTGATGTATTTCCTGTTCAAAGATACCTGTGAGATGGATGTCCATTTTGAACATTATGACCTGGATATACCTATTCTGATTTAGATGTTCTTTTGAAAATGCCCCTCACTGTGTCTCTTCTGTCCACATGGACCCAAACCATGAACAGTTTATGGGGGCTGTCACAAGTGGGAAATATTCTGAGCTTGCCAGCACCACCCCTGGACATCCTAGGGCAATGGAGGGTTGAGTGGCTTACCCAAGGCCACAAGGATTTGCTGCTGTGGGATTTGAACATGGGCTCTCTGGTCCACAGCCTGTGTGCCCATAGTTGGATATGGGAATCCCTGTGACTCTGTTCCATAAAGGGTGCTCATCCCGGAGCTCACTTTATAAATAGTGCTGAGCACCAATTTTTCATGGTGTCCATTTTTCAGCACCATTTACTGAATCTGGCCCGAAATGTATAACTATTTCCAGAATCATCTGGTACAGATCTCAATGCACAACTGGCCAGCACATAAATATTATGAGGACCAAATGGTACCAGTCTCAGGGACCACTATTTACAATATCAACCCAACGATATAAGCAAATAATGAGAAACAGTAGAGCCAAAAATTATCCTCATCCATTCAGAGAACCATATAGTACAGGTCTCGTAATATACTGCCAAACAATATTCTTTCACAGGATCTATGATACAGACTTCAAGGCAGGTCTATCCACTTAAAGTATCTCAAAAGGACATCTCCTGCTAGATTAAAACTACCATACATTAACACATCCCTTAACATATCCATGCATGCACCAAATTCTACTTTAAACAGAACAACCTTTTAGGAATTCATAAGCAAAAGTTTCCATAAAATCACCATAAAAAGTCAATATAAGCTTTTCTTATCATCATCACAGCTCTCTAGTTTTACAGCAGCTAATACCAGCTTTAAAATGACAACTGGACAAATTAAAAGTGAGACTAATACTTTTTTTTTAAATCAAATTGAAAACCAAGCACTATACCATCTTCTACATGGCAGGGGAATCACGAAACTGAATTTTCTTTTTAATGCTGAGTTTTAAGTTTAAAAAACACTAAACACCAAAGTGAAAGTAAAACAAAAATGTCTAGAAAAAGTTAAAAACTTTAAAGGCAGCTTTTCAACCATATAGCAATGTGCCAATCAAATTCCGGACAAAATAAACACATCTTCCATTTAAAACAGCATTTTCCCGCCAAAAATGTCATGATGATGTCATTGCTAATAAAAGTTATAAAATATGCTTAAAATAAGGGTACTTTTAAAAACAGCAATTTAAAAAAAAAAAAAAGAGGTACTACCCAAATTCTTGCATTTATTTCAAACATTTCCAGTGGAGGTCCTCTCAGCCTAAACTGGAGCATTGAACAGGAAGTTAATTACACTTATCTGGAAAATATGGCCACTGAGAGTTGTAGGTTTTATTTATGTTTACCTAAGAGAGAGGGGGGATTGGCAGTGCCAGACATGGAGGGGGCATTGTCAAGCAGCACAACTGTAGGCAATGTTGGATTGACAAAAGAGAAGGGGGAAATAGTGGGTTAAATTAGAACATGTAGTTGAGCATGGGATGCCAATAATTCGCCTGCCCTGGATTATAGATATGAAAAGGGGCTTAGGAAAATAAGGAACCTATTTATAGCCCTAACAATGAAAATCTGGTGTAGGAGTAAAGAAGATCTGCTGGAAGGGTGAAGATACTCTCCCCTTACTCCTGTTAGGTATAATAGTGAGTTCAATCCAGGAGAGAGGGAAGAATTTTCCAGAGATGAGAACATACAGGTTTAGGATGTATAGGTCAACTATATAAGGATCATTGAGTTTAGAGGGGAATCAGAGTATACAGTTCCTCTATGCTTTCCTCACCATCCGACTCTGTTCCCGACTTGGGAATGGGATCGGTCTCTGGGGCCAAAGTAAGCCTTTCTGGCTGGCCCTCATGCTCATTGACAAGAAGCCCTATCTCTACATCAGATCTAAGGTCATGCACCGTCTGTTCAGTATGTTTCACCCAGTCCACAGTGTCTAACTGCACTCTAGTGACTTGGCCTTGAAGAGCTAGGCATTGGTCACTCACATCTCTGAGCTGACTTTGAAAATAGCTCAGACACCCTGCCTCCTCATCATCAGCTGGACTTATTTGAGAGCACACAGCATCATCCCTCTCACCCTTTATTTCCTGCTGTGCAGCATACCTAGTTTCATTGACACTCAGCTCAGAGTTCACTCTTTAGCACATTTCTCTCTCCACAGATTCTCTTTATCTTTCTGTAAGGAAATATTGTGTTCCCATAGGGCCTTCCACATTGGGGTCATTTCACCCCCAGGCTTACAGTGGTGGAAATAAGTATTTGATCCCTTGCTGATTTTGTAAGTTTGCCCACTGACAAAGACATGAGCAGCCCATAATTGAAGGGTAGGTTATTGGTAACAGTGAGAGATAGCACATCACAAATTAAATCCGGAAAATCACATTGTGGAAAGTATATGAATTTATTTGCATTCTGCAGAGGGAAATAAGTATTTAATCCCTCTGGCAAACAAGACCTAATACTTGGTGGCAAAACCCTTGTTGGCAAGCACAGCGGTCAGACGTCTTCTGTAGTTGATGATGAGGTTTGCACACATGTCAGGAGGAATTTTGGTCCACTCCTCTTTGCAGATCATCTCTAAATCATTAAGAGTTCTGGGCTGTCGCTTGGCAACTCGCAGCTTCAGCTCCCTCCATAAGTTTTCAATGGGATTAAGGTCTGGTGACTGGCTAGGCCACTCCATGACCCTAATGTGCTTCTTCCTGAGCCACTCCTTTGTTGCCTTGGCTGTATGTTTTGGGTCATTGTCGTGCTGGAAGACCCAGCCACGACCCATTTTTAAGGCCCTGGCGGAGGGAAGGAGGTTGTCACTCAGAATTGTACGGTACATGGCCCCATCCATTCTCCCATTGATGCGGTGAAGTAGTCCTGTGCCCTTAGCAGAGAAACACCCCCAAAACATAACATTTCCACCTCCATGCTTGACAGTGGGGACGGTGTTCTTTGGGTCATAGGCAGCATTTCTCTTCCTCCAAACACGGCGAGTTGAGTTCATGCCAAAGAGCTCAATTTTGTCTCATCTGACCACAGCACCTTCTCCCAATCACTCTCGGCATCATCCAGGTGTTCACTGGCAAACTTCAGACGGGCCGTCACATGTGCCTTCCGGAGCAGGGGGACCTTGCGGGCACTGCAGGATTGCAATCCGTTATGTCGTAATGTGTTACCAATGGTTTTCGTGGTGACAGTGGTCCCAGCTGCCTTGAGATCATTGACAAGTTCCCCCCTTGTAGTTGTAGGCTGATTTCTAACCTTCCTCATGATCAAGGATACCCCACGAGGTGAGATTTTGCGTGGAGCCCCAGATCTTTGTCGATTGACAGTCATTTTGTACTTCTTCCATTTTCTTACTATGGCACCAACAGTTGTCTCCTTCTCGCCCAGCGTCTTACTGATGGTTTTGTAGCCCATTCCAGCCTTGTGCAGGTGTATGATCTTGTCCCTGACATCCTTAGACAGCTCCTTGCTCTTGGCCATTTTGTAGAGGTTAGAGTCTGACTGATTCACTGAGTCTGTGGACAGGTGTCTTTCATACAGGTGACCATTGCCGACAGCTGTCTGTCATGCAGGTAACGAGTTGATTTGGAGCATCTACCTGGTCTGTAGGGGCCAGATCTCTTACTGGTTGGTGGGGGATCAAATACTTATTTCCCTCTGCAGAATGCAAATAAATTCATATACTTTCCACAATGTGATTTTCCGGATTTAATTTGTGATGTGCTATCTCTCACTGTTACCAATAACCTACCCTTCAATTATGGGCTGCTCATGTCTTTGTCAGTGGGCAAACTTACAAAATCAGCAAGGGATCAAATACTTATTTCCACCACTGTATCTGGCTAGTTTGGACGTCAAACACCATGTTTCTGTGCCCCATCACGATCTTCAGGTTCACCTACTTTACTCCTGACAATCTCATCTTGAGTTCCTGCAAGCAAGATATTCTTTTCCTCTAAAGTCTGGTTCTGTGAACACAATTGGTCACAATCTCATTCCAGTGCCTTTATCTGCTACAGCGTGGCCTGATGCTCCTTCTGAAGAGAGCTAAGCTCTGCCTCAAAAGTCACAAGTTTTAACAACTTTTTGTCTTTCTCACATTTTGCATGTTCGTCCTCCACAGCATCATGCACCTTTTAGAGGTGGCTCTGCTGTGTCTCCAAAACTACCTTAGCCTTTATCAACTCAATATTTTCACTCTTCAGTTCCTTTAACTCTCCCTGTATCTCACACAATCAGGGGTGGAGAGCTTCACATTCCTTCCAGACTCCAACAAGGTCAGCACGTGCGATATCCAGCTCACTCTAGTTTACTAATGAGCATGTTTGCCACATCCAATGCCTCTGTTAGTTGCTCCCCTTGAGCACAAAGGGCTTCATATTCCCTGTGCACCCCTTCCAGATCTGCACAGGTGATCTTTAGCTCATCCTGCAACTCACTTATACACACGTTTGCTGCCTTCAATGCATCCACTAATAGGTCAGTAACCATTATGTGGACTGTCCCGCTTTTAGATGCGGTCATCAAAGTGAAAAACCTCCTTCCCTCTATCACATTGACATACATTAAGTTGAGGATGTCACACTTACTTGGACAACACCTCAAGTACAGTAATAGAATTTTTCATTGCAGGTACAGCAGGTGCCTCACTATCGATTGCCTAGGTGGCCAGCCTTCTCAAAGTCTGGGCTTTTAACTCCACAGGTTCTGTGGCCAGAAGAGCCTCACTAGGGTTCTGAGGGGAAATGAATATGGCTGATTCAACAAGATCCCTAATTAATACTACCAGGGAACCACCACATAACACAATAAGGAAGTAGCAGCTATATCTAATTGACTGCCCTACACAAATACTCCCACTGTTCTAGGCAAAATTACACTTAAATGTATATCATGAAAGTAAACTAGAGCAAGACAATAAGAAACCAAAAGCACTGTTTAAATAATGACAGAAGGAATCAATGTGCTTTTACTCTGCTTACAGAAATGAAACACACTTGCTATTATTCAGTAGTTTCTAATTCACACTACAACTAATTAGTGCTAATTTAGTCACTATAGTTGATTAGTCTTTTAGGGGACAGGTTTAGTTCTTGCAATGTCTGGTTTACTGTTCTTATATAGTGAATATATACCTGTGCTTGCAGACATATAAAACAGGGCTATCTGAATGTTTAAAACCAGGAGTTCACTTAAAAGCAGTTCATTAGACTGTTTACTAACTTAGAAAACAAAACTCTGTCTTCAAGGACTTCTCTGGGAAAACAGCCAAAACAGGGAGGTTTATAAAATGTGTTCCCAGTGTTCTATAAACAAAGATAACATACTCCAGGAAGCAATCCAAGCCACTAGCAACTCGTGTTAACACTGCCTGAATAGAGAAGGAAAAGTGAATTTAAATCCCCGAACCCTAGAAATTCAATACTGGAGTGCAGTAGTCCTTATCATATCTGATCTAGATCTAATTATATCTTGATCTAGATCTTAGTGGAACCTCCAGCTATGAGGCATAAACAGATAAAAACCTTTTGCGGTATTATTGGGGAACCTGACACTTAGTATAGATTACAAAAAAATGGGACTTTATCAGGTTCCAGCATTAGACAATGTAAATCCAAGCTCACAACATCCAAATAATAACAGAACTAACACCTCAACCAAGTATTATAAAAACAGAGTGTTTATTTATAATAGCAGCAAAAATAATGTGAAAAGAAGGCAAGAATGAAGACAATGTAAGTCTTATCATAGAAACAGCTCAGAGTAAATGCACATTACCCTAGATGGACTTCTAACTCCATTAGCTACTCTACACCCACAGCACTTATAAAACTTCTATACATGACAACTATACAACCTGATGTAAACATCCATCATATGGCAGAGTGTTCCTCAGATTTTCAATCAGATGTAATGCAGAGCTGCAGTTCAGATGGAATGTCGATACAGCCTTCTTTGTCTCAGATAAGAGCCCCTCTTATACAGAAATCACAAGTTGCAGCTGGGCTAATGACGTGCATTCTGGGCTTGTCGATGATGCACACATAACTTTGCTTATCCCTGAAGTTGTGGCTTCAAGGGCCACAAGATTGTCTCACTAGCACCACATTGAAGGGTCACCTTGATAAGGTGCCAGGGTTTCATAAACAATGTGCAATTTTGCCAGCCACAGCACTTCTCCAGCTGCAAGGGAGATTTCAAGAATCCTTGGCTGTTTTGGCCATGATGTAGGTACTATTAACAATATTATTATTCTGGTACATTGGTACTCTTTACAGCATGCTTTCATCTGTATGTAAGGCTGAGGCCCATTAGGTAACAGGCTTTAGCGGTGAAAGATGAAACAAATCTGAGTCTGCATTTTTGCAGTTAGTTTGTTAATGCTAGATAGTGCCATGTATCATAATCCCATATATTTTGTTATATAGGAATATACAGTGCTGTACATAGTGCTTCATAGTGCTTGTTTTGCTCCTATAGATGGATAAAGCGAATGCTACATACCTGTAGAAGGTATTCTCCGAGGACAGCAGGCTGATTGTTCTCACTGATGGGTGACGTCCACGGCACCCCCTCCAATTGGAATCTTCACTAGCAAAGTCGTTTGCTAGCCCTTGCGCGCCGATGCGCACCGCGAATGCGCGGCCGTCTTCCCACCCGAACCGGCTCGTGATCGTCAGTCCCGTATATAGCAAGACAAAGACAAGGGAAGACAACTCCAAAGGGGAGGCGGGCGGGTTTGTGAGAACAATCAGCCTGCTGTCCTCGGAGAATACCTTCTACAGGTATGTAGCATTCGCTTTCTCCGAGGACAAGCAGGCTGCTTGTTCTCACTGATGGGGTATCCCTAGCCCCCAGGCTCACTCAAAACAACAAACAAGGTCAATTGGGCCTCGCAACGGCGAGGATGTAACTGAGATTGACCTAACAACTTATCCAACTAACTGAGAGTGTAGCCTGGAACAGAATAAACATGGGCCTAGGGGGGGTGGAGTTGGATTCTAAACCCCGAACAGATTCTGAAGCACTGACTGCCCGAACCGACTGTCGCGTCGGGTATCCTACTGCAGGCAGTAATGAGATGTGAATGTGTGGACAGATGACCACGTCGCAGCCTTGCAAATCTCTTCAATAGTGGCTGACTTCAAGTGGGCCACTGACGCTGCCATGGCTCTAACACTATGAGCCGTGACATGACCCTCAAGAGCCAGCCCAGCCTGGGCGTAAGTGAAGGAAATGCAATCTGCTAGCCAATCGGAAATGGTGCGTTTCCCCACAGCCACTCCCCTCCTGTTGGGATCAAAAGAAAAACAATTGGGCGGACTGTCTGTTGGGCTGTGTCCGCTCCAGATAGAAGGCCAATGCTCTTTTTCAGTCCAATGTGTGCAGCTGACGTTCAGCAGGGCAGGAATGCGGACAGGGAAAGAATGTTGGCAAGACAATTGACTGGTTCAGATGGAACTCCGACACTACTTTCGGCAAGAACTTAGGGTGAGTGCGGAGGACTACTCTATTATGATGAAATCTGGCGTAAGGGGCCGGGGCTACCAGGGCCTGAAGCTCACTGACTCTACGAGCTGAAGTAACTACCACCAGAAAAATGACCTTCCAGGTCAAGTACTTCAGATGGCAGGAGTTCAGTGGCTCAAAAGGAGGTTTCATCAGCTGGGTGAGAACGACATTGAGATCCTATGACACTGTAGGAGGTTTGACGGGGGGCTTTGACAAAAGCAAACCTTGGTCCAGTTCACCAGCAATGTCTTTTTTAGGACATGATGCATGGGTACTGTGGACGCTTCCTTAGGTGGAGAAGGATAGTCCAAGAGCTCAAACATCTCAGCCCTGGGCTCATCCTCCACGACCACCGGGAAGGGGATGGCCATAGACATCTCCTGGACAAAGGCCGCGAAAGACAGACTCTCGGGAGGAGAAAGCTGCCTTTCAAGGGAGGGAGTGGGATCAGAAGGAAGGCCATCAGACTCCTTGTCAGAGAAATATCTGATATCCTCCTCCTCCTCCTACGAGGCCTCACCATCGGTATCAGACACAAGTTCACGGACCTGCGTCTGAAGCCGTGCCCGACTCGACTCTGTGGAAACACGTCCACGGTAGCAGCGTCGAGAGGTGGACTCCCTCGCCAGCACCGGCAAAGTTCCCTCCGCCAACGTCGTCGGTACCGGTACCGGAGACCTCACCTCGGGCAAAGTGCCAGCCGTCGCCTCACCTGATGGTACCGGTGGCGCAAGCACCCCCGGTACCGGAGGAGAAGGGCGCAACAGCTCTCCCAGAATCTCTGGAAGAACGGCCCGGAGACTCTCGTGCAGAGCAGCTGTGGAGAAAGACTGAGAAGCCGATGCAGGCGTCGAGGTCAGAGTCTGTTCCGGGCGTGGAGGCGGTTCCAGGCTGTCCAAGGGGGAGCGCATCGACACCTCCTGAATAGAGGGTGAGCGGTCCTCCTGGTGCCGATGCCTACTGGGTGCCGACTCCCTCGGCGACCCAGAGCTCTCGGTACCGAGACGGAAGGAGACCGGTGTCGATGCTTCTTCGACTTTTTCAAACGAAGCATGTCACCGGAGCTTCCCGGTACCGACGAGGAGGACGTAGAATCCAACCGTCGCTTCCTTGGGGCCGAGGCCGAAGAAGGTCGATCTCGGGGGGGGGGGGGGGGGGCTGTACCGCAGGAGCCCTCAGGGCAGGAGGAGACCCACCCGAAGGATCACCGCCACCAGCAGGGGAATGGACAGCCCTCACCTGCACTCCAGACGAAGCACCACTGTCTGACAACATCAGCAACAGCGGAGGTCCCGGTACCACCGATGCCAACGCAGCCTTTCGATGTCTCGGTACCGACGATGCAGGAGGTAGAAGCCTTGATGCAGTCGATGCCAATGCAGCGGCCAAAGACTTCGATGCTGTCGACGTCGATGCACTCGACAAGCCCCTTGCTGTTGTCGTCGAAGAGCCCGAGAACAAGGCGTTCCACTGGGCCAATCTCGCTACCTGAGTCCTCTTTTTCAAAAGAGCACAAAGACTACAGGCCTGCGGGCGGTGCCCAGCCCCCAGACACTGAAGACACGAAGCGTGCCTATCAGTGAGCGAGATTACCCGGGTGCACTGGGTGCACTTCTTGAAGCCACTGGAAGACTTCGATAACATGGGCGGAAAAATCATGCCGGCGAAATCAAAATTCGCGATGATGACGAAAGGCACCAAAAAGAAGGGAGAAAAAACCCGTACCGAGGCCAGTCCCGAAAGCGAAAGGAAACTAACGCGGGGAAAAAGCTGGAAACACGGGAAAGGGGGAAAAGACCGGATCGGTCTCTTTTTTTTTTTTTCAGCGAAAAACGCAGACGCGCGAGGTCAACTTGAGGGGCACGAAACGGCGCAAAACACGACCGTCCCGAGCGCGGACAAAAGAAGACTGATGAACACGAGCCGGTTCGGGCGGGAAGATGGCCGCGCATGCGTGGTGCGCATCGGCGCGCAAGGGCTAGCAAATGTCTTTGCTAGTGAAGATTCCGATTGGAGGGGGTGCCGTGGACGTCACCCATCAGTGAGAACAAGCAGCCTGCTTGTCCTCGGAGAATTTTCTTTAAAGACTTGATTCAGCTAAGCCTATTAATTTTATAAATATTTTTTATTTTGGCAGGTTACGAATGATGCAAAATCTTAGACATGAGATTTACTTAATATTTTCCATCTGAATTTACAGGTTGTATGTTATGAACTTTTCAGTGACAAGACATAAATACCGTATTTTTCGGACTATAAGACGCACCGGACCATAAGACGCACCTAGGTTTTAGAGGAGGGAAATAGGAAAAAAAAATTTTTCCTCTTTCCCTCCTCTAAAACCTAGGTGCTCTGCTCCGGTGCGTCTTGTCCGGGTTTCGGACCTCCGTTCCAGTACTTACATGATTCCATGTGCCCTGGTGGTCTAGTGATGTCGGGGCAGGAAAGAGCCCCCTCTTTCCTGCCCATCGCGCTGCTCTCCGTGCTCCTCAATGGCTTTCTGACGGTCTCGGCGAGATTCAAAATGGCCGCCGAGAATCTCGGCGGCCATTTTGAATTTCGCCGAGACCATCAGAAAGCATTGAGAAGCACGGAGAGCAGCGCGATGGGCAGGAAAGAGGGGGCTCTTTCCTGCCCCGACGTCACTAGACCACCAGGGCACATGGAATCATGTAAGTACTGGAACGGAGGTCCGAAAACGCTACCTTCGGACTATAAGACGCACCCCCCATTTTCCTCCCAAATTTTGGGGGAAAAAAGTGCGTCTTATAGTCCGAAAAATACGGTAGTAATATAAAATTCTAAATAAATAGGAGTGATGATGATGTTTTGGTTTTTTCTTATTTAAAGTGTTTCTAAAATCTGATGGTCCATCTTGAATTCTACTATTGAGTTATATTTTGAGAAATGAAGCCATTTTGATTCTTATTATTTTTTCCTTCTGCTAAACTGTTTACTATCTATTTTGGATTATCACTTACCCCCCCCCCCCCCCCCCCCAAGATTGTGGGTATGCATACTTTTGTGAATTTTTCTAATAAAAGTTTAAATTAAAAACAATTCCACTTTGAAACCTTACATACAGTTCCTAGAGACTCTGAAGACTGATACAGTGTGAAGTTTCTCCTTAGTGAGCCATCAATGATAAAAAAAATCTCTTAGTACAGCCTTCTGAGCTAAGCATGCAAATAAGATACTGCAAGAAATGACATTATTTTTAATGAGTTGATATCAGTCTTTCACTATACAAGCATATAATAAATATTCTGTCTAGAATTACAAAACAATTTCCACTGAGCCTTTAATTAGAAACATATGATGTCTAGTACACATAGGAAATTGTTAATTCTAGTGTCTCCATATGAAAATGGTTTGATTTGTTTAGAAATTTCAAATCTAGCATTGCTTTGAAACCACAAATATCAATTCCTTCTCATTTGCTACTGCTGAATAACTGGAACAATGGCTTCTCCCTATAAAAAAGAGAGGTGTGGTAGCCGTGTTAGTCCACTCTTAAAGGTTATCAATAGAAATCAAACAAAATAAAACATGGAAAAGAAAATAAGATGATACCTTTTTTATTGGACATAACTTAATACATTTCTTAATTAGCTTTCGAAGGTTGCCCTTCTTCCTCAGGAAGAAGGGCAACCTTCGAAAGCTAATCAAGAAATGTATTGTTATGTCCAATAAAGCGAATGCTACATACCTGTAGAAGGTATTCTCCGAGGACAGCAGGCTGATTGTTCTCACTGATGGGTGACGTCCACGGCAGCCCCTCCAATCGGAAACTTCTCTAGCAAAGTCCTTTGCTAGTCCTTGCGCTCCCGCGCGCACCGCGCATGCGCGGCCATCTTCCCGCCCGAAACCGGCTCGAGCCGGCCAGTCCAGTATGTAGCAAGACAATACACTTCAAGGGAAGACACAACTCCAAAGGTGAGGCGGGCGGGTTTGTGAGAACAATCAGCCTGCTGTCCTCGGAGAATACCTTCTACAGGTATGTAGCATTCGCTTTCTCCGAGGACAAGCAGGCTGCTTGTTCTCACTGATGGGGTATCCCTAGCCCCCAGGCTCACTCAAAACAACAACCATGGTCAATTGGGCCTCGCAACGGCGAGGACATAACTGAGATTGACCTAAAAAATTTACCAACTAACTGAGAGTGCAGCCTGGAACAGAACAAACAGGGCCCTCGGGGGGTGGAGTTGGATCCTAAAGCCCAAACAGGTTCTGAAGAACTGACTGCCCGAACCGACTGTCGCGTCGGGTATCCTGCTGCAGGCAGTAATGAGATGTGAATGTGTGGACAGATGACCACGTCGCAGCTTTGCAAATTTCTTCAATAGAGGCTGACTTCAAGTGGGCTACCGACGCAGCCATGGCTCTAACATTATGAGCCGTGACATGACCCTCAAGAGCCAGCCCCGCCTGGGCGTAAGTGAAGGAAATGCAATCTGCTAGCCAATTGGATAGGGTGTGTTTCCCTACAGCCACTCCCCTCCTATTGGGATCAAAAGAAACAAACAATTGGGCGGACTGTCTGTGGGGCTGTGTCCGCTCCAGATAGAAGGCCAATGCTCTCTTGCAGTCCAATGTGTGCAGCTGACGTTCAGCAGGGCAGGAATGAGGACGGGGAAAGAATGTTGGCAAGACAATTGACTGGTTCAGATGGAACTCCGACACAACCTTTGGCAAGAACTTAGGGTGAGTGCGGAGGACTACTCTGTTATGATGAAATTTGGTGTAAGGGGCCTGGGCTACCAGGGCCTGAAGCTCACTGACTCTACGAGCTGAAGTAACTGCCACCAAGAAAATGACCTTCCAGGTCAAGTACTTCAGATGGCAGGAGTTCAGTGGCTCAAAAGGAGGTTTCATCAGCTGGGTGAGAACGACATTGAGATCCCATGACACTGTAGGAGGCTTGACAGGGGGCTTTGACAAAAGCAAACCTCTCATGAAGCGAACAACTAAAGGCTGTCCCGAGATCGGCTTACCTTCCACATGGTAATGGTATGCACTGATTGCGCTAAGGTGAACTCTTACAGAGTTGGTCTTGAGACCAGACTCAGACAAGTGCAGAAGGTATTCAAGCAGGGTCTGTGTAGGACAAGAGCGAGGAGCTAGGGCCTTGCTGTCACACCAGACGGCAAACCTCCTCCATAGAAAGAAGTAACTCCTCTTAGTGGAATCTTTCCTGGAAGCAAGCAAGACGCGGGAGACACCCTCTGACAGACCCAAAGAGGCAAAGTCTACGCTCTCAACATCCAGGCCGTGAGAGCCAGGGACCGGAGGCTGGGATGCAGAAGAGCCCCTTCGTCCTGCGTGATGAGGGTCGGAAAACACTCCAATCTCCACGGTTCTTCTGAGGATAACTCCAGAAAAAGAGGGAACCAGATCTGACGCGGCCAAAAAGGAGCAATCAGAATCATGGTGCCTCGGTCTTGCTTGAGTTTCAACAAAGTCTTCCCCACCAGAGGAATGGGAGGATAAGCATACAGCAGGCCCTCCCCCCAGTCCAGGAGGAAAGCATCCGATGCCAGTCTGCCGTGGGCCTGAAGCCTGGAACAGAACTGAGGGACTTTGTGGTTGGCTCGAGATGCGAAGAGATCCACCAAGGGGGTGCCCCACACTTGGAAGATCTGTCGCACCACTCGGGAATTGAGCGACCACTCGTGAGGTTGCATAATCCTGCTCAGTCTGTCGGCCAGACTGTTGTTTACGCCTGCCAGATATGTGGCTTGGAGCACCATGCCGAGACGGCGAGCCCAGAGCCACATGCTGACGGCTTCCTGACACAGGGGGCGAGATCCGGTGCCCCCCTGCTTGTTGACATAGTACATGGCAACCTGGTTGTCTGTCTGAATTTGGATAATTTGGTGGGACAGCCGATCTCTGAAAGCCTTCAGAGCGTTCCAGATCGCTCGCAACTCCAGGAGATTGATCTGTAGACCGCGTTCCTGGAGGGACCAGCTTCCTTGGGTGTGAAGCCCATCGACATGAGCTCCCCATCCCAGGAGAGACGCATCCGTGGTCAGCACTTTTTGTGGCTGAGGAATTTGGAAGGGACGTTCCAGAGTCAGATTGGACCAAATCGTCCACAAATACAGGGATTTGAGAAAACTCGTGGACAGGTGGATTACGTCTTCTAGATCCCCAGCAGCCTGAAACTAGGGAAGCTAGGGTCCATTGAGCAGATCTCATGTGAAGGCGGGCCATGGGAGTCACATGAACTGTGGAGGCCATGTGGCCCAGCAATCTCAACATCTGCCGAGCTGTGATCTGCTGGGACGCTCGCACCCGCGAGACGAGGGACAACAAGTTGTTGGCTCTCGCTTCTGGGAGATAGGCGCGAGCCGTCCGAGAATCCAGCAGAGCTCCTATGAATTCGAGTCTCTGTGATGGGAGAAGATGGGACTTTGGGTAATTTATCACAAACCCCAGTAGCTCCAGAAGGCGAATAGTCATCTGCATGGACTGCAGGGCTCCTGCCTCGGACGTGTTCTTCACCAGCCAATCGTCGAGATATGGGAACACGTGTACCCCCAGCCTGCGAAGTGCCGCTGCTACTACAGCCAGGCACTTTGTGAACACCCTGGGCGCAGAGGCGAGCCCAAAGGGTAGCACACAGTACTGGAAGTGACGTGTGCCCAGCTGAAATCGCAGATACTGTCTGTGAGCTGGCAGTATCGGGATGTGTGTGTAGGCATCCTTCCAGTCCAGAGAGCATAGCCAATCGTTTTCCTGAATCATGGGAAGTAGGGTGCCCAGGGAAAGCATCCTGAACTTTTCTTTGACCAGATATTTGTTCAGGGCCCTTAGGTCTAGGATGGGACGCATCCCCCCTGTTTTCTTTTCCACAAGGAAGTACCTGGAATAGAATCCCAGCCCTTCTTGCCCGGATGGCACGGGCTCGACCGCATTGGCGCTGAGAAGGGCGGAGAGTTCCTCTGCAAGTACCTGCTTGTGCTGGAAGCTGTAAGATTGAGCTCCCGGTGGACAATTTGGAGGTTTTGAAGCCAAATTGAGGGTGTATCCTTGCCGGACTATTTGCAGAACCCACTGATCGGAGGTTATGAGAGGCCACCTTTGGTGAAAAGCTTTCAACCTCCCCCCGACCGGCAGGTCGCCCGGCACTGATACTTGGATGTCGGCTATGCTCTGCTGGAGCCAGTCAAAAGCTCGCCCCTTGCTTTTGCTGGGGAGCCGCGGGGCCTTGCTGAGGCGCACGCTGCTGACGAGAGCGAGCGCGCTGGGGCTTAGCCTGGGCCGCAGGCTGTCGAGAAGGGGGATTGTACCTACGCTTGCCAGAAGAGTAGGGAACAGTCCTCCTTCCCCCAAAAAATCTTCTACCTGTAGAGGTAGAGGCTGAAGCTGCCGGCGGGAGAACTTGTCGAATGCGGTGTCCCGCTGGTGGAGATGCTCTACCACCTGCTCGACCTTCTCTCCAAAAATATTGTCCGCACGGCAAGGCGAGTCCGCAATCCGCTGCTGGAGTCTATTCTCCAGGTCGGAGGCACGCAGCCATGAGAGCCTGCGCATCACCACACCTTGAGCAGCGGCCCTGGACGCAACATCAAAGGTGTCATACACCCCTCTGGCCAGGAATTTTCTGCACGCCTTCAGCTGCCTGACCACCTCCTGAAAAGGCTTGGTTTGCTCAGGGGGAAGAGCATCAACCAAGCCCGCCAACTGCCGCACATTGTTCCGCATGTGTATGCTCGTGTAGAGCTGGTAAGACTGGATTTTGGCCACGAGCATAGAAGAATGGTAGGCCTTCCTCCCAAAGGAGTCTAAGGTTCTAGAGTCTTTGCCCGGGGGCGCCGAAGCATGCTCCCTAGAACTCTTAGCCTTCTTTAGGGCCAAATCCACAACTCCAGAGTCATGAGGCAACTGGGTGCGCATCAGCTCTGGGTCCCCATGGATCCGGTACTGGGACTCGATCTTCTTGGGAATGTGGGGATTACTTAGTGGCTTGGTCCAGTTCGCAAGCAATGTCTTTTTTAGGACATGGTGCAAGGGAACAGTGGACGCTTCCTTAGGTGGAGAAGGATAGTCCAGGAGCTCAAACATTTCAGCCCTGGGCTCGTCCTCCACAACCACCGGGAAGGGGATGGCCGTAGACATCTCCCGGACAAAGGAAGCAAAAGACAGACTCTCAGGAGGAGAAAGCTGTCTCTCAGGAGAGGGAGTGGGATCAGAAGGAAGACCCTCAGACTCCTCGTCAGAGAAATATCTGGGGTCTTCCTCTTCCTCCCACGAGGCCTCACCCTCGGTGTCAGACACAAGTTCACGAACCTGTGTCTGCAACCTCGCCCGGCTCGACTCGGTGGAGCCACGTCCACGATGGGGGCGTCGAGAGGTAGACTCCCTCGCCCGCATCGGCGAAGCTCCCTCCGCCGACGTAGTCGGGGAGCATTCCTGGGAGGTGGCCGCAGTCGGCACCTGCACGCGGTACCGACGTCGGGGACCTCACCCCGGGCGATGGGCCAGCCGGCGCCACGCTCGACGGTACCGGAGGCGCAAGCACCGCCGGTACTGGAGGGGTAGGGCGCAACAGCTCTCCCAGAATCTCTGGGAGAACGGCCCGGAGGCTCTCGTTCAGAGCGGCTGCAGAGAAAGGCAAAGAGGTCGATGCAGGCGTCGACGTCAGAACCTGTTCCGGGCGAGGAGGCTGTTCCGGGCTGTCCAGAGTGGAGCGCATTGACACCTCCTGAACAGAGGGTGAGCGGTCCTCTCGGTGCCGATGCCTGCTGGGTGCCGACTCCCTCGGCGACCCAGAGCTCTCGGTGCCGACGCAGGGAGGCGACCGGTGTCGATGCTTCTTCGACTTCTTCCGAAGCATGTCACCGGAGCTCCCCGGCACCGACGAGGAGGACGTAGAATCCAGCCGTCGCTTCCTCGGGGCCGAGGCCGAAGGAGGTCGGTCTCGGGGGGGCTGTACCGCAGGAGCCCTCAGGGTAGGAGGAGACCCACCCGAAGGCTCACCGCCACCAGCAGGGGAATGGACAGCCCTCACCTGCACTCCTGACGATGCACCACCGTCCGACGACATCAGCAGACGAGGTCCCGGTACCACCGACGTCGATGCAGTCGCCCGATACCTTGGCGCCGATGCAGAGGCCCGATGCCTCGATGCACTCGATGCAGTGGCGGCCGAGGAAGATGGTCTGGACGCTGACGACGTCGATGCACTCGAAGATCCCGGTGCCGATGCCGACGAAGAGCCCGAGAACAACACGTTCCACTGGGCTAATCTCGCTACCTGAGTCCGCCTTTGAAGCAGGGAACACAGACTACAGTTCTGAGGGCGGTGCTCGGCCCCCAGACACTGAAGACACGACGAGTGTCGATCAGTGAGCGAGATTATCCGGGCGCACTGGGTGCACTTCTTGAAGCCGCTGGAAGGCTTCGATGTCATGGGCGGAAAAATCACGCCGGCGAAGTCAAAATCCGAAATGACGGAAAAAGAGCACCAAAAAATTTTTAAGGGAGAAAATCTCGACCGAGGCCGAAAAGAGGCCTACCCCGACGACGAAAGAAAACTTATCGGGGCAAAAAGCTGGAAGTACGGGAAGGGGTTGACACGAAGCCCGGGGGGGGGGGGTTCCGGAGCACTTCCCGACACTTTTAAGACTTTTCCGAAGAAAAAAACACGTCAAAAATAAATTTGGACGCGCGAGGTCGACTTTCCGGGGCTCGACACGGCGAAACACGACCGTACCGAGTGCGGACAAAAGAAGACTGGCCGGCTCGAGCCGGTTTCGGGTGGGAAGACGGCCGCGCATGCGCGGTGCGCGGGCGCGCGAGGACTAGCAAAGGACTTTGCTAGAGAAGTTTCCGATTGGAGGGGCTGCCGTGGACGTCACCCATCAGTGAGAACAAGCAGCCTGCTTGTCCTCGGAGAAAAAAGGTTTCATCTTATTTTCTTTTCCATGTTTTATTTTGTTTTATCCCTATAAAAATAAATCTACCCTTTAGCAGATGTTTTTCAAACTCTTTGAAAATTATGTGCTTTGCCAATCTTATTAGCATAATCCCAGGGCTTTCTATTAGCACATCCCAGGGCTATAAAGTTCCTTTTATCTAGTGCTTGGATGATAATACAGAAGAAAACTATATTTAAAAAATCCTTTCACTTATTCTGGAGGTGAGCAATAGTAATAAAATAAAATAAAACATAGAAAAGAAAATAAGATGATATCTTTTTTTTTATTGGACTAACTTCATACATTTTATGATTAGCTTTTGAAGGTAGCCCTTCTTCATCAGATCAGAAATAAGCAAATGTTGATAAATAACAGTATATATACAGTGGTGGAAATAAGTATTTGATCCCTTGCTGATTTTGTAAGTTTGCCCACTGACAAAGACATGAGCAGCCCATAATTGAAGGGTAGGTTATTGGTAACAGTGAGAGATAGCACATCACAAATTAAAGCCGGAAAATCACATTGTGGAAAGTATATGAATTTATTTGCATTCTGCAGAGGGAAATAAGTATTTAATCCCTCTGGCAAACAAGACCTAATACTTGGTGGCAAAACCCTTGTTGGCAAGCACAGCGGTCAGACGTCTTCTGTAGTTGATGATGAGGTTTGCACACATGTCAGGAGGAATTTTGGTCCACTCCTCTTTGCAGATCATCTCTAAATCATTAAGAGTTCTGGGCTGTCGCTTGGCAACTCGCAGCTTCAGCTCCCTCCATAAGTTTTCAATGGGATTAAGGTCTGGTGACTGGCTAGGCCACTCCATGACCCTAATGTGCTTCTTCCTGAGCCACTCCTTTGTTGCCTTGGCTGTATGTTTTGGGTCATTGTCGTGCTGGAAGACCCAGCCACGACCCATTTTTAAGGCCCTGGCGGAGGGAAGGAGGTTGTCACTCAGAATTGTACGGTACATGGCCCCATCCATTCTCCCATTGATGCGGTGAAGTAGTCCTGTGCCCTTAGCAGAGAAACACCCCCAAAACATAACATTTCCACCTCCATGCTTGACAGTGGGGACGGTGTTCTTTGGGTCATAGGCAGCATTTCTCTTCCTCCAAACACGGCGAGTTGAGTTCATGCCAAAGAGCTCAATTTTTGTCTCATCTGACCACAGCACCTTCTCCCAATCACTCTCGGCATCATCCAGGTGTTCACTGGCAAACTTCAGACGGGCCGTCACATGTGCCTTCCGGAGCAGGGGGACCTTGCGGGCACTGCAGGATTGCAATCCGTTATGTCGTAATGTGTTACCAATGGTTTTCGTGGTGACAGTGGTCCCAGCTGCCTTGAGATCATTGACAAGTTCCCCCCTTGTAGTTGTAGGCTGATTTCTAACCTTCCTCATGATCAAGGATACCCCACGAGGTGAGATTTTGCGTGGAGCCCCAGATCTTTGTCGATTGACAGTCATTTTGTACTTCTTCCATTTTCTTACTATGGCACCAACAGTTGTCTCCTTCTCGCCCAGCGTCTTACTGATGGTTTTGTAGCCCATTCCAGCCTTGTGCAGGTGTATGATCTTGTCCCTGACATCCTTAGACAGCTCCTTGCTCTTGGCCATTTTGTAGAGGTTAGAGTCTGACTGATTCACTGAGTCTGTGGACAGGTGTCTTTCATACAGGTGACCATTGCCGACAGCTGTCTGTCATGCAGGTAACGAGTTGATTTGGAGCATCTACCTGGTCTGTAGGGGCCAGATCTCTTACTGGTTGGTGGGGGATCAAATACTTATTTCCCTCTGCAGAATGCAAATAAATTCATATACTTTCCACAATGTGATTTTCCGGATTTAATTTGTGATGTGCTATCTCTCACTGTTACCAATAACCTACCCTTCAATTATGGGCTGCTCATGTCTTTGTCAGTGGGCAAACTTACAAAATCAGCAAGGGATCAAATACTTATTTCCACCACTGTAAGTGAAACATCAAAGCATTCCAATGACAGTCTCACAGGAAGAATGTGGGGTGGGTTAGGTGAGAGACAGGGAGTGCTGGGTGGATGAATGACAGGGAGATATGCATGGTGATAAGAGGGTGACAAAGCAGTAGAATTTTATGGTTTAAACCAGCCCATTTCCTCAACAATGAAAAGGGCCCTAGAAAGGCTCTTTTGTAAGCGATTTTTTGTCTCTCCCCTGCCCTCCCCTCCCCTCCATGTCCAACGATTCTTCCCTTCCCTCCCATCTGTGTCCCACGATTCTGTTTCCTGTCCTGTCCTCCCATCCCATCCATGTCCATAGATTCTGTTCTGCCCTCCCCTTGATGTGCCGCGATTCTCTCTTCCTTTGTACCTCATCGTTTTCTAGCTGGCCTGGCTGGCTTCCCTTCCGTTGGTAACATCCTGACGTCAGCTCGCCTCCAGACTTCCCTTCCCTCTCACTGTTCCGCCTTCTGACGTCATTACGTTTTGACACGAGGGCGGGGCAGTGAGGGGGAATGGAACGCTGGAGGCTGGCTGATGTCATGCGATGTTACGAACCCAGGCAGCCAGACAGCGATGGAACGTTGGAGGTGCAAATTATTATATAGGATAATGGGCTAAAACAACAAGATCTTTGTTAAGTCCTGTCTGGTAGGTATCAAAATATTTAATCATTCTGACTTCAAAGGTCTTACGTTCCTGTATTGTCTTAAAGTTTCCTTTTAGTATTCGAGCCATAAAATCACTGATACAGTGTTTTGGTTTTGTAAAGTGCTGTCCCACAGAGGTGACATCCTGGTTGGCACTGGCATTTTTCATATGATGTCTATGTAAATTAAATCTCTTCTTTAGCACCTGGCTTGTTTCTCCAATATAGCACCCTTCGTCACACTTTTTACATTGAATGATACATACCACATTGGAAAATGAGCAAGCGAAGGATTCCTTTATGTTGAATATTTTTCTTTTGTGAATGCTGTGAAATGTTCTAGCATAGTTTGCAGCTACATATATTGCAAGGATGTGTGTCACTCTCTTCTTTTTGAATCTCTGTTGGGAGCTTGCTTCTCACTAGCTTGTGTTTTAAGTTGGGTGGCTGTCGGAAGGCCAGCACTGGTGGGGATGGGAATATCTCTTTCAGTAATTCATCCTCTTGGAATAGTGGTTGTATCTCTCTACTTCTTCTGGAGACTTTGATGTTAGAATAGAGGCAGCCCTCACCCACAGAACATTCAAGGAAGCATGGGACACTCACAGAGGATCTCTGAGCTCGAGGAAGGGATTGTAGTGTTTACTAGTTGGTATGGCTGAGAAGATTGGATAGGCCCTATGATCCTTATTTGCCATCATTTTCTATGTAACTTCCTACACTTATGTCATCCCAAACTAACCCCTTTTATCTGAAATCACAGTGTCAGATTCACTTTCTATCACTGCTTGTGGCTAGTGGCTGACAGTAAGATTGGCCTCCATAGCTTAGTATGCAGAAGACAACTGGCCAATTGAAGAACTAGCACTCAGTCACTGCTCTGATTTCCAGAGGTGTTGGCTTGGTAGAGAAATACTGAGTACTAATTTTTAAACAACAGATGGTCTAAGAAAGAGATAAGTAAATGAGGAAATTGTCTGCATCTGATTTATCATAGAAATCTGTGTAAGTGTAGGATCTCATGCTGATATTTACAAGTTGGTCTCATGTCTGAAGCTACCAGTATAGCAATTGCTTGTAAGTATATCATGAGCTCAGCCATGGATGAAAAGCAGTAATTTGTGGAGAGAAAGAGAAGCTTCATCTTCTAAAAAAAAATCATGGAAACAAAACTGGAAATAATTAAGTGATCCAAGTCAAGAGTGACAGCAACAGAACTCACTAGAGCTTTGGAAATCCCTCAATGGTTGTGACCCTCCCAACAGAAAGCTAAGAATTCAACAACATGGAAAGGGCTCTGTTCCCACACAAATTAACAGTGATAACACTACAGATTCTTGGTCTTATCATACAGGCTAAGAAATTGTTTATTGATTGGAGAATCAAAAGTAATGGTGTGCTCTAGTGGGTTTAGAAGCAGTTCCGGAAAACATTGTAAGTCTTTATGCTGTCTAAAAAAAGAACAAGGGGAGAGTTTTACTGCCAAGACATTTAGTACAAGCAGTGATTGGCTGACATAGTTTAAACCAAGCAGCTCAGAGGGAAACAGCAACACAGAAAAACATAGCGTAAGAAGAATGTAGAAGGCCACATATGAAACAATGATGTGGATCCAGGATACAGAGGAAGCAGCTTTATTCAAGGACCCAATATGGCCCATGCTTTGGCAAATGCCTGTGTCAAGGTTCAGGATATTGTTAGGAGAATGAAAATCTTCTGGTATAGGTTTCAGAATCACAGTGGTAAAAAGTCAATACACTATAAACTCCGGTGTTTGGATTGTTTTGCTTGCTTCTTGCTACAAGCATTCAAGCACTGTTCTCCTGTCCTCCTCAGTCCTGACCCTGTTCCCATCTTCTCTTTCTCCTACTGCCACTGCCTCTGTACCCTCACTGGGGCTTAAAGAAGCATCTGTGCATTGGAGGGCTTCAAGTCTCCCCCTCCCCCCAGTGGAGTACGGGGTGGCAGGATATGATAGCACTTGAGAGTTGAGGCTGCGTCAGATGACCACACACAGCACAGCTCTTCTGCCACACCACTGCTGTGCCCCCTGCCACTCTAGACAGATGCCTCATCTACCCAGGGACATAGCTAGCACTGAGCATGTATTTTTTCTAGCATCTTGGTTGAAATCATTGAATAGAATTGCTACTGCGCACATCAAGTTTTCAATGTTGATAAAACAGCCATTTTGGAATTGAATGTGGTCTAAAACACATTTACAAAGAGGAAAATGTCATTCCATGGTACACAGTTGTCAAAGATAAACTGACTCTTTTCCCTACTGCCAGTGCCACAGCTGATTAAACATTTGCTTATCTTCCATTCTGAAAACCTCTGGGTCTTAAAGCAGGGATTATCAATGCAGTCCTTAGGACACACCTAGACAGTCTGATTTTTCAGGATATCCACAATGAATATGCATGATACACTTGCATAAAATAAAGGCAGCTAACACAGATCTTTTATGCATCCTTATCATGGCCATCCTGAGAACCTGAGTGGCTGGGTGTGGCACGGAGGGGGTTGAGAACGGTTGCTTTAAAGGGATAGGCAAAGGCATTTTTTCCTAGTGATATGAAAAGCTTGGGTCACCACAAATATTTTGAGGATTGGTTTAAAGGTTGTTTTGTGATAAGTGTCAGGAATTATTGGATTAAACACAATCTTGCATTTAAAAATATTGCCAATAATGCACCAGGTGATCTTATGCATCCGCACCTCAAACAACATTTTTGTCCCCCCCCCCCCCCCCCAAACCATCTTCTTATTGCACCCCATGAGTAGATGATTAGTGTTTTTCAAAGCTTACAAGCATTGGGGCACAGTTCTACAGGCTATCAGGGCAACAGTAAGATGATGGAGTGACTTTTGAAGAAATTCTGCAAAGGTTTCAACTTTTACCCTAAAGGTGAAGAACATTGGTGAGATATGGAATTAAATCAATCACATTTAAATGTTTGGAGAAAATTGTGTCCTGAATTTTCATCTTATTTCATGTGTGTTAGTGAGCCTGTTAAACAGGTGATCTACAATAGTGTTGACCTGGTCAAATAACTTCAACTTTCAGTCAGAGGCTATTGACAATGCTTCTGGATTGTAATAGCTGTAGCTTAATGAATGGAAGAATTTTCAGCATTAGAAAAGCAAAATGTGGCAGACCCAGGTGTACTCATTGTTGGAGAAAGTTCTACTCCTGTTGAATTTTCAGCATTTGAAATCTACCATGTCAATGTTTAAGGAACATTAGTCCAACACTGAATGTAGCAGCAGGAGCCATTTCCAATATGTACAGCTGCTACACTGAACTTAGTCTTCCAAATCTCTTTGAACATATTCCATAAACCATCAAACAAAACCGCCAGCGAGACAAAGTATGCATTTAAATGTCATGTGTTGACCCTGAATTTAGAACTGGACACATCACTGTGTTGAAAATCAGATCTTGAGTCTTAGTACTGAAACCACGCCCCATGTTTAACATTGTTTCCTATTACCCAAGCATTCCCTGTCTTACAGGCGTCTGTTCTTTGTAAACACTTTGGGGTCCTTTTACAAAGACACACTGAAAAATGACTTGCAGTAGTGTAGGCACGGGTTTTGGGTGCACACCAATCCATTTTTTAGCGTGCCTGTAAAAAAAGGCCTTTTTTGCCGAAAATGGATGTGCAGCAAAATGGAAATTGCTGCGCGTCCATTTTGGGTCTGAGATCTTACCGCCAGCCACTGACTTAGCGGTAAAGACTCACATGGTAACCGGGTGGTAATGACCTACGTGCACCAAATGCCACCTGGCACGCGTCCGTTATGTGTACCCGAAAATAATAAATATTTTTCAGACGCGCGAATTGGAAGCGCACCAAAAATGAAACGACTACAAGAGCCATGCTGTAGTCAGGCAGTAACTCCATTTTGGCGTGCATAGAGCTACTACTGAAAAAGGTGTAAGCAAAATCTAAATCTAAATAAATAAATAGATGCTTACGTGGCTTAGTAAAAGGGGCCCTTTGCCTGTGAATAATTTCCCCTATCACCTTCTGGGCTGATTACTTGATCCAGGATCAGCTTCTGCAAGTTCTGCCTGAAGGGGATAAATATTGCATCTGCTATTTCCTTGATAATTTTTAGATTTTCAACAAATAGCCTTCAATAGTAATTTCAGGAGGAAATTTGTAGATGGAGTAAGCTCATCAAGGTTTCAAACCTAAGGCTCTACCTATATCATAGAGGCAGTAGATCAGTCATTCTCAACCCACCTTTGAACACTACTGGCAGCCAGTCTGGTTTTCAGGATATCCAAAAGGCTGATGCATTTGCATGCAATTTGAAAAAAAAAATGTTCTGCTAAGCCAGGCATGCCTTCTCATTGCATGCAATTTATAAATCATATACATATAATGCACAAAACCACTAGTGACAAAGCAAACACAAAATTAGAAACAGAACTGTCTTCCCAGCTAAAAAATCATATCATCTCAATTACCCATCACAACCCATATGGAATAATAAAGCCTTCAGCTTTTTTTCTAAACAGTTGATAATTTCCATTCATACTCAACTCCATAGGGACAGCATTCCACCATTAAAAAAAATAGCTTTTGTATGTATAATTACTAGCCATGTCTTCATGGAAAATGAAAAGAAAGCAAATGCAGCTCTGTTGCTCAGAAGTAGTGTATGCACATCGCTTTCAAAAATATTCACTGTAGATGTGAAAACCAGACTAAGTGGCTGGTTGAGGACATATAGGCATAGTACCGTGAATGCCCCAGCTGTCTCATAAATATAAGAAGTGTACTCCAACAAAGAGTATATTTGAGAGTGGCATTCTTATAGTCAGTATATATATAGATATATACAAGCAAAAAAAGCCCGTTTCTCCAAAAGTGAAATGGGCCCTAGGAAGGCTTTCGTCTTTCCCCTGTCCTCCCCTCCATGCCATGCTCCCTTTTCAACTATTCAACTTAGAATTTACATGCATCACGTTATAGAATACGCTTAGACAGTTCTGTGTATAAATTTCAATTAGTGGCAATAATTGCTTAAGAGGCAATTAGCACTAATTGGCTTAAGTAATTAAGTTACACATGCAAATCCAGAATACAACTATATAGAATCCGGGGATTCTCCATGGTGCGACCGCACCTCGAATATTGTGTTCAATTCTGGTTGCCGCATCTCAAAAAAGATATAGTGGAATTAGAAAAGGTGCAGAGAAGGGCGACGAAAATGATAAAGGGGATGGGACGACTTCCCTATGAGGAAAGGCTAAAGCGGCTAGGGCTCTTCAGCTTGGAGAAATGGTGGCTGAGGTGAGATATGATAGAGGTCTATAAAACAATGAGTGGAGTTGAATGGGTAGATGTGAAGCGTCTGTTCACGCTTTCCAAAAATACTAGGACTGGGGGCATGCGATGAAGCTACAATGTAGTAAATTTAAAAAAAATCATAGAAAACTTTTCTTCACTAAATGTGTAATTAAACTCTGGAATTCGTTGCCAGAGAATGTGGTTAAGGCAGTTAGCTTAGTGGAGTTTAAAAAAGGTTTGGACGGCTTCCTACATGAAAAGTCCATAGATTGTTATTAAATGGACTTCGGGAAAATCCACTATTTCTGGGATAAGCAGTATAAAATGTTTTGTACATTTTTGGGATCTTGCTGGGTATTTGTGACCTGGATTGGCCACTGTTGGAAACAGGATGCTGGGCTCGATGGACCTTTGGTCTTCCCAGTATGGCAATACTTATGTACTTATATGATTATGTGTATTTTCCTTCCTTTTTCTTATTTTTGATTTATGTTTCCTTATTTTCATTCATTCAAGTTTTTCTTGAGCTTTATGAATTATAAAGTGAATGAATAATATGAAAAAATAATGTCAGGCCAAGATTTAGCTATTCCAATAGGGAGAATACAAATTTGTACTCCACCTGGTCAAACACTTTTGCTCTATCTAGCACCAAAAATATCACAGGGTCTACCTTTTGTTTTTAATCATTTAACATGTTGTTATGAGACATTGCATACAATTTCTGATTAATTATAAAGTTAATGAATAAAATGAAAAAATAATGTCAGGCCAAGATTTAGCTATTCCAATAGGGAGAATACAAACCTGTACTCCGCCTGGTCAAACACTTTTGCTCTATCTAGCACCAAAAATATCACAGGGTCTACCTTTCTTTTTTTAATCATTTAACATGTTCAGTTATGAGACTTTGTATACAATTTCTGATGTGTTCCTTTCTCATATTAAAGCAGTTTGTTATGTGTGTATTGAGTTATAATCAAATTTAATCATGTAGCTAATCTCTTTGTCAAAAGTTTGTATCTTCATTTTATAATGCAACCGAGCCATAAGAGCAGCATAATTTAGGATTCTTGTCATTTTTACGCTATCCATCATAATAGAGCCTGCAACACTGCATTTATGTATATTGTTTAAGACTTGCAAAAGAATGGATGATAAGATATGCCAGAACTTTTTATAAAAGTCTATTGGAATCCAGGTGGCTCTATGGTGTTTCTTGTTGTACTAGATTTTCATCACTTCCCATATTTTCATTCATATAAGTACATAAGTACATAAGTACATAAGCACCGCCATACTGGGAAAAGACCAAGGGTCCATCAAACCCGGCATCCTGTCTCCGACAGTGGCCAATCCAGGCTTCAAGAACCTGGCAAACCCCCCCCCCCCCCCCCCAAAAAAAAAAAAATTTAATAATGTTCAATGGACTTTTCCCTCAGGAATCTGTCCAAACCCCCTTTAAATTCCGTAAGGCCAGCTGCTGTAAATACATTCTCCAGCAACGAGTTCCAGAGTCTAACTACACACTGAGTAAAGAAAAACTTTCTCCTATTTGTTTTAAATCTACCATATTCTAGCTTCATCTTGTGTCCCCTGGTTTTGTTGTTGTTTGAAAGTGTAAACAAACACTTCACATCTGTCCGCTCTACTCCGCTCATTATCTTGTAGACTTCTATCATATCACCCCTCAGCTGCCTTTTCTCCAAGCTGAAGAGCCCTAACCTTCTCAGCCTTTCCTCATAGGGAAGTCGTTCCATTCCCTTTATCATTTTTGTCGCCCTTCTCTGCACCTTTTCTAATTCCTTTATATCTTTTTTGAGATGCGGCGACCAGAATTGGACACAATACTCGAGGTGCGGTCGCACCATGGAGCGATAAAACAGCATTATAACATCCTCGTGTTTGTTTTCCATCCCTTTCCTAATAATACTCAACATTCTGTGTGCTTTCTTAGCTGCGGCAGCACACTGGGCAGACGTTTTAATGTCTTATCAACGATGACTCCCAGATCCCTTTCTAGGTCCGTAACTCCTAACGCGAAACCTTGCATGACATAGCTGTAATTCGGGTTCCTCTTACCCACATGCATCACTTTGCACTTGTCAACATTGAACTTTATCTGTAGGGGCAAAATACTGCAGCCGTCCCCCCACTGGCCAATCCCGTGGCGCATGGTCAAAAGGATGGAAGGCTCTTTGGAGCCACAGTGTTGACTTGCTTAGGGGGTCTCCGATCTCGAGGCTTTTTTTTATATTAGTGAGACCTATTAGGTTTGTTATTATATTTGTAGTTTGATCCATACTTAGTTGCAGGGTATGGTTTACAATAACTATATCTTTTCCTCGATGAATTAAAGGAAGAGGTAAATGAGGATCGCTGAGATGAGTATCTTGACTGATTGAGTTTGTCGTCCTCTAGGGTTTCCAGAGTTGTGAAATCCTGCTTGATGTTTTCAATGATGTCTTTGACCTTGTCTCCAAAGAGGTTATCGCCTAAGCAAGGGGCATCTGCCACCCTGTTGTGGACATCTTCACGGAGGCCAGAAGCTTTCAACCAAGCCAACCATCGTGTTGAAATGCCCACCGCGGCCCCTCTCATGGACGTGTCATAAGATGGACAATAAAGGCAGATACAAACCAATTCCTCCTAGAATGGGATGATAGATGTAGATCAATATTAGACAATATAGTCCCAACTCAAACCAGAACCTCACACAGAAAGAACTCCAAACTATGGTTCAATGAAGAACTGAAAAAAAATTAAAACACAAGTTAGAAGGTTAGAACGAGCGTGGAATAAAAAGAAAGCCGACCCCACACGTAACGCCTGGAAACAACTTCAAAGAAAATACAAATATACCATAAGACAAACAAAAAGATTACATTACAAAACTGTAATTGGACCTAAGTACAAGGACACACATAAACTCTTCCAACTTGTGAACAAACTATTAGATATCACACCAGTCACAACCAACAGTAAAGATACAGCAGGAGCAGACAATCTCGCGAGAGAATTTAATGAGAAAATTGTACAACTACGACTCCTCCAAAGTCATCTGCTGCATGGGAGGAGGGCTCACCCTGCCTGTGGAGGTAGGCATATTGGGCTTCCCTTTCCTCTTTCCCATTACAGGTCCGTGGTTACTCCCAGTTATAGATTTCTATTGAGAGTCAGGAGCTGCTTCGCACGTCTGCTCTCGGCGCCATCTTGGATCGGTCTCCAACTGTAGACAATTTTATGCACAGACTGTCAGCTCCTAAAGACGTCATCTGAGCGAAACACAAATGTTGTGTTGAGCAGGACAAGTATTCGAAAAAAAGAGTGGTTAACTCTATATTAGTAAATATCTGAAGAGCTTGGGAAGACTTCCATGTGTGCATATACTGGGACCACATGATGGGTGAAATTGGACTGATCTGATTCACCTGGAAGGCCTAGTTACGTATTGAAAAGAAAAACTTTCACCACGGACTGACTCCTGAACTCTGGATAAGGTTTTTATTATGTTACAAATGTAGGGAATGTATGGATGAGGGGTTATGTTCTATATGATGAAAATATGCATTTTCCTATAAAATTATTGGGGTATAAAAGTTGAAGACTGACATTCACAGACACAATAAACATATATGAGATGCATGTCACAGATTTATGTGTACCAACTCTACTGTATGCAAATACATCTCATTCATATCTATTTCCTATACATTGATTGCAGATATCCTGTAAACCATACTGGTCAGAGAACCACTGTCTACATCAGCATGAGGATTCATTTGCATCTCCCAATATCCTTGATCTTTGCCTTCAATGCAGCCCTCAGTTCTGCAAAAGGTCAGATTTAAAATGTATGATCTTGCAACCAGGGTCGTAGCCACGGGTGGGCCTGGATGGGCCCAGGCCCACCCTGCCCGCGACAGCCCCCTGCACTGACCTGAAGCACGTTCTCCCTCCAATCCAGCACCGGCGATCTTCATAGCCAGCCTTCTACCACGTCCAGCAGGAAGTTGCAGAGTAGGCGGGACGCGCCTAAGAAGAAGCTCCGACGACACGTGCTGGACGTGGTAGAAGGCTGGCTATGATCGCCGGTGCTGGATTGGGGGGAGAACGCGCTTCAGGTCAGTGCAGGGGGCTGTCTCGGGCGGGGCGGTCGTGGGTGAACACAAAATGTGGTGGCGGTGGGGGGTGGACGGTGGAGAGGAAAGAGGTCTGTGCCCACCCAGTCCACCTCCAGGCCCACCCAAAAATTAATCGCTGGCTACGCTACTGCTTGCAACTCCTATTGAGTCAGTGTGGCTCCATGGAAAGCAGAACATGACAGACATGTAGGCTGTGACACCATAGAAGAGCCAGGCGCAGCAGTGTGGATGGAAAGGTCATGTGCTTGCTGTGGCCACAGAACATTTGATAAGCACTGATGTAGATAATTCTATCTTACCCTTCATTCTGCTCCCTTCTTAAGACCCACTTATTCTTTCAGGCTTTTCCAGTTTTGCCTCTGGGGTGATCCTGTATTATCAGCAATCCTGGCCTTGTCTCTTGACCCTCTGTTGATCTTCCTCTTTGACTCTGTGCTATCCATTTTTTCTAGGATTTTGTAGCTCCTTTCCTGTTTCATTGAAGTAATGTCTAAACCACTCTGATTTTTATATGAACAGCAGTATATAAAATATTTAATAAAGTTAAGTAAACAACTTGTGGCATAACTATTTGTGAGCTACGGAAAACCTCCCTCACCCTGGATCAGTACAAATACAACTGTTATATAATACCATCTATTATGTATTCTGTTTGTATAATGCTTTGTGGAAGCTCATGTGTATATGCAACTATACTGAGTAGCTTACCACGGGGCTCATTTTTCAAAGTACTTAGACTTACAAAGCTCCATAGGTTACTAGGAGGCTCATTTCTAAAAGAGAAAAACGTCCAAAAAGTGTCATAAAGCAGCATTTGGACAAATTTTTCTCAAAACATCCAAATGGGTATTTTCAAAACCTATTTTGCAGACATCTATGCAATTCGTCTACAGTGCATCCAAATCACAAGGGAGTGTGTCAGGGTGGGATTAGGGCGTTCCTAACATTTGGATGTTTTACAGCCATAGTGGAATAAAACGAAAATGTCTAGGAGTTAAACTTCAATGTTTTGGTCTAGACCTGTTTTTAGAATGAATATGGCACAAATGGTGCCCTAAATGACCAGATGACCACTGGAGGGAATCAAGGATGAACCCTTCCCACCCCCCAAAGATGTGATTTAAAATATTACTTACCAGCATCTATGACAGCATCAGGTTATAGCCAGGTCTACTAGAACAGCAAGCATGTCCCTGGAGTAGTGTAGTGGTCAGTGAAGTGAACTAGAGAAGGACCCAGGCCCATATCCCACTCTACTTGTTACACTTGTGGTGGAAAATGTGAGCCCTCTCACCCTCCTCCAAACCTACTGTACCCACATATAGGTGACCCCTTCACCCATAAGGGCTACTGTAGTGGTGAACAGTTGGGTACAGTATGTTTTTGGTGGGTTTTGAGGGCTTAGCATACGGTATAAGGGGGTAACAGTGAGATGTGTACCTGGGAGCTTATATAAAGTCCACTGCAGTGCCCCCTGTTTTGAAAATGGCCACATTTCCTATTTGGATTTGGGATGTTTAGTGCATAATGTCCAAAGTCCGAATTAGATGTCATATCAAAAATGCTCCTCCACATAACTTTGTAAGTCTAAGTGCTTTGAAAATACAACCCTATATGAGCTAGGGCAGTGGTTCTGAAAACTTGTCCTCAGGATAGACACAATGAATATGCATGAGAGATTTTCATACAATGAACAAAAACAGTGTAGGAAAATCTCTCAGCTGAGGCTCCCTGAAGACCTTATTTGGGTACCACTGATTTAGTGTTTCAAGTCACATCTAAAAACTAAGTTTATATATTCCAGATTTGGAACACATGAGTCATGTTAGAACATAAAGGAAGGAACAGTGGCCACAGATGAAATATTGCTTCCTAATGTTATTTTCTCTTGACTAGCCAATATTATCTTTATATATATATATATATATATATATATATATATATATATATATATATATATATATATATATATTATGAGTTGGTTTGCATTCAGAAAACTTTCAGACAGCAGAAGGGAGAAAGCAGGACATCTGTAGTGCCTGGGAGGGTCCAGTGCAGCTGGGGACACAGCCCCCCCCCCCCCCCCCCGTGGGTGTCTATGGAGGAAGTGGGGCCCTATGTCCTCAGCTGCATCACCCTGTACGGTGGTCTGGTCATCCTCCCTCACAAACACTGCCTGGGGCAGTGCAGATCCCACTTATGCTCTGAGGATCTGACTCTCTGAGGATCTCTCTGTACAACCTGAGCACCTTGCACAATGGCATGACATTTGTGTACCGCAGTATGGATGCAGAGTGCACCCAAATGTTATGCCCCCTCCCTACACAACTTCCATCCTTTTAACTCACTGGTGTTCACTCCCAGTCCTCTTGCTCAGGCTTTTAGGATATAACTAACGAACATTAGAATAGCCATACTAGGTCAGACCAATGGTCCATCTAGCCCAGTATCCAGCTTCCAACAGTGGCTTACCCTATGTCTGTCTCAATAACAGACTATGGACTTTTTCTCCAAGAATTTGTCCAAACCTTTTTTAATCCTACACTAATTGTTGTTAACCACATCCTCCAGCAGCGAGTTGCAGAGCTTAACTATTCATTGAGTGAAAAAATATTTCCTCCTATTTGTTTTAAAAGTATTTCCATGTAATTTCATTGAATGTTCCAGGTCTTAGTACTTTTTGAAAGAGTGAAAAATGGAGTCACTTCTATTTGTTCTACACCACTCAGGATTTTATAGACCTCAATTGTATCTCCTCTCAGCTGACTCTTTTCCAAGCTGAAGAGCCTTAGCCTCTTTAGTCTTTCCTCATATGGGAGGAGTTCTATCCCTTTTATCATTTTGGTCGCTCTTCTTTGAACCTTTTCTAATTCTGTTGTATCTTTTTTGAGATACGGCGACCAGAATTAAACATAATATTTAAGGTGAGGTTGCACCATGAAGCGATGAGGTATTGTAATATTCTGGGTCTTATTTTGCATCTCTTTCCTACTAATTCCTAGCATCCTGTTTGCTTTCTTGGCCACCACCGCACACTGGCAGTTTTCAGCATAATGTCAACACCTAGGTCTTTTTCTTGAGTGCTGACTCCTAAAGTGGACCCTAGCATCAAATAACTATGAATTGGATTATTCTTCCCCAAATTTTGCATTTGTCTAAATTTCATCTGCCATAAATATGCTTGAGAGAAATTTGCATGCAATGGAAGTAGTATGCATGCAGATCTACTATGCATATTAGGGGGTAACCTGAAAATCTGATCCATTAATGGTCCTTGAAGACTGGAAGTAAAGACCTGGGGATTAATTTACCAAAGGAAGAGTAACAAAATAACAGCTTGGTTTATTAATGTCAAAAGATGTGCTTGGAAAAAGACTTATGTATTGAACATAGGTCTGCACTCTGGTTCATAAAATCATTCACGGAGATGCCCTGGCCTACATGTTAGACCTTATTGACTTGCCACCTAGGAATGCTAAAAGATCAGCACGCACATTCTTGAATCTTCACCTCTCCAGCTGTAAAGGACTAAAATACAGATTAATACATGCGTCCAGCTTTTCCTACATGAGTATTTGACCTAAAAACAGTTTACGACCTAATCAACTTTCGTAAATCACTGAAGACTCATCTCTTTAACAAGGCATACCACAATGATCCATAATAAGAACTGTAACACACCATCACTTATATGATATTTTGAATGTTCTCTCTTTATACTTGATCGCTTAATTTTATTATGTCATCCATGATTCTTTATATAATACCAATTGTATCTTTCACTCTGGATTGGCAAATGCCTTGACGGAAAACTGTAAGCCACATTGAGCCTGCAAATAGGTGGGGAAAATGTGGGATACAAACGCAACAAATAAATAAATAAACAAACCTATTTGATATACCACTACAGCCTGCTTATAGGTATAAAGTGGTCGACAGTGTATAAAATCATGACAGACAGCATCAAGTTGGGGAAGGAGATAAAGAAAAGGTGGGTTTTCAAGGATTACTTGAAGGCAGGGAGGGATGGCTGGTTCCTGACATTGGAGGGGAGGTTGTTTCACAATTTGGGGCCCAAATAGCTGAGAAATGAGCCATGAGTAATGGATAGTTGAATCTGCTAGAGGAATGGAAGAGTGAGAAGGTATTGACAGCAGAACAGAGGAAATGCAGAGGGGTGTAGTGGATGAGGTTATGGAGGTAGGAGGGGGCGGATGGAAACCTGAATTTGAAAACAAGCATGAGGATTTTCAACTTTTTGCGGGTGGCGACTGAAAGCCAGTGTTTTGAACAGAGTAAGGGTGTGACATGATCAAATCTGTGAGCACTATGGAGAAGTTTAACAGTGGTCTATTTGCATAAGTTGCAGTCACTTAAGTGAAGGAAGGGAAAGACCTGCATAGAAGCATTACAGTAGTCAGGAGTGGAGGAGTGGCCTAGTGGTTAGGGTGGTGGACTTTGGTCCTGGGGAACTGAGGAACTGAGTTCAATTCCCACTTCAGGCACAGGCAGCTCCTTGTGACTCTGGGCAAGTCACTTAACCCTCCATTGCCCCATGTAAGCCGCATTGAGCCTGCCATGAGTGGGAAAGCGCGGCGTACAAATGAAAAAAAAAAAAAAAAAGAAGATGTGAAACGACAAGAGCAAGGATAAGGGGGTGCAGAGAAGCAGCAGGAAGCAATGGGCGAGCAGAGCGAACATAGTAAAGAAAAAAGAGCGGACAGCATTTATTTGATGTTTGAAAGTTAGGGCTGTATCAATGATTACAATGAGTATTTTAATGGTGTCTTTGAAAGGAAAGGGGTTGATCATTTAAAGACAGCACAGGAAGAAAAACTTCACTGGAAACAGGGGAAAGAATGGATTCACATTTGGATATGTTGTGTGGTTTTGTACGCTTGGGTCTACAGACAAAAAAATATATAGATGTTCATTTTTAATTTACTATCATTGATCATGCATAATCTGCCAATATTCAAATGCCAGAGTTCCTTTCATCCCAATTAAATCCAGCATAATATACAGACTGAACACTTGAGAAACATTTTGAAGCATCTGGTGTGAAGCAGAAGCAAGACATGAGTGTAAAATGTGGGAGTGATGCTTGTGTATGAGGTTTTCACTTGACTTGCTTCAGAGCAAGTAAGTAGGAGATGTTGCTTCCATCCATGAATAAAAGAAGACTGTAGATCTTCCTTTCTTTCCAGAGCCCAATTTCCACCCAGTAGTTTCTAATTCAAAGTTTGTATGCAATGTGGCTCACCCTTCTTATTTCTCCCTAATTTCCTTTGATAAAATATTATGCAATGACGTTTGACTGCCTAAACTGCACAAAGGACTAATAATTCATGCAATAGTAAAAAAGTAATGGAAAAGCATGTTGGTACCATTAACTAAACTTTTGGCTCATTTGATACATTAAATACAGTGTTAGAATTCAAAAAGACACATACTAGAGGGAGAGAGAGAAAAAGTTTGGGCATCACACGTTCTAAATAAACAAGTACCACTTCTGATTTTATTTCATCTTATTAACATACAATGGTCATTACACATGGCAAGAAAACACATTTCTGAATCATTTACACAGCCTGCCATCTGTCAGATTACACTCTTTTCAAATGATCAGACATGCACAAACCTTACAGTACCCCTCTCTAAATTACTTTCCAGCATTCATCTACATGCAGGATGATAGTGAATATGGAACAGAGATGCCACATTAGCTCTGAGCATGCTATTCCTTGTTTCCCTTCATGGACCCCAGAATGAATGGCTCTGTATTCTAGCAGTTTGCTTAATTCAGTTTCTGCAGTCCACTTATCTCAAATGGCAACAGTGCAATTTAATGTGGCAAGATGGTAGACCTCCCTTGCAAAAGCAAAGATAACAGAAGTTTTTATTACAGCTGTAGTAAAAATGGCCTTAGTGCACTGGAAAGATCTACATATGTGTACACTAAGGCCAATTTTTACTGTAGCTTAGTAAAAGGACCCCTTAAATACCTCGGGTGAAATGTTTGCCATCTCTTGCATGTAATGCTACAGGGGCAGCTAAACTTTCCTTTTAAAACTTTTGTCAGTAATGTACAAAAGATACAGTTTCACATTAATTGCCATTCTTGGGAAGGAATTTCTATTTTTTGTATTAATGGCCATGCACTAATGTTAGTATTACACACAACCCCCCCCCCCCCCCCCCAATCTGTAGATCATGAATAAATTAAAGTCCATTTCCTTACAGGAGGACTTTTATTCATGATTTACAGATTTTTTTTTTGTATAGTACTGATTTTTCCTTTCTGTACCCTTTAGTAGGTTTTTTTTAGCCATACATTTATGTTGTCATTAGCGCGTGACCATTTAAAAAAAATTACTGTGTGAGCACTTACTGCCACCCATTTTGTAAGTGGTAAGGGCTCACACAGTATCCATGTGCTAACCAGTTAGCACATGGTAATGTAGATGCACTAACTGGTAAGTGCAGAACACACCCCCTCAAAAAAAATTTGATAACTTTTAGCACTCGATTAGCACACACAGATTTCAAAGTTACCACAGGATGCTTGAGTGCATTCCACGGTACTCCATTTTTGTTGCATTAGGCTCATATTAGCGCCTATCATAACTTATAAAATGGCCCCTAAGTCAATAGGGAGCTAAGAGGTTACTTGTAATGTGGCATCTTTGTGTCCTATGAGCAACCTGCCCTTCCTCTGCCTGCCTTACATACACACATGCAATCACATGGTACAAACTCCAACTCAGACACTGCTCTGTGTCAGGGTGTTTTCCCATACACTGCCAAATCAAGTTAATCAAACTTTACCACTTTCTCTCAGTTCTAGTTTAAACAATCTACCAGAAAGATTTTAACTTGCATCCTAGCCAAAACAAGAATTTAAAAAAAAAAAAAAACCTGTCCATTTCTCCACATCATAAAACCTGAGATTTGAGTCATCAACTAGCTACTCTTACAGTAAAAAAACAAACAAAAAGCTTTGCAGTTGAAATAGAACTAAAAAGGACTACCAAATATTTTCTAATTCAAAGTTTGTCAACATTTTTCAGCTATTTATATGCATCTGTTTTAATTGATTTTTTTAAAGCAGCCTGTGCTTCTAAATAGATCATTTCAGCAGTACAGTAACAGCCTCACAGCTGACACAGCAGCCTGGCTGTGCTCAGCAGAAGACAGGATCACAAGAAAACTGATGGCTGCTGTTTGCTTGTGACAGCCTGAGAGACAATGTATTTTTTTCTTTTTTTTTTTAATTATATTAAGTTGAATCATTTTTACTTTTCAAAGTGTGAACACCGATAATCAGATTGGCCAATGCCAAGGATATGATGGGAGGCCGAGTTACAGAAAAAAAAAGTTGATTCTCCCTCCATTAATACAATTCAATAAAACAAAATCTGATCCATAAGCTTAACATATACTAACTGCCCTGCTCAGAGGGTAAATAATTAAGAGACAGACTGCTAAAAATCACACACTCCAAAACACTGAGGACCACACTCTTCAAATTAATAAAATATCCTTCCCCTCTCATTTACCCTTTTTGTGCTAAATTGATACAAGTGCTGCTTGTTCTTACACACACATTTTTATGTTGATTTTTAGTACAGCTGCAGAAACATATTTGCACCTTTTTCTGCAGAGAATTTTCCCACTGGGGGCTTCATCTTTTGTCCTGCTTGTATGTCTGGACCCCACAAGTTGGTAACGACCTCCAGGGATGTGATGTAGGAGAAAATAGAGGTAAATATGGGGAAAGGTCAGGAGGAACAGTTACAGCTTGCCCTTTCAACTTTGTCTACCCTTACACATGGCAGTATTAAACATAGTATACAGTGATAAATTACCTGATTTTATAAAAAGTGAAATCTAACCTTTCCCAAATTCTTTCATACCTGGCATACTTAACACACACATTCACATAAAGAATGATTGAGCCCTATAGGGTGGTGGCTAATGCTCTATGGTGTTAAGATAAACTGGATTTAGGATGTGGTTTCTTGGAGCACGGCTGAAACAGCATTTTAAAAGACCAATACCAAACTGTGAACAGCTTTGCAAATGCAATGTTAAAAAATGGAAAATCGCATGCTTAACAGAATTTGTGATATTTCTATGCACTGTAAGGGCAATTCTATAATTGGACACCTAATATTATGTGCCAGGGGCTAGATTCAATAAATGGTGCCCAAAGTTAGACTCTGTGCGGAGCATCCTTTATAGAATGCTACGTTAGCATGGATTTTCCCCTAGATTCCATATAGCATGCCTAAAGATCATGGATTCTATAACAATGCGTGTAATTTAACAAGCTAATGAGCACTGACAACAGCACTTAAGCAATAATGAGCACTAATTGGCACTGATTAGAATTTACACGCACAATTTGCTAAGTGTATTCTATAATAGTGCACTGAATTTCTAACACATGCAGGCAAAAAGGGGCGTGGTTATAGGCGGGGAAATGGGCATTTTGTGGGTGTTCTGAAATTTCATGTTTAGTTACAGTCCACGTAAATCTACGCATTGGTATTTAAGCCACATTTTCATTGGTCTAAACGCATGTGCGTAGTTTTAGGTGATGAAATATCAACTAAGCTTATTCTTTAATCAGTGTCTAAATCTAGGCGCCGATTGTAGAATACACTTGGTCAGCACTGATTTCATCGCCGATTTTTTTAGGCTCCATATATAGAATCTCCCCCTTTGTGTCTAACTTTGGACACGAGCATCTACATCTGTCAAAGGCTGGGGTAAATGCTGGCACCCAACTCATTGCAAAACACAGGTATTCTAATAACATTATGCCTAATTTCTGGGAATGTCCCTGACCTACCTATGTCCTCCTATGGTCACATCCCTTTTGGATTTGTGTGCTATTAAATTTAAGCACATATGTTATAGAATAGAGTGTAGGGAAGATCTGTGAATGACTCCTAATTACTGCAAACGAACTGCTTGCTAACTCCAATAACTGACTATTAGCACCTAATTGACTAGTTTATGCGACGATCTGGGATCCATGACATATACAGAATCCAGGTGCAAATGTGTGCATATGATATAGAATAACAGCATTTATATGCATCAGAGATGCAAAAACTGGCAGTAATGTGGGTTATGTGCAAGGTGATATTCTATAAACTAAGCACCAAAGTCCCTTAACATGCACTTTGGGGGGGCATATGTGTTTCCAAGTAACATGCAACTTATGGAATATTATCAGTTGCATGTGTTGCATGGTGCACTTAGGTGTGCCAACTTACGCCAGTCATTGACCTATCTTAAGTGGGTGTACTTATATTTTGGCAGGCCAACACACTTTTGCGCTAGTAATATAACAGCTTAGGCGTACTCTGAAGCTATTACAGAATTGGCAATACACATGTCCCATTGTGGCACATCTCGGTGACACGTTATATAATTGCCCCACATTTGTCATTTTAAACACATTAAATTTTGCATTTGCAGAGTTGTTCATAAAAACTTGTGAAAAGTCACTTAGGAAGAAGTTATCTAGGTACGGTAAAAAACGAGTGATTAATGCACCTCAATTTACCAAGGATGTCACCTACATACAGTATCGCTGTACTGCAGGTTCCTGACTCATATGGTAAAGGACTAATGCTGCCAGTAAGCCACCTTGCATACATTTGACCATTAGCCCAGGAGCATCAGGCCACCAAGCTATGGTCCATTTCTCCTGGGCCATATCTTGAAGGGGCCATGGTGCTGACCTTGGTGCTTCTACCCTGAACCTATACCCTCCCCCGATCTCCAGCCCTCATGTTAGTGCCCCTTTTAACTTGTGTTAAGGAGTAAAAAAAAAGCGAAGATACTTACCTGTAACCAGGTATTCTCCGAGGAAAGCAGGCCTTATATTCTCACAAGTGGGTAACACAGGCCGTGTTGCTCAGTCCAGATCTTATGATAAGCATAAGAAGAGTTTTGTGGAATGCTAGACATGCTCCACCGCGCATTGAGCTAGTACTTTCCCGCTCCCCCATGTGAACACGGTCACCTCAGTTGAGTGTAACAGCAAAACAAATAAAGGCGACAACTCCAAGGGGAGGTGGGAGGGATTGTGAGGATATAAGGTCTGCTGTCCTTTGAGAATAATAGCTACAAATAAGTATCTTCGCTTTTTCCGAGGACAAGCAGACCTTTCTATTGTCACAAGTGGGGAATCCCTAGTATCCAGGCTCACCAAAAACAACAAACATGCATCAACTGGGCCTTGCAATAGTGAGGACATAATGCAGATTAACATGAAACTATATACAATCTGAATGAGAGTGCAGCCTGGAACAGAATAAAACAGTCATAGGAGGATGAAGTTGGATTCCAGACCTCAAAACAGATTCTGCAACACTGTCTACCCAAACCAACTATCGCGTCAGGTATCCTGCTCAAGGCAGTAGTGTGATGTGAGAATGTGTGGCCTGAAGATCATGTCGCAGCCTTGCAAATTTCTTCAATGGAGGCTGACCTCAAGTGGGTTACTGACACAGCCATGGCTCTGACATTGTGAGCAGTGACATGACCCTCTAGGGCCAGCCCAGCCTGGGCATATGTAAAAGGAAATGCAATCTGCCAGCCAAATTAAAATGGTGCATTTCCCGATAGCGACCCCCCCCCATCCTGTTGGGATCAAAAGAAATAAAAAGTTGGGTGGACTGTCTGTGGGGACTGGCCTGCTCCATGTCCATGTAATAGCCATATAATAGGCCACTACTTTCTTGCAATCCAAGGTGTGCAAGGTGCTTTCACCAGGATGGGCATGAGGTTGGGGAAAGAATGTTGGCAAGACAATTGACTGGTTCAGATAGAACTCTGATACCACTTTCGGCAAGAACTTAGGGTGCATGCGGAGGACTACTCTGTTGCGATGAAACTTAGTATAAGGTAAATCCAGCACTAAGACCTGAAGCTCACTGACTCTATGAGCTGAAGTTACAGCCAAGAAAATGACCTTCCAGGTCAAGTACTTCAGATGGTGGCAGGAATTCAGTGGTTCAAAAGGAGCTTTTGTCAGCTGGGTGAGAACGACGTTGAGATCCCATGACACAGGTGGAGGTTTGACAGTGAGCTTTGACAAAAGCAAACCTCTCATGAAGCAAACAACTAGAGGCTGTACAGAGATGAGCTTACCCTCTACACGTTGATGGTAAGCACAGATTGCACTAAAGTAAACCCTTACAGAGCTGTCTTGAGACCAGACTCTGAGAGGTGAAGAAGGTATTCAAGCAGCCTGTGTAGGATAAGCAAGGGAATCTAGGGCCTTGCTCTCACAAAAGATGGCAAATCTCCTCCATTTGAAAGAATAGCACCTCTTAGTGGTATCTTTCCTGGAAGCAAGACCTGGAAGACACCCTACGAAAGACCCAAGGAAGCAAATTCTAGGCTCTCAACATCCAAGCTGTAAGAGCCAGAGACTGGAGGTTGGGATGTAGCAGAGACCCCTGCTTAGAGGATTGAACCCTGGAAGCGAGTGTCGAACAGGGCTCCTATGAACTCTAATCGCTGGGCAGGGCGAAGATGAGACTTGGGGTAGTTTAAAACGAACCCTAGTAGCTCGAGCACCCAAACAGTCCTCTGCATGGACTCCTGAGCACCATCCTCGGAGGTGCTCTTTACCAGCCAATCGTTGAGATAAGGGAACACATGGACTCCCAGTCTGCGTAACAACACTGCAACTACCGCTAGATATTTGGTGAAGACCCTGGGAGCTGACACAAGGCCAAAAGGCAATATGCAGTACTGAAAGTGATGTGTTCCCAGCTGAAACTGAAGGTACTTCCAGTGGGTTGGAAGCATCAGGATGTGAGTATATACATCCTTTAAGTCCAGAGCATAGCCAATTGTTTTCCTGAATCACTGGGAGAAGGTTGCCTAGGAAAACCATCCTGAATTTCTCTCGGACTAGGAATTTGTTCAGGGACCTTAGGTCTTTTGCACAAGGAAGTACCTGGAATAGAATCTCCACCCTTCCTCCCCTGGTGGAATGGGCTTGGGCCTTCAGAAGGGCTGAGAGTTCCTCTGCAAGTACCTGCCTATGCTGAGAGCTGAATAAGCTCTCTGTGGGAAATCTGGAAGATTCTGATACCAACTGGGGGTGTATCTGAGCTGGACTATTTGAAGGTGGTAGGAGGTGATAAGGGGCCACCTTTCTTGAAAAACTTTCAGCCTCCCCCTGACCGGCAAGTCATCTGGGACGGACACTTACTGTGGCTATGCTCTGCTGGAGCCAGTCAAAAGCTCATCCATTGTTTTTCATGAGGAGCAGCAGGGGCCTTAGGCGCATGCTTTTGATGTGAACGAACATTCTGGGGCTGAGCCTGAGCAGGCTGGTGAGCCAAGGGGTTGTACCCACACCTTTGATAGTAATAGGAAATCCTCCTTGGCTTGTCTAAAATCCTCCTAGATGAGGAGGTAGATGCAGAAGGCATCTGGCAGGAGAGAAAAGAAATGGTATCTGGATGTTTCTTGATTTGGTCTGCGACCTCCTCAACCTTCTCTCCAAAAAGGTTATCCCCCCGGCATGGTGCATCTGCCAACCGCTGCTGAACAGAATGTTGCAAATTAGAAATATGCAGCCATGAGAATCTGCGCATTGCTATACTCTGGGCAGAGATCCTGGATGCCACGTCAAAAGTGTCATAAGTGCCCCTGGCCAAGTACTTTCGACACACCTTCTGCTGCTTGGCCAACTTGCGAAGTGACTTGGCCTGCTCTGGAAGGCGCATCTCAGCAAGGTCCATCAACTTGCGCACCAAGTTTCGCAAGTAGATGCTCATGAAGAGCTGGTAGGATTGTATTCGGAAGGGGAGCATTAAGGCCTAGAACAGTGATGGCGAACCTTTTAGAGACCGAGTGCCCAAACAGCAACCCAAAACCGAATTATTTATCGCAAAGTGCCGGTACTCATTATGGGCGGGGTCACCACATATGACTCCACCCCTATGATAGCCACACCCCTTACACCAGCCATGGCGCATATAAACAGACATCATTGAAAATATTATACTAGTGTAGGAGAAAAAAATAATATGATTTTCTTCCATTATAAATCATTTCTGTAAGCTGTTACAGCTCCAGTATGCCCAGTGCCTAATCACTACATCTCTTCTCAGGAAATCTCATCTGTCCTTTAGATTGTAAGCTCTTCTGAGCAGGGACCGTCCTTATTCGTTAATTTGTACAGCGTTGCGTAACCCTAGTAGCGCTCTAGAAATGTTAAGTAGTAGTAGTAGTAGTGCAAAATAAGACAGCAGATGTAAATTCTCCAATTCGACATATTTCAAACACTAAAATGAAAATAAAATGATTTTTCCTACCTTTGTTGTCTGGTGATTTTGTTTTTCTATCCATATTGGTTTTAGTCGCTGATTCTGCTGCTCTCTATCTGTTCTCTTAACTCCGTTTGCAGGGCTTCCTTTCCATTGATTTCTTTACTTTCCTCCTTTCTTCTTCATTTCTTGCCCTCCATCCATGTCCAGCAACCATCCTCTCCCCTCCAGCCACAAATGTCCAGCTGCCCTCCTCTCCCCCCTGCCCTACCTCCCAGCACCCAGCAGCACCCAGCACCAGGCTTCCCTCCCACCCAGCACCCACCATCAGGCTTCCCTCCCACCCAGCACCCACATCAGGTCTCCCTCCCACCCAGCAGCACACAGACAGCACCAGGCCGGCCACCCGCCCTCCCTCCAACCCAACGAGCATCAGGCCGCCCGCCCGTCCATCCTCCCTCCCTCCCAGCACCAGGAACCCCCGCCTCCTAAAATTTAAAAAGCGTACCTCCTCAGTCGGGGTTAAGGCAGCGTGCGTCGACAGCGAAGCACTTGTGCTTCGCTCGACGCGCCTTCGGCCTTCCCTGTCTCTCAAGCTTGAGACAGGGAAGGCCAAAGGCGCATCAAGCGAAGCACAGGCGCTTCGCTGCCACTGCCGACGCACGCCGCCTTAACCCCGACTGAGGAGGTACGCTTTTTAAATTTTAGGAGGAAGGGGGTTCCTGGTGCTGGGAGGGAGGGAAGGAGGACGGGCGGGTGGGCGGGCTGAAGGCCGAACTGGGAGGGAGAGTGGGCGGACCAGCGATGGCGACGGCGCACGTGCCAAGGGAGAAGGCTCTGCGTGCCCTCTCTGGCACGAGTGCCATAGGTTCGCCATCACTGGCCTAGAACATCTTTCTCCCAAAAGAATCCAGGGTTCTAGTCTCTCTACCTGGGGGTGCCGAGGTATAGTCCCTGGAACGCCTGGCTCTTTTAAGAGTGGATTACACCACCATGGAATTGTGAGGCAACTAAGACTTATCAAATTCAGGTGTGCTGGGGGTCTGGTACATGGAATCAATCTTCTTGGGCAGTACTGAGACCTACAGAGGGGACTCCCAATTCCTAATGAGGACTTTCTGGAGTACCTCATGGAGAGGGACAGTCACAGCCTCCCTAAGAGAAGACATGTAGTCCAGGACCTCGAACATCGTAGCACTGGGCTTGTCCTCCACTTCTAAAGGAAATGGAATGGCAATCTTTCCCTTTACAAAAGATGGAAATGAAAGGCTCTCCAGGGGAGACTTTCTCTTTTCAGGTGGTGGGGAGGGTTCAGAGGGTATCCCATAGGACTTGTCTAAGTACCTGGGATCTTCCTCTGACTAAATGTCTGAACCTGCGGTTCCTCTTGTACTCAGCAGGCTTACTATCGCAACAACTATCGTTCCATTTAGGGGAGATTCTGACTTAGAGGCATTCAGTCATAATCCCACAGATGGTAGCTTCGCCCCATTGGCTCCTCAGCCAAGCACACACACCACATGTCTGAACCTGCGGTTCCTCTTGTACTGAGCAGGATTACTATCGCAACAACTATTGTTCCATTTAGGGGGGGGGATTCTGACTTAGAGGCGTTCAGTCATAATCTCACAGATGGTAGCTTTGCCCCATTGGCTCCTCAGCCAAGCACATACACAACACTGGAGCCACCAAGAATGGGTTTCTGTTCCAGAGATCATCCGATTGTACCGGATACAGCGCTTGAAGCCACTGGGAACTTTACTGGACATGGACAGGAAAACTTTGTCGGCTGAATTAAAAGTAGTGATGGTGCTAGAAAAAGGGATGAGCCACCTGAAAAAAAAATAGGGAGTGAACCCGGCCGAGGCCAAGGCCCAAAAGTGGCCTTGTAATGATGAAAAATTAAGGAACTTAAAATTTTGGCAAAAAAAAAACTAAGAAAAAGGAAAGGGTAAAACAAAGTTCTGTAAACGGAAGGACCACAAAAAAGGCGAAGAAAAACACGCCGGAGGCACAAAAGAAGCTCTTAGACCGAGCAAGTGTGGAGACGGTAAAAAAAAGTATACCCTCTCCTCACTGCAGTAAAAATGCAACTGAGATGACTGCGTTTGTGCGGCGGGCAGGAAGGCACTCGAGCATGGGTGGTGGAGGTGTTTTGTGCTCCACAAAGCTCTTCTTATGCTTGTCATAAGATCCAAACTGGGCAATGCGGCCTGCGTTACCCACTTGTGAGAGTAGATAGGCCTGCTTGTCCTCGGAGAATGCAACTTAGAGCCCTAACGCAGATTGATGACTTCTTCCAATGATCTAAGTGAAAAAATCATGCAAATCAGCTTATTAACAATTCTGAATGAGTGAAATTGTGAAATAAATAAACATAGAGGTGTAGTTTCAAAGTCTACAATTTCACTTGAACTTCAAAATTTTGAGCTGTAAAGCAATTTGCATAGTATTAAAATGAGTGGGCAAAATGCAAATATTTTCGATAGAATGTAGAAATTGGAATTGCAATGTCCAGGTCAGGACATACCTCATTCTAGTAATATTTTAGAAACAAATATGCCAATATAGAGCCTCTTCTAAAATACAAGTGGGAATGCACATGTATGCACTGGTTACATTGGGCAGGAGCAACCATTTAACATATATCAAAGCCTGAAACATCAGAAGCAATTCATCAACATACATGTCTAAGTATTGGCATTTACATGCATAAGCTGGTATTTCAGAACAGGTGTGAATACAGATTTGTGTGTGTGCCATTTTGGAACCCAAAAGATCTAAAAGCACCCAATTTAGAACACAGGCCACAATTATTTGGCAGTAAAACAATTTTTTTTAGGGGTGGGGATAGGGTGAACCACTGGAGGATTACGGAGCCAACCTCCCCTAATTTCTCCTGTATGGTGCTGCCCAAACAAGTACTTTACAAAACTCATACGTACCCAGAAGCAGCTGTAAATCTCAATGTTGATTTCTGAAATCATATAAATGCATTCCTCATCTGGAAATGGGGAATACACTTGTCTCATTTGGATTCGCCCTAGTCCTGCCCAAACCTCACCCACCTCCTTGTAGTATACACATAGTAAAGATTTATATGTGTAAATCTTAGCTTTCTAACCTGGATTTCTAATATTTGAGGTATATGTTTAAATGCTGATATTTTCATGCGTAAGGGCTTCTAACATAAGGGACAAAATGTTCTGTGTATGACCACCCCATGTTTCTTAGGGAAATTCAATTATTTATTTAATTCTGGAAAAGCTGGACTGACTAGCTACTTTGCCCAGTTCCTCCTGCTTTCTGACATGCTCTCCAAATTACATTTGGCAGCTTCAGATTTACCAATTGGCCTCTGACTGAAAAGGACAGTGGGGAGTGCAAAGGATTTTTCTCAAGTCATCATCTCAGAGTTGGTCAAATGGTAGTAACAGATATAGCTCTGAATGAACTTGCAGTCTATTGTCCTGGCGACAAGAGTACTTCTGCAAGACTAATAAAAGTACTGCCAACTTCTTAGAAAGACTGTTACAATATTCGCCTGCACTTTTGTACTCAGTTAATCTGCTTTCATAAAATAATTTAACAGGGGTCTCCCAAAAGCTTCCAATATCTCCTTCTAGCATATCACTGTGGAGGACCTTACCTACAAAGAAGGAGAAAATGAAGGCTCCTTAACTCCTCTCTTCCCTGAAAACTAGAAACTATGTATGTAGGATATTGGATGACATTCAGGTGTAGGACTGCAGAGGATTTACTATAACACCATTCATTCTGCAAAATGGATGAATACAGACTTCTCATGGTGAAAAATGTTCTGCTACAATTCTGCTTTAACAGCAAGTTGTCTCAGCAGATTTTATAGTCTTGCTGCTGCCTGGACATTCTCTGACACGCTAATGTTCCAGAGATTTATAGAAAATGATAACACAAAATTCAAAGAACATGATGTTACAGAATTTCTAGCTAGTATGAGGAAGAAAATGCCAGAATTACCAAAAAGGTAAAAAAATGAGCAATAATAAAGAGTTAAATGATTGAAACCAGAATATCACTATGTGTAAGGCGCAGAACATGTTAAAAGCTTCCAGTAGCTTTTCAGTCAATTAAGCCTGGCCTAGCTTAGGGAACAATCTGAAGCTCTCACTCTTTGAGTAGGCAACATTTTAAGACTCTAGTGCATAGCAATTCATCAGTCTTTACTAGAAGGCAAACCAGGCACATCTAAACAGATCCACAATTGTCCTTATAATAAGTAAGAAACAAAGAATGATTCGAACAGCTATGCATTGAAAGAGTTTCACAATGTTGTCTACCACTCAACCAGATGAGGTCTGATGTATCATGCCGATTTCACTTGTAGTCATCATGATTTCTAGTCTTCTCTCCCGCACATAACTCAGCTATGGGAAGGGAAGGGAAGGGAAGGGGCAGGGAGGGGTAGGTGTGGGCTGCACAGCTTTATAAAGCCTCTGTCATGAGGCAAAGGCCCGGAGACTGGTCTTCCATTCTTTCTCTCAGCCAAAGTGGTAAGTGGGAGGAAAACAGCAGGTAAGATGTTATGTTCCAGGAGTCAAGTAGGGAGGAAGAACTAGTAGATCTGCACAAGGGAACCCCTCCTAGCACATAATGAGATCAACAAACAATTGTGGACCAGGCCTGCATTTCTCAAAAAAGCAAACATAAAAAACACACCTCTTCCCAATGCTTTTTCTTGCATGAAAGCTGAAGTCCTGTGCGTAGGCAGCTTCATTCAAACTGGATAAGAGTGGACTAGCTGACTACCTATTCACATTGGCTGTTGAACAAACAAACGTGTAGCCACAAAAGCATTACCTTTATGTTTTGAGGTACTGTTTTTTTCCTCTAACTAGTTCTGCCAACTCACCTAAACCTGTCCTTTCAATCAACAGTTTATTATTTACAATTCCAAGAGATTTTTGTCTTCAGGATCCCACCAGTATGTGTCATTGTGGGAGTAATTGTTTTATAAATTCACTTGTCATGAACTAAGTGTTCTTCCCACCCCTCCCTTGGGCACTGGCTCAGTCTGAAGGCGAAGGTGCAGTGAAGAAGAATCATGCGATGACTGGTCAGGTGAAGTAATACATCTGAACCGCATCAAGAAGCTGTGCACTCTGGCATCTAGAGACTTTCCTTCACACTGACCGAGAATAATGTAAAGTGATGTGCAATGATATCGCATAGATTTGCTTCTTCTGGTAGGGAGAATATTTGTGACATACGTCCTTCCACCTGGAGGGTGAAAAGCAACTTGTTTTTGTCTCCCCAGTGCAGCTACTATAGTACAACATATACCATAGTTCAATCTCCATTATTTTCCAATGAAATCACATTAGCTAAAAAGTATCAGAATCATTATTTCAGATTTACTGGGAAGTGTTCTTAAAAACAGCTCTTTATTTCTTAAGCCCCATTCGTTTAATGCTTCTCAGGACACTTCAATGATTTCCATACTTCCAGAAAAGCTGGACTGACTACCCACTTTGCCCAGTTCCTCTCGGGACCTGCCTTCTGACATGCTCCCTTCAAATTCCATTTGGCAGCTTCTTCGCTTAAACTGCTTTTCAAAAGAACTTTCTTCGTGCCAGCTGCGCCTGGAATCACCTCGGTCACTAGTCTTCTGTCTCCTGCGCACAGCACAGGTCAAGTCACAACCAGTAGGCAGCTGGCTACAGCTATAAGCAGAGTAAGTGGCATTACTTCCATAAATGGCTGATGCAGAGTAGAAATGTGAGGAATCGGTGGTGAAATACCAGCCATTTGTCAAGGAGGCAGTTGATGTTTGAGGAGCTAAAATGTCCGAGTGCCAGCCCTTCGAGCCCATGCCTGCTGTAGACTTAGCCAAATGCTGCTGGCTGGTGGAGAGACCAAATACAAAGTTGGTTTTATAGTTATCCTCCATACTTCCACTCCGATGAAGTGGGTATAACAGTGGCCTCTGGGTCAGGTTGCTACTTCTTCCCATGTGCTGCCGACTGCTTTTCTTATCTGTCGGACAAGAACTTGAAGGCTTCTTCAGGGCACTTGCTTCCTCTTTGTCAGGACTGGGTTCTGGTGACTGTTCTGAAACTTCCTGAACAGGGGAGAACTGACATAACTTACTGCTGTTCTCTACAGCAGTGGCAGACTTGTAAAACTCAAAATTGTCCTCTAAGGAAGCCAAACCTGCCACATAATGGTTGCTTGAAGAATAAGGTATAGATTTGATATCCAAAGAAAAAGAGCGTTTAAGCCTACTGCTATCCTCTATCCTTTCACCTGAGGACACATGGAGTCCATTGAAATCTTGGAGTAATTGAGAGTCTTCAAGAGATGTTGGAGGTGCTGTGAATGGGAGGCCTCCAGGGAACACTGGCTTCTGCTCTATAGCCTCAGAGGTAGAGTTGGCACAAAGCAAATTTATGGAAATGCTACTGCTTTGCCTGCACTCTGGGACAGTTCCATGCTCACTAACTTTTTCTACGTGGAGAAGTTTCAGCTTGCTGATTGGTACAGTCTGCCCTGCCTGAGTCTTAATTCTCTTTTCAAAGTCCAGAAGCTGGCCCAGAAAATTGAAGTTGGGAGAGATGGTTGGTCTTTTTTCTTTCACAAATCTGTTAAAAAAGTAAAAGAAACCTCAATAGATATAGAAATAAAAACATAAAATGTCTTCATACTAATTATGTAACGTTTTTAATCTCATGTGTTATGAATGGCAAGCAGTTTCCTTAATATACACCTCATATCACTATGAGGGGCATAATCGAACGCAAACGCCCATGTGTAAGAACGTCCATCTCCGAGAACGGGTCCGTGAAGGGGTGGGCCGAATCGTATTTTCGAAAAAGATGGACGTTTATCTTTAGTTTCGAAAATACGGCTTGTGCCAGGGAAATGCATTGGATTGGGCGTTTTTGAGATGTGGGCATTTGTTTGAGCTGGGCGTTTTCGTTTTTCAGCGCTAATCGAAACCGAAGCGTCCCAGCTCAAAAACGACCAAATCCAAGGCTTTGGGTCTTGGGAGGGGGCAGGATTCGTAGTGCACTGGTCTCCCTCACATGCCAGGACACCAACCGGGCACCCTAGGGGGCACTTTTAAAAAATAGGAAAGAACATTAAATTACTTCCCAAGTGCATAGCTCCTTTACCTTGGGTGCTGAGACCCCCAAATCCCCCCCCCCACAACTCAACACCATTACCATAGCACTTAATGGTGAAGGGAGGCACCTACATGTGGGTACCGTGGGTTTTGAGGGGGGTTATAGGGCTCCCATTTACCACCACAAGTGGTACAGGTAGGGGGGATGGGCCTGGGTCCGCCTGCCTGAAGTGCCCTGCATTACCCACTAAAACTGCTCCAGGGACAGGACTTGTTGCTGCTGTATAACCTTGGCATAGCAGTTCACACCGTAAGACTAATCTCGCTGAAAACGTCCTTTATTTCAATAACCGCGTTTACTCACAGTTAACTGCAGATCAGAGGTTGTGCCCCACTGGCAACGAGTCTCCCTGGTACTAAGATTAGCAGTAGGTCAGAGCTGGCAGAATGGTGTACAATGCCCTCTTTCAGCAACATTCAAGGTAAGAACTAAGTTCTGTAACGTGGCTAACACACAAAAGGGATCTAAAACGGACTTACAAAAATGGCCACTACCTCGTGGACTACCGGAAACAAAACCGGGCACACTCTGACCCAGTAAGCAGAGGGAAAAGCACCATGGGGGAAAAGCCTACCAACATCATGAGACTGTAACACAAGCTAGTGAAATCACGGAGCCCAATACCCTACACCCACCACAATGCAATGCTGATGTGACCCTGCAGTGCACCCGAGAGCCACATCTGACCCAGGGAAAGACTGTGAGAGGATCAAACACATTCTGCTGTCATGGAATTTGAGGGTGGCATAGAGACTGGGAAATAAGGTTTTTGCAAGTGGGTTTTTTTTTTGGTGGGAGGGGGTTAGTGACCACTGGGGGAGTCAGGGGAGGTGATGCCCGATTCCCTCCGGTGGTCATCTGGTCATTTAGGGCACTTTTTTGGGACCTGTTCGTGAGAAAAAAAGTGTCCAAAAAGTGTCCTAAATTCTCGCTAAAAACGCCTTTCTTTTTTCCATTATAGGCCGAGCGCGTCCATCTCTGCTCGGCTGATAACCACGCCCCAGTCCCACCTTCACCACGCCTCCGACACGCCCGTCAACTTTATTCATTCCCGCGACGGAGTGCAGTTGAAGACGCCCAAAATCAGCTTTCGATTATACCGATTTGGCCGCCCACGGGAAACGGACTCCCATCTCCCGAACATGGGCATTTTTCTCCTTTCGAAAATAAGCCTGTATGGCTCTCAAGTTACTTTTAAAAGAGAAGATAAGGTACTCTGTGACAAAATGTAAGAGGCTGGGTTTTCTTTTTTTTTGGGGGGGGGGGGGGGTGGGGTGGGGTGTGAGGAGAGTTAATTAAAAATGATAGTTTTGGCTTTGCAATTTCCAATTACTCATTTGGGGACTAGTTTAAATAACAGTTTGCCTTCACTGAGATACATACTATGAGCCTTTATCCACAACTAATACTTATGTTCACATTTTTAAACTCCAACCCTGTCACAGTTCTCAGGGAAAATCTATGACAAGGGTCACAGATCATGGTTTCCTTCAGAATCCAGCAGATATGCACTCAGAGACTGACCAACAAGGGTTGCTTAGTGATAGCTGGGACTTCCTTCCCTTCCAAGAGCTTATTTTGCAGCATTCCCATCTTCAGCCAGTCTAAAGAGCAGAAATATGGCTTGGAAACAAAGCTCAAACATCATAGCAGCATGCAGCACTACCACTAAACCACTGGGCCTGAAAAACTATTTACATCTCTTACACTTCTGTCTGCTATCAATAGAAATCAAACAAAATAAAACATGGAAAAGAAAATAAGATGATACCTTTTTTATTGGACATAACTTAATACATTTCTTGATTAGCTTTCGAAGGTGCCCTTCTTCCTCAGATTGGAAATAAGCAAATGTGCTAGCTGACAGTGTATATAAGTGAAAATATTGAAGCATTACTATGACAGTCTGACAGGGTGGGAGGATGGGGGTGGGTAGGAGGTATGCATGGGGACATCAAAGCATATCATTGATATTCTAACAGAATGTTAGAAATGTATTAAGTTATGTCCAATAAAAAAGGTATCATCTTATTTTCTTTTCCATGTTTTATTTTGTTTGATTTCTATTGATAACCTTAAGAGTGGACTAACACGGCTACCACACTCCTCTACTTCTGTCTGCAAAATTTCACTCACTTAGGCAAAGTTCAAGGGCCACCAAAAATCTAACATATAATTATCTTCTTCAATATTATTTTATCAGTGGAGTAATGCAAGTTAGTTTTCCTCCATTTGAAAACCTTTTTTCCTTTGTTTCCCCTAGCTACTATTGGAAGCTTTTTCCCACCTATTCTTTCCCTTTCTACTCCTCTCTTTTCCCCTTAATGGTATGTATATACCATCACAATAACTACAGCACTGCACATTAGGGATATGGTATGTATATACCATCACTACTACTAACACTTCATATTAGGCATGTGCCCAGGAATTTTTTTTTTTTTTGTATATTTATTTGACATCCCCTCTCCCCAACTTTATTGATTTTTGGTTAATTTCACACACATTTTAACAAAAAATGTAAACATACATCAACTTAATATATGTTAATTTATAGGCTAAAGCACATTAATGATTTAGTGCACACTAAAAAAACAACCCCCATTTACAAAGCTGCACAGCACTGCCGACACAGCCCATTCAAAGTGAAGAGCTGTGGCTTTGTAAATAGGGGCCCAAATGCATACTAATGTATGCACATCCCTAATATACATTTATTTCTCCCCAAGATAAAATCATAAAGAATACTGCTTTTACACTCAATATTTATCAACTAATTATTATGGGGTTCATGCTCCCCATGTGACTAACTCTAGATCAGTCACTCTCAAGCCAGCCCTAACATACCTCGTAGCCAATCTGATTTTCAGGAAATCCATACTGACAATGTGCGAGAGATCTGCAAGCAATGCAGGTGGTACATACAAATCTCTCTCATGTGTCTTCATTGTGGATATCTTTGAAATCCAAAATGGCTAGGGGATACTCTAGGATTAGCTTGAAAAACACTGTTTTACATAATGGTCCATAAAAGTAATTAGTTCCCTCAGTCCCATATGTCTTCAAAATTTAATGGGGCACCAGTAAACACAAGCTACTGCCTTGCCTGTAGGCTTCATCTAAGGACATATCCATCCTCTTCATGATGTAGGCGATGGCGATAGTGGCAGATCGAGAAATTCCAGCAAGACAGTGAACTAACACACGTCCATTGGAGGCTTTTGCTTTCTCTGCACAACAAGAATGAATGAGGCAATCACTATCAAAAGCTCACCAGTTCAAAAGAACATTATAGCACCCAGAGACACAGAGAAACCTATACATAATGAAATGCTGCCGGGCAAACAAAAAAACAAACAAAGAAAAAACACCACACATCTGTGACCAGCTTGACTATTCAGTGGTGCTGTAACCCAGATTCTGACAGAGCTAAAAAACCATAAAAGGAGCAGGAGGAATCTAAAAGGACTTTAAAAAAAAGTTTAAAATTGAGGTCATTTTCCTTGAATGGTGGAGACTACTGTAGTAAGATTATTTTCCTTTTATCTCCTCAGATGCAATTTTGTTTCCTCTTTTCCTTAGTTACATTTATTATGTGACTATATTGTTTGGAAATGAAAATAAAAGTTAAAAAAAATTAGGCCATTGCTACTCAGTGAAGAATTCATCAAGGTGCGGTACAAAACTGCATTTTATCACACCTTGATTTACTGCCAGATTCAGTAACCTGCTGGATCTCACTACTGCAGGTTGCTAAATCCCATTTTAACGCAAGAAACCTTATTCCCACAGTTTGGAAGCACTGGGACGCATAGCCATGGCCCAATGCTGCCGGGGTGGAAGAGCAGATTTCCTCCCCAACCTGGCACAAGACCCCCCCCCTCCTGAGGCCCTGCCCACTCACTCCCAAATTCCAGGCCCCCCAATTTTTTGAAGGACCCCCCCCCCACACACCTGAGCTACCTTTAAATGACTCAGGCAGGTGCTAGACTGGGCAGGAGCAACTGGGCCTCACTCCTACTCAAAGACCTCTCTTGGACCACCAATGCATTCAATGGTAGCCCATGTAGGGGTTGGGAGGAGGCCTTCAAAGGAGTAGGGGGCCTGAAATCTTCAGGGGGAGAGGGGGTGGATGGACCTTGCTCTGCCGGCCTGCGGCCTGGTAGAACTGGGCCATGGCTTTCTGGCCCGATGCTGTTCGGTGCTGAAATAACCCCAGCAAAAAGCTGGAGTTATTTTACTGTGATTTTAGGGCCTTACACCGAAAGTCGTGTTAGGGTATTTGTATAGTAAAGAGCTGAAAACATGCATTTGCATGCTTTGCATTTCATTACTGTGTAACCTACAGCTACTCAAATATCACCATGGTATTTTTAGTCAAGCAGTCTTAGGGCTGTTTAAAAGTCATATTAAGGGCCAAATAACATGACTTAAGACCCTAACACAGCTTGATGAATTCCCTCTTTAATATTAAGCTGTCCTTTGTGATTGTCTTCTATATTCATTCTACATTTAATATCTGGAAAAGTTCTATATACAAAAGAGACAAATAGGTTCACTATTCCTATATAGTTAGGGGGTCTTTTACTAAAGATTAGCTCAAGTTATCTGCAGCAGGGTCCATTTTATTCCTTTGGGCTCTGCTGTAGATAACGCAAGCTAATCTTTAGTAAAAGACCCCCTTAGTCAACTGGCGTCAAACCAAGATTTCCTTAAAAAACAAACAACCCAACAACAACAAAAAAGCCCTCTGCCTTTACAACACAGCCTTAACATGTTATCCCTTTGCTATCTGCAATAAACAGACTAAATCACTTCATCAATAGCAACTGAACTGGTAGTAACTGTTGGTACATACTGTTTAGAAAAAAATAAAGTAAAAGCAACAGAATGTGCCTTCCAAAATCTAGGTTAACCTAATACATAGATTAACTTTGGTTCACTTCTCCTGTCCGGTATTAACTCTGTGACCCTGAGCACTCTCCCTGTAATGAAGCTTGTTTTAAGTCCTTGTGGACAGAGGCTTGGCTCTATGAAAATTAATCTACAGTGCTGTGTACATTAATGGTGATGTACTTTAAAACAATATAAGATTCCGTAAATACATAGCTTTGACTATAGTATTCCTTATTGTTTGGATTAACTCAAAAAAGTTAGCTGATATCAACTTGCCTTCTTTTTTTTTTTTTTTTTGCCCCAGCAGTTTATTCCTCTTTCTTCAGGTTTCCTATCAAAACCAGCCCTATTGGTGCCATACACCTTCATTCACACACAAAAATCCAGGGTCATAGGAGCCAATTTGTTAAAAATGATTGGAGGTGCTAAGCCCAATAGAAATTATCCCTTTCTGGAAACAGCCAAGGAGTTTGCCCACTATAGGGAGTGGTCAAGCACCGACAGAGCTGGCTGCTATGCTTAGGGAATTCTAACAGCTCTAGCCCAGCAATTGCAATAAAGGTCCTTGTTGTTACATTTGTACCCCGCGCTTTCCCACTCATGGCAGGCTCAATGCGGCTTACATGAGGCAATGGAGGGTTAAGTGACTTGCCCAGAGTCACAAGGAGCTGCCTGTGCCTGAAGTGGGAATTGAACTCAGTTCCTCAGTTCCCCAGGACCAAAGTCCACCACCCTAGCCACTAGGCCACTCCTCCTCTCCTTGTCCAGGATAAACAAAATCACAACTCCCTCTGAAATCTGGTATGAATGTACCCTAGTTCCATGTAGTAGGTGTCATCAATGAGCAATGGTTGGGACTCCCTCCTTGCAAGTGCTGTACATAGTGCCTCCACATTATCCCCAGGCTGCATGAGGAGTGAAAGCCAGTCTTGGAACTTGACTTATGCACAGTTGGTGCATAGCACTTGCCACTTAGATCTCTATGGAAGATTATTTTCAAGCTGCCTCACTGCTGCAAAGTTCATAGATACCTTTTACCCACGGCCTTTGCGCCAATCTTCAAAATGAAAAAGTTTATACACTTCTGAAAACTGCTGAAGAGGAGGAAAAAAAAGCCACAAACATGTATTTAAATTTTTCCCCCACAACAAAAAAAAACCAAACAAACAAACAAACAAAAAAAACTCTATGCATCTTGGTCCCTCCGCCCCCAGGACTGCCTTTACTGAATGCAGATAAAAGTGCGTTTGTTGTTCACACACATGGGGCAATTTTCAAAAGGCATTTACTCAGATAAAAGGGATATTTGAAAATTGACCTCTCTGACTAGCTCATGAAGCTTTTTACATCCCAGAGCTCTTTGGAGTGGCATGCATTGGATGTTGTGAATGCCTGTTTTATAACTGAATTACCAGTATACATTCTCTTGGCCTTTCATCAGTTTGTTACTGCTTTTTTTTTTTTTTTTAATTGAATTCTCTTTATTAAAATAGAGTTCTCATAAAGAAATTAATTTTTCATTTCTAAATAGTTTTCCCTTTTATCTGCCCCTGGGATGCTCCAAACTGGAAGGCTGTACTCACATGGTAATGTCCAAAAATGGCCGCATTCTAAAAGCAACATTAGCACATGGCCACCAATAAAAAAAATATAGAAAATTGGCCACGTTACAGCCATAGTAAAAATGGCCTTAGAACACAGGAAAGACCTGTGTAAAGGTGTGCTATATGGCCATTTTCTACTGCATCTTTGTAAAAGGGCCCCAAAGATAAATAAGCCTGGGCTGGCAACTAACAACCCCCCTTCCCTCCAAAAAAAAAAAAAAAAACTATTTACCTATAAAATCTACAGATTTATCCAACCAAGGTAGAATTTTTTCACAGAAACTGTCATTTACAGGCACTCGCAAGAAATGGGACTCTGGAATGAAGTCAGGCTTTGGACAAGTGTTGCTGGCATTCAATACATAGGCAATATCATTCTGTTGTATCAGCTCCTGTAGGAGGAAAGTGAGAAAAGCAAGGATAAAGAAAGATAATGTATTGTATACAACACGCTAATAATAGGATATGAAATATAGACATATCTTGTGCACAAGTTCAGCTATTTTGGGAGAGCAATGAAAAGAAGGTATAAATAAGATGATAGACCTGATACATTACAGTTCTGCAATAACAAACAGTACAGTGTTAATTCTCCTACTGAAAGACACTACAATATATGCAATAGACCATTTGGAGACATTGCTTCCGAAAGACACTAGAGATGTGCAATCATTAGTGCACATTCAGCTGTATGCTCTAAAAAATTTAGAGCGCATTAAATTGATTTAACATGCTAAAACCGACAAATTAAGCAGCCCTTTTACTAAGCTGCGCTAAAAAGTGGCCAGCAATATCCCCAGCACGGGTCTTTCCCGCACACTGATGCCACTTTTAGTGTAGCGTTAAAAATGGCCCCAATTTCCATTATTCCCATTAAGGGCAACGCTCTAATTTCCCCATTAGTATGTGGCCATTAGCACGTGAGCACTTACCGACACCTTTTGTCTAGGCGGTAAGGGCTCATGCGCTAATTGGTTAGCACATGGTGATGTACCTGTGACAACCGATTAGCGCAGAACATGCCCACTCTCCAACCCCAGACATGCCCCCAGAGCTAAAAAAAATTAATTCTATTTTTAACACATGGGAAGTGCATGCCTATCCCAGAACTAATGTAGGATGCCTGAATGCACTCCACAGTACTGCTTCTTAATCTGCAGTAAGCATGCATTAGTGCTTACTGCAAATTAGTAAAAGGGCCCTTAAGCATGCGTCAAGTCAATTAGTGCATGTTGATTAATTTCTATCAACTCAAAGCTGACTCCTGGGATTTTCTCGAGAATATCCTGTCTATTTGTGTGTCGAGGCTTTTTAATGGAGTTTTTTTTAAATACATATTAAAAATGTGTGAAATGAAACAACACTTGAAAATTGGGGAAAATTCAGGGAAAACCCCCTCAAATAACTAGGAGGCCCTTTTACTAAGGCGCACCGAAAAGTGGCCTGCGCTGGTGTAGGCGCATGTTTTGGATGCGCAAAGATCCATTTTTTCAGTGTGCCTGGAGAAAAGGTCTTTTCTTGTGGCCTAAAATAGACGTGCAGCAAAATTAAAATCAGTGCGCATCCATTTTCGGCCTGAGGCCTTACCATCACCCATTGACTTAGCAGTAAGGTTTCACCAGGCGGTAAGCGTCAGTGTGGGTAAACTGTCGATTACAGCAGGGTAAGCACCACACTGTAGAAAATAGAAAATATTTTCTACTGTGTGTTTTGGACGCACGTCAAAATTAGAATTACCACCTAAGGCACGCAGTAGCCGGGCAGTAGTTCTAATTTGACGCACACTGAATACACGTAGGCGCCTATGCGCCTTAATAAAAGGGCCCTAAATCTTTTGCTTGTGCCTAGCAGTGTGCTGGAGCCAGCTCTAACCGGCTCACCAGAGCTGTTTGTTAGATTTTTAAGAATTTTGGGAGTCGGTTGTTAAAGTAGCTACATTAACAACTGGCTCACAAAATTTGGGCTGGTGTACTCTCCTGGCATCGGGCATGCATTGGCTATCTTTGTCCTCCACCCCCCCCCCCCCCCACCTCCTTGCCTCTTCTTGTTCTGTCAGTGCCATGATTATTTCTTTTTTTAAGCAGTGCTGGCACACGCCGGCAGAATAGGCTGCTTCAGCCAATCCCGAGGGCCTTCCTTTATCCAGTCCTTACATGCACATGGTTTGTTTTTTAAACCCAAAGCTGATTCCTAAGAGTGGTTGAATAATTAGGTATAAACTGTGCTTCTGACTTGTTTTGGACTGCTTTGGGTCCTGCTGATCTGTACATCTGCTCTCTGTAATTTTGGTAGATGGAAATGAGAAAATAATTAAGTTTTGGATGTACTTTGTAGAAAGTTGTTGTTTACTTTTGCAAATATGTATATGGATGTCCACAAGAAAAACCTCACTCATTGGCCTTCAATCTCCAGAATAGCGGTGGTAAATCTCCAGCTTTGAGATGGGCCACCCTTGGCATCTCTGAATTCCTTTACCTTTGCTGGTAGGGATACCAAGCCCCGCCAGCCAAATAAATGGACTGCTGCTGCTCCTTGCTGCTTGTTTCTGGTTCTGAGCAGCATGCCAGGACTTCTAGAGCAAGTATGCTTGAGAATTCCAGGAATGCTGCTCAGAGCCACAAACAAGCAGTGGACAGCAGCAGTAGTCCATTTATTTGGCTGGTGGTGCTCAGCATCCCTGCCAACAAAGGTATGCCTAGCGTGTCCACATGGGGGGTGGGAAGGGAGAAGCGTGAGTAATGAGGTGCCCCCCCCAAATTGCAGAGCTGGCTATGCCTGGAGAGAGAGCCTGTTAATTTCCCAGCACACTACTGCTTGTGTATATCCCTAAAAGATAACATGCTTGATGTTTGATCTCTGTTGTAGATAACACTCAAAAAAACAGCAAGTGCTGAAATGGTGAGGTGCCTCTAGGGCTGCTGGGTATACAGTATTCCCTTACGCAAACACAACCACACTGGGAGCTTATTTTCAAGGACTGACTAGCATAATATGAATCAGACATACAACTTGCTGCACAGTGCACACCATGAAAGATTTGATCAGGGTCCTCTAGTTCTAAACAGGGTCCTTTCCACAGCCCTTTGGAGAGAAGGAAGTGGATAGAATTTGTTGGGGGGGGGGGGGGGGGGAAGGTGGAGAAACACAATCCCAGTTATTCTATTCAAACGACCACCAGTGACTACAGCATGGAAGCACAAATACCGGGTTGCAGAATGAACCACAATTATTGGCGGGTTAGCACCACGCTTGACAAAAAAAAAAAATTTTCTGGGGAGAGCTGGAAATGGCACGCGCTCAACTTGAAACTACTGCTGGTGGCTGTGTTGCCCAACAGTAGTTCAGTTTGTAAAAGGGCACCTCTAATTTTCTACCACCACCCATACTTTCTCCCACTCTCACCCCCTCCCACTAAAAAATAAAGAGGAAAAATGAGGATGCAAATAATTTTCACATCCTTACATGGCAGTATATGTATGTTACTGAAAGACAAATAGACGTAATCAGCAATACAGTACTAATATCTTTTCCCAATGAATCTAAGTTGCCATTTATTGTCTAACTATCATACTCTATGCAAGTTTTTATGCAGTTTATTGCAGCGGCAGGTTTATATGAGACACATGGATAGTTGGAGTAGGGGAAGGGAGGGGACAACCAACTTTCCAATATATTTAGAAAGTAAAAAGGAAGCACAATAGCTGGATAGTGCAGCTGATGATATAAAAACAGGTTACTCATAGGCACTTGTTTACATGACCATCACAAGAGCAGAGGGGAACCTTGCTGCCCAGGGTACCAGACAACCACACAAAAGTCCTGCTTACCTCCTCTACTGGTAAGTTTGTCCACTGAAACAGTTCTCTTCTATACAGTATAATTTTAAAGACACAGGAATGCAATTCAGAATCAAATTGGGGTATCCTAACACTACAGGAATACCATTACATGGTTAGCAACTAGCAAGGTGCTAGAAGCAAAGATAGTGCATGTATATTTTAAACATTTCTATTCTGCCAATTCAAATTCCAAATTCTAAGCAAATACAATAATAAAAATATAAATAGTACAACAATAAACAAGTTTACACAGAAGGGCACATTATGACTGTTTTTGAACAATTTAAGGGGCCTTTTTACTAAGCAGTGGTAAGCCCACCTAGGGCTTACTGCATGGCAATCTCTGGAGTCTCAATGTGTGGATGAGGCGATGGTGCAGGGAGAAAGGTTTTAGATTTGTAAGAAACTGGGCAACATTCAGGGGAAGGGGGAGCCTATTCTGGAAGGTTGGGCTCCACCTTAACCAGAGTGGAACCAGGCTGCTGGCATTGGCATTTAAAAAGGAGATAGAGCAGCTTTTAAACTAGAACCTGGGGAAAGGCCGACAGTCATTCAAAAACGCATGGTTTGGAACAAGGTATCTTTCAAAGATATCACCACAAGAGAGAAGAGAGGATATCCCGATAGTGAGGTTGAAAAAGAGACAATAGTAGATCAGGTGTCCTTAAATAAAAATCAGACGAAAGATTGCAAATTAACACTGTCAACAACTGAGCAAGATATAAACAGGAACAACAAACAGTTTGAAATGTCTATATGCGAATGCCAGAAGCCTAAGAAATAAGATGGGGGAGTTAGAATATATTGCACTAAATGAAAAATTAGATATAATAGGCATCTCTCTCATCTGGTGGAAGGAGGATATCCAGTGGGACACTGTCATACCTGAGTACAAATTATATCGTAATGATAGGGTGGATCGAGTTGGTGGAGGGGTAGCATTGTAAGTTAAGGAGGGCCTTGACTCAAACAGAAATTCTGCAGGAAATAAAACACACCTTGGAATCCCTATGGATTGAAATTCCATGTGTAAAGAGGAAAAGGATAGTGATTGGAGTCCACCTGGCCAGGATGAACCAAATGTAGAAATGTTATCAGAAATTAGGGAGGCTAATAAACTGGGCAACACAATAATAATGGGTGATTTCAATTACCCCGATATTGACTGGGTAAAAGTAACATCAGGGCATGCTAGGGAGGCACAATTCTTGGACAAAATCAAGGACTGCTTTATGGAGCAGCTTAGTAAAGGAGCCAACAAGAGAAGGAAAAATTCTAGACCTAGTAGTCCTTAGTGGAGCGCATGATCTGGTGCAGGAGGTAATGGTGCTGGGGCCACTTGATAGCAATGATCACAATATGATCAGATTTGATATTGGCTCTGGAGTACGTACACACAGGAAATCCAAGATGTTAACATTTAACTTTCAAAAAGGAGACTATGATAAAATGAGAAGAGTAAAAAAAAAAAAAAACCCCAAACACACATACAAAAAAAAAAACTTAGAGGAGCAGCTGCGAAGGTCAAAAATTTACATCAGGCGTAGATGCTGTTCAAAAATACCATCCTGGAAGCCCAGGCCAAATATATTCCATGCATTAAAAAAGGTGGAAGGAAGACCAAATGACAGCTGGCATGGTTAAAAAACGAGGTGAAGGAAGCTATTAGTGCTAAAAGAAAATCCTTCAGAAAATGGAAGAAGGAACCGACTGAAAATAAAAAGAAACAGCATAAGGAATGGCAAGTCAAATGCAAAGCGCTGATAAGGAAGGCAAAGAGGGACTTTGAAAAAAAGATTGTGTTGGAGGCAAACACACATAAAGCGAATGCTACATACCTGTAGAAAGTATTCTCCGAGGACAGCAGGCTGATTGTTCTCACTGATGGGTGACGTCCACGGCAGCCCCTCCAATCGGAAACTTCACTAGCAAAGGCCTTTGCTAGTCCTCGCGCGCTCATGCGCACCGCGCATGCGCGGCCGTCTTCCCGCCCGAACCGGCTCGTGTTCGTCAGTCCCATAAGTAGCAAACAAAGCAAGGGAAGACACAACTCCAAAGGGGAGGCGGGCGGGTTTGTGAGAACAATCAGCCTGCTGTCCTCGGAGAATACCTTCTACAGGTATGTAGCATTCGCTTTCTCCGAGGACAAGCAGGCTGCTTGTTCTCACTGATGGGGTATCCCTAGCCCCCAGGCTCACTCAAAACAACAACCATGGTCAATTGGGCCTCGCAACGGCGAGGACATAACTGAGATTGACCTAAAAAATTTATCAACTAACTGAGAGTGCAGCCTGGAACAGAACAAACAGGGCCCTCGGGGGGTGGAGTTGGATCCTAAAGCCCGAACAGGTTCTGAAGAACTGACTGCCCGAACCGACTGTCGCGTCGGGTATCGTGCTGCAGGCAGTAATGAGATGTGAATGTGTGGACAGATGACCACGTCGCAGCTTTGCAAATTTCTTCAATAGAGGCTGACTTCAAGTGGGCTACCGACGCTGCCATGGCTCTAACATTATGAGCCGTGACATGACCCTCAAGAGCCAGCCCAGCCTGGGCGTAAGTGAAGGAAATGCAATCTGCTAGCCAATTGGATATGGTGCGTTTCCCCACAGCCACTCTCCTCCTATTGGGATCAAAAGAAACAAACAATTGGGCGGACTGTCTGTTGGGCTGTGTCCGTTCCAGGTAGAAGGCCAATGCTCTCTTGCAGTCCAATGTGTGCAGCTGACGTTCAGCAGGGCAGGAATGAGGACGGGGAAAGAATGTTGGCAAGACAATTGACTGGTTCAGATGGAACTCCGACACAACCTTTGGCAAGAACTTAGGGTGAGTGCGGAGGACTACTCTGTTATGATGAAATTTGGTGTAAGGGGCCTGGGCTACCAGGGCCTGAAGCTCACTGACTCTACGAGCTGAAGTAACTGCCACCAAGAAAATGACCTTCCAGGTCAAGTACTTCAGATGGCAGGAATTCAGTGGCTCAAAAGGAGGTTTCATCAGCTGGGTGAGAACGACATTGAGATCCCATGACACTGTCAGAGGCTTAACAGGGGGCTTTGACAAAAGCAAACCTCTCATGAAGCGAACAACTAAAGGCTGTCCTGAGATCGGCTTACCTTACACACGGTAATGGTATGCACTAATCGCACTAAGGTGAACCTGTGTAGGTCTGTGTAGGACAAGAGCGAGGATCTAGGGCCTTGCTGTCACACCAGACGGCAAACCTCCTCCACAGAAAGAAGTAACTCCTTTTAGTGGAATCTTTCCTGGAAGCAAGCAAGATGCGGGAGACACCCTCTGACAGACCCAAAGAGGCAAAGTCTACGCTCTCAACATCCAGGCCGTGAGAGCCAGGGACCGGATGTTGGGATGCAGAAGCGCCCCTTCGTCCTGCGTGATGAGGGTCGGAAAACACTCCAATCTCCACGGTTCTTCGGAGGACAACTCCAGAAGAAGAGGGAACCAGATCTGACGCGGCCAAAAAGGAGCAATCAGAATCATGGTGCCTCGGTCTTGCTTGAGTTTCAACAAAGTCTTCCCCACCAGAGGTATGGGAGGATAAGCATACAGCAGGCCCTCCCCCCAGTCCAGGAGGAAGGCATCCGATGCCAGTCTGCCATGGGCCTGAAGCCTGGAACAGAACTGAGGGACTTTGTGGTTGGCTCGAGATGCGAAGAGATCTACCAAGGGGGTGCCCCACACCTGGAAGATCTGTCGCACTACACGGGAATTGAGCGACCACTCGTGAGGTTGCATAATCCTGCTCAACCTGTCGGCCAGACTGTTGTTTACGCCTGCCAGATATGTGGCTTGGAGCACCATGCCGTGACGGCGAACCCAGAGCCACATGCTGACGGCTTCCTGACACATGGGGCGAGATCCGGTGTCCCCCTGCTTGTTGACGTAGTACATGGCAACCTGGTTGTCTGTCTGAATTTGGACAATTTGGTGGGACAGCCGATCTCTGAAAGCCTTCAGAGCGTTCCAGATCGCTCGCAACTCCAGGAGATTGATCTGGAGATCGCGTTCCTGGAGGGACCAGCTTCCTTGGGTGTGAAGCCCATCGACATGAGCTCCCCATCCCAGGAGAGACGCATCCGTGGTCAGCACTTTTTGTGGCTGAGGAATTTGGAAAGGACGTCCCAGAGTCAAATTGGACCAAATCGTCCACCAATACAGGGATTTGAGAAAACTCGTGGACAGGTGGATCACGTCTTCTAGATCCCCAGCAGCCTGAAACCACTGGGAAGCTAGGGTCCATTGAGCAGATCTCATGTGAAGGCGGGCCATGGGAGTCACATGGTCTGTGGAGGCAATGTGGCCCAGCAATCTCAACATCTGCCGAGCTGTGATCTGATGTGACGCTCGCACCCGCGAGACGAGGGACAACAAGTTGTTGGCTCTCGCCTCTGGGAGATAGGCGCGAGCCCTCCGAGAATCCAGCAGAGCTCCTATGAATTCGAGTTTCTGCACTGGGAGAAGATGGGACTTTGGATAATTTATCACAAACCCCAGTAGCTCCAGAAGGCGAATAGTCATCTGCATGGACTGCAGGGCTCCTGCTTCGGATGTGTTCTTCACCAGCCAATCGTCGAGATATGGGAACACGTGCACCCCCAGCCTGCGAAGTGCCGCTGCTACTACAGCCAAGCACTTTGTGAATACTCTGGGCGCAGAGGCGAGCCCAAAGGGTAGCACACAGTACTGGAAGTGACGTGTGCCCAGCTGAAATCGCAGATACTGCCTGTGAGCTGGCAGTATCGGGATGTGCGTGTGGCGTCCTTCAAGTCCAGAGAGCATAGCCAATCGTTTTCCTGAATCATGGGAAGAAGGGTGCCCAGGGAAAGCATCCTGAACTTTTCTTTGGACCAGATACTTGTTCAGGGCCCTTAGGTCTAGGATGGGACGCATCCCCCCTGTTTTCTTTTCCACAAGGAAGTACCTGGAATAGAATCCCAGCCCTTCTTGCCCGGATGGCACGGGCTCGACCGCATTGGCGCTGAGAAGGGCGGAGAGTTCCTCTGCAAGTACCTGCTTGTGCTGGAAGCTGTAAGACTGAGCTCCCGGTGGACAATTTGGAGGTTTTGAGGCCAAATTGAGGGTGTATCCTTGCCGGACTATTTGGAGAACCCACTGATCGGAGGTTATGAGAGGCCACCTTTGGTGAAAAGCTTTCAACCTCCCTCCGACTGGCAGGTCGCCCGGCACTGACACTTGGATGTCGGCTATGCTCTGCTGGAGCCAGTCAAAAGCTCGTCCCTTGCTTTTGCTGGGGAGCCGAGGGGCCTTGCTGAGGCGCACGCTGCTGACGAGAGCGAGCGCGCTGGGGCTTAGCCTGGGCCGCAGGCTGTCGAGAAGGAGGATTGTACCTACGCTTGCCAGAAGAGTAGGGAACAGTCTTCCTTCCCCCGAAAAATCTTCTACCTGTAGAGGTAGATGCTGAAGGCTGCCGGCGGGAGAACTTGTCGAATGCGGTGTCCCGCTGGTGGAGCTGCTCTACCACCTGTTCGACTTTCTCTCCAAAAATATTATCCGCACGGCAAGGCGAGTCCGCAATCCGCTGCTGGATTCTATTCTCCAGGTCGGAGGCACGCAGCCATGAGAGTCTGCGCATCACCACACCTTGAGCAGCGGCCCTGGACGCAACATCAAAGGTGTCATACACCCCTCTGGCCAGGAATTTTCTGCACGCCTTCAGCTGCCTGACCACCTCCTGAAAAGGCTTGGCTTGCTCAGGGGGGAGCGCATCCACCAAGCCCGCCAACTGCCGCACATTGTTCCGCATGTGGATGCTCGTGTAGAGCTGGTAAGACTGAATTTTGGCCACGAGCATAGAAGAATGGTAGGCCTTCCTCCCAAAGGAGTCTAAGGTTCTAGAGTCCTTGCCCGGGGGCGCCGAAGCATGCTCCCTAGAACTCTTAGCCTTCTTTAGGGCCAAATCCACAACTCCAGAGTCATGAGGCAACTGTGTGCGCATCAGCTCTGGGTCCCCATGGATCCGGTACTGGGACTCGATCTTCTTGGGAATGTGGGGATTAGTTAGAGGCTTGGTCCAGTTCGCCAGCAATGTCTTTTTTAGGACATGTTGCATGGGTACAGTGGACGCTTCCTTAGGTGGAGAAGGATAGTCCAGGAGCTCAAACATTTCAGCCCTGGGCTCGTCCTCCACAACCACCGGGAAGGGGATGGCTGTAGACATCTCCCGGACAAAGGAAGCGAAAGACAGACTCTCGGGGGGAGAAAGCTGTCTCTCAGGAGAGGGAGTGGGATCGGAAGGAAGACCCTCAGACTCCTCGTCAGAGAAATATCTGATGTCTCCTTCGTCTTCCCACGAGGCCTCACCATCGGTGTCAGACACAAGTTCACGGACCTGTGTCTGCAACCGTGCCCGACTCGACTCTGTGGAGCCACGTCCACGATGGGGGCGTCGAGAGGTAGACTCCCTCACCCGCATCGGCGAAGCTCCCTCCGCCGACGTAGTCGGGGAGCCCTCCTGGGAGACCTCACCTCGGGCGATGGACCAGCCGGCGCCACGCTCGACGGTACCGGTGGCGCAAGCACCGCCGGTACCGGAGGGGTAGGGCGCAACAGCTCTCCCAGAATCTCTGGGAGGACGGCCCGGAGGCTCTCGTTCAGAGCGGCTGCAGAGAAAGGCATGGAGGTCGATGCAGGCGTCAACGTCAGAACCTGTTCCGGGCGTGGAGGCTGTTCCGGGCTGTCCAGAGTGGAGCGCATCGACACCTCCTGAACAGAGGGTGAGCGGTCCTCTCGGTGCCGATGCCTACTGGGTGCCGACTCCCTCGGCGACCCAGAGCTCTCGGTGCCGACACGGGAAGGAGACCGATGACGATGCTTCTTCGACTTCTTGGAACGAAGCATGTCACCGGAGCTTCCTGGCACCGACAAGGAGGACGTAGAATCCAGCCGTCGCTTCCTCGGGGCCAAGGCCGAAGGAGGTCGGTCTCGGGGGGCTGTACCGCAGGAGCCCTCAGGGTAAGGGGAGACCCACCCGAAGGCTCACCGCCACCAGCAGGGGAATGGACAGCCCTCACCTGCACTCCAGACGAAGCACCACCGTCCGACGACATCAGGAGACGAGGTCCCGGTACCACCGACGTCGACGCAGCTGTCTGATGTCTCAGCGCCGATGCAGAGGGCCGATGCCTCGATGCACTGGCGCCGAGGATGAAGGTCTGGACGCTGAAGACGTCGATGCACTCGATACCCCCGGTGCCGATGTCGACGAAGAGCCCGAGAACAAAACGTTCCACTGGGCCAATCTCACTACCTGAGTCCGCTTTTGCAAAAGGGAACACAGACTACAGGCCTGCGGGCGGTGCCCAGCCCCCAAGCACTGAAGACACGACGCGTGCCTATCAGTGAGCGAGATGACCCGGGCGCACTGGGTGCACTTCTTGAAGCTGCTGGGAGACTTCGATGTCATGGGCGGAAAAATCACGCCGGCGAGATCAAAAGTCAAAATGGCGGAAAAGGCACCACAAAAACTAGGGGAAGAAAACTTCGACCCGAGGCCTAAAAGCGGCCTACCCCGACGACGAAAGAAAACTTACCGGGGTGAAAAAGCTGGAAATATCGGGGGAAAAGAGACCGAAGAGTCCCTTTCCTCACACAGAATGTTTTTTTTTTTTTTTTTTTTAACACGAAGAGAACGCGCGAGGTCGACTTTGCGGGGCACGACACGGCGAAAACACGACCGTACCGAGCGCGGACAAAAGAAGACTGACGAACACGAGCCGGTTCGGGCGGGAAGACGGCCGCGCATGAGCGCGCGAGGACTAGCAAAGGCCTTTGCTAGTGAAGTTTCCGATTGGAGGGGCTGCCGTGGATGTCACCCATCAGTGAGAACAAGCAGCCTGCTTGTCCTCGGAGAATAAATTTTTTTTAAAGTATATTAAAAGCAAGAAGCCGGCAAAAGAATCTGTTGCATAGCTAGATGACTGAGGGGCAAAAGAGGCAATCAGGGAAGACAAAGCCATAGTGGAGAGATTAAATGAATTCTTTGCTTTGGTCTTCACCGAGGAAGATTTGGGAGATATACTGGTGTCAGAAATTCAAAGCTGACGACTGAGAGAAACTGAATGAAATCTCTAAAAACCTGGAGGATGTAATGGGGCAATTAACAAATTGAAGAGTAGCAAATCTCCTGGACCAGAATGGTACTCATCCTGGAGTACCGATAGAATTGAAAAATGAACTTGCAGAATTATTGTTAGTAATACGTAACTTTATCTTTAAAATCGAGCATGGTACCAGAAGATTGGAGGGTGGTCAATATAACGCCGATTTTTAAAAAAGGTTCTAGAGGAGATCAGGGAAATTATAGACCAGTGAGCCTGACATCGGTGCCGGGCAAAATGGTAGAGACTATTATAAAGAACAAAATTACAGAGCATATTCAAAAGCATGGATTAATGAGACAAACCACCTTATAATCGGAAGAGAAAAACTCCTATATTCCGACCTAAATCGGGAGATGGATGTCTTTCTCTCGCGGGTGCCCAAATCGGTATAATCGAAAGCCGATTTTGGGCGCCTTCAACTGCACTCCATCGCGGGAACAAATAAAGTTGATGAGGGCGTGTCAGAGATGTGGTGAAGGCGGGACTGGGGCGTGGTTATCGGCCGAGGAGAGATGGGCGTCTTTAGCTGATAATCGAAAAAAAAGGTGTTTTGACCCGATTTTGGGTCACTTTATTTGGACCCTTTTTTTTCACGAACAAGTCCCAAAAAAGTGCCCCAACTGACCAGATGACCACTGGAGGGAATCGGGGATCACCTGCCCTGACTCCCCCAGTGGTCACTAACCCCCTCCCACCAAAAGAAACCCACTTTACAAACTTTTTTGCCAGATTGTATGCCAGCCTCAAATTCCGTACCCACCTCCATGACAGCAGTATGTGTTCTATCCTCTGACAGCCTTTCCCTGGTTCCTATGTGGCTCTCGGGTGAGTGTGACACCTTTTCTGTTATGCGCACTGCAGAGTCACATCAGCAATGCATTGTGGTGGGTGTAGGGTATTGGGCACCGTGATTCCACTAGCTTGTGTTACATGCTCACGATGTTGGTAGTTGGTAGGCTCTACTCCCATGGTGCTTTTCCCTCTGCTTACTGGGTCAAAGTGTGCCCTGTTTTGTTTCCGGTAGTCCATGAGGTAGTGGCCATTTTTGTAAGCCAGTTTTAACTCCCCTTCATGTGTTACCCACGTTAGTGAAAGTGGGCATTGTACAGCATTCTGCCAGCTCTGACCTACTGCTAATCTCAGTACCAGGGAGACTCTTTGCCAGTGGGGCACAACCTCTGATCTGCAGTTAACTGTGAGTAAACGTGCTTATTCAAATAAAGAACGTTTTCAGAGACATTAGTGTTCAGGTGTCAACTGGTGTGCCAAGGTTCTACAGCAGCAACAAGTCCTAGAGGCCTGCGTGTATGCAGGTCCCTAGAGCACTTTAGTGCAGTGCACTTCAGGCAGGCGGACCCAGGCCCATCCCCCCTACCTGTAACACTTGTGCTGGTAAATGGGAGGCCTCCAAAACCCACTGTACCCACCTGTAGGTGCCCCCTTCACCCCTAAGAGCTATGGTATTGTTGTACATTTGTGGGTAGTGGGTTTTGGGGGAGGGGGTTGGGGGCTCAGCACCTGTGGTAAGGGAGCTATGCATGTAGGAGCTGTTTCTGAAGTTCACCGCACTGACCTCTAGGGTGCCCAGTTGGTGTCCTGGCATGTCAGGGGGGCCAGTGTACTACGAATCCTGGCCCCTCCCATAACCAAATGGCTCGGATTAGGACGTTTTAGTGCTGGCCGGTTTTAGTTTCCATTATCGCTAAAAAAAAAAAAAAAACCGTCCAGCTCAGAAACGAACAAATCCATGGCATTTGGTCCGTACAAACCGTATTTTCGGAAAAAAAAAATGACTTTTTTTTTTTTTTTCAAAAATACGGTCTGTCCCTCCGCTTCACTTACCCGTTTTCGGACATAGACGCCCATGGAGATAGGCGTTCGCCTTCGATTACGCCCCTCAAAGTCAACATGGATTTAGTGAAGGGAAATCTTGCCTCACCAATCTACTACATTCCTTTGAAGGGGAGAAAAAAACATGTGGATAAAGGTGAGCCAGTCGACACTGTATATCTGGATTTTCAAAAGGTATTTGACAAGGTAGCTGATGAAAGACTCCAGAGGAAACTGGAGAGTCATGGGATAGGAGGTAGTGTCCTATTGTGGATTAAAAATTGGTTAAAAGATAGAAAACAGAGAGTAGGGTTAAATGGTCAGAATTCTCAATGGAGAAGGCTAGAAAGTGGGTTCACCAGGAGTCTGTGCTGGGACTGCTGCTTTTTAACATATTTATAAATGATCTAGAGATGGGAGTAACTAGTGAGGTAATTAAATATGCTGACGACACAAAGTTATTCGAATTTGTTAAGTCGCGAGAGGATTGTGAAAAGTTACAAGAGGACCTACAGTGGGGGAAATAAGTATTTGATCCCTTGCTGATTTTGTAAGTTTGCCCACTGACAAAGACATGAGCAGCCCATAATTGAAGGGTAGGTTATTGGTAACAGTGAGAGATAGCACATCACAAATTAAATCCGGAAAATCACATTGTGGAAAGTATATGAATTTATTTGCATTCTGCAGAGGGAAATAAGTATTTGATCCCCCACCAACCAGTAAGAGATCTGGCCCCTACAGACCAGGTAGATGCTCCAAATCAACTCGTTACCTGCATGACAGACAGCTGTCGGCAATGGTCACCTGTATGAAAGACACCTGTCCACAGACTCAGTGAATCAGTCAGACTCTAACCTCTACAAAATGGCCAAGAGCAAGGAGCTGTCTAAGGATGTCAGGGACAATATCATACACCTGCACAAGGCTGGAATGGGCTACAAAACCATCAGTAAGACGCTGGGCGAGAAGGAGACAACTGTTGGTGCCATAGTAAGAAAATGGAAGAAGTACAAAATGACTGTCAATCGACAAAGATCTGGGGCTCCACGCAAAATCTCACCTCGTGGGGTATCCTTGATCATGAGGAAGGTTAGAAATCAGCCTACAACTACAAGGGGGGAACTTGTCAATGATCTCAAGGCAGCTGGGACCACTGTCACCACGAAAACCATTGGTAACACATTACGACATAACGGATTGCAATCCTGCAGTGCCCGCAAGGTCCCCCTGCTCCGGAAGGCACATGTGACGGCCCGTCTGAAGTTTGCCAGTGAACACCTGGATGATGCCGAGAGTGATTGGGAGAAGGTGCTGTGGTCAGATGAGACAAAAATTGAGCTCTTTGGCATGAACTCAACTCGCCGTGTTTGGAGGAAGAGAAATGCTGCCTATGACCCAAAGAACACCGTCCCCACTGTCAAGCATGGAGGTGGAAATGTTATGTTTTGGGGGTGTTTCTCTGCTAAGGGCACAGGACTACTTCACCGCATCAATGGGAGAATGGATGGGGCCATGTACCGTACAATTCTGAGTGACAACCTCCTTCCCTCCGCCAGGGCCTTAAAAATGGGTCGTGGCTGGGTCTTCCAGCACGACAATGACCCAAAACATACAGCCAAGGCAACAAAGGAGTGGCTCAGGAAGAAGCACATTAGGGTCATGGAGTGGCCTAGCCAGTCACCAGACCTTAATCCCATTGAAAACTTATGGAGGGAGCTGAAGCTGCGAGTTGCCAAGCGACAGCCCAGAACTCTTAATGATTTAGAGATGATCTGCAAAGAGGAGTGGACCAAAATTCCTCCTGACATGTGTGCAAACCTCATCATCAACTACAGAAGACGTCTGACCGCTGTGCTTGCCAACAAGGGTTTTGCCACCAAGTATTAGGTCTTGTTTGCCAGAGGGATTAAATACTTATTTCCCTCTGCAGAATGCAAATAAATTCATATACTTTCCACAATGTGATTTTCCGGATTTAATTTGTGATGTGCTATCTCTCACTGTTACCAATAACCTACCCTTCAATTATGGGCTGCTCATGTCTTTGTCAGTGGGCAAACTTACAAAATCAGCAAGGGATCAAATACTTATTTCCCCCACTGTATAAGACTGGGCATCTAAATGGCAGATGACGTTTAATGTGAGCAAGTGCAAAGTGATGCATGTGGGAAAGAAGAACCTGAATTATAGCTACGTCATGCAAGGTTCCATGTTAGGAGTCACGGACCAGGAAAGGGATCTAGGTGTCGTTGTTGATGATACGTTGAAACCCTCTGCTCAATGTGTGACGACAGCTACGAAAGCAAATGGAATGTTAGGTATTTTTAGGAAAGGAATGGAAAACAAAAATGAGGACGTTTTAATGCCTTTGTATCACTCCATGGTGCGACTGCACCTCGAATATTGTGTTCAATTCTGGTTGCCATATCTCAAAAAAGATATAGTGGAATTAGAAAAGGTACAGAGAAGGGCAACGAAAATGATAAACAGGATGGGAAGACTTCCTTATGAGGAAAGGCTGAAGCAGCTACGGCTCTGCAGCTTGGAGAAAAGACAGCTGAGAGGATATATGAAAGAGGTCTATAAAATAATGAGTGGAGTGGAACGGATAGACGTTAATTGCTTGTTTACTGTTTCCAAAAATACTAGGACTAAGAGGCATACAATGAAGCTACAAAGTAGTACATTTAAGATGAATCGGAGAAAATGTTTTCTTCACTTAGTGTGTAATTAAACTCTGGAATTTGTTGCCAGAGAATATAGTAAAAGCAGTTAGCTTAATGGGGTTTAAAAAAGGTTTGGATGGTTTTCTGAAGGAAAAGTCCATAGACCGTTATTAAAAAGGATTTGGGGAAAATCCACTGCTTATTTCTAGGATAAGCAGCATAAAATGTATTGAACTTTTTTGGGATCTTGCCAGGTACTTGTGACCTGGATTGGCCACTGTTGGAAACAGGATGCTGGGCTTGATGGACCTTCAGTCTGTCCCAGTATGGTAATACTTATGTACTAATTTGGAACTACCACCGGCCCAATTCCACCCCCAGTGTGCAGCATTTCCAACACTAGGGAAAAATAGGTTCCTATTTTTTTTACCACAGCAGTTACCCGGCAGTAATCAGACAGTGCTGTTCACAGCCTGGTTAGTGTGCGAGTCTTTATCGCAACCTCAATGGGTGGCAGTAAGTTTTCCCCCCGTACGGCCACACGGTAAGTGCAATCTTACCATAGCTGCGGTAAAAAAGACCTCAGCACATGGCAAAAATGGCCACCGCCACTAGTGCAGGGCCCCTTTTATTGCAGCTTAGTAAAAGGGCCCATACGTTTTCTCAATAGCAAAAACAAGCAAAAAGCAACATTTTTATTTGAGCTCTCTGATCCCATGCTCCCTGCCTCTTCTACTCCTGCTAAATCAGGAAAAAGGAACCACATGACAAGATTTTATATCTATAAACAGCTGCCAACAAAACCTTTATATTATTGCATTTTTCTAACACTCTTGAAAGTGAAGATCCTGCCCCTAGATATGCCTACATAAAATCACATAGAAGTATGCATTGTGTTTTCCTAGTGCTTGCTTCTGTGTGTGTATAACCTGCGGCACTTTTGTAAGCATCTACTTGAGTGAGTAAAACACTATTTTACATGCTCATGGTGCTTATTAAAATTCCCCCCTACCTGGTTTTAGTTTTAGAGGGTTTTTATTTCTTTTCCTTTTTTTTTTTTTTTTAACACACACTAGTGAAAATGGTAAAGGAAGTTTGGTCTTTCCTTCTAATTTTCTTTCCTTGAGACCCAACAGACAAATCCAGAGCCAATGGGTTGTGTCTACCAAGCAGCACACAGAGACAGAGGCCAATTAATCACTTGTGATCTCTAGTTTATAGGGGTACCATGCAGCCCCAAGCTCACAAGTATGTTTAAGCAAGCATTGTGAAATATCTCCCTATTTCTCCATGAAAAGGGGAATCCAAAGTTCCAGGTTAACAATCACCACACACGGGATCAGCAGAAGCACTCCAAACTCTTCTCACCAAATACAGGAAAGAAGAAGAATACATGGTTTAGGGAAGGAACTCTGGACTGGTCTGATGGGACTCAAGTAAAGAATTAGTAGGTAAGAACCAAATTTTCCCTTCCTTATTTGTCCTCACCAAACCTGTGCAGAACAAATGGGATTGAACAAAATACCTTTTCCGAATTCCATGCTTTATGGCAATTCTTTCCTGGAGTGGAGGAGTGGCCTAGTGGTTATAGCACCATTCTTGACATCCAGAGGTGGCTGGTTCAAATCCTACTGCTGCTCCTTGTGATCTTGGCAAGCCACTTAACTCTCCATTGCCTCAGGTACAAGCTTAGATTGTGAGCCCTCCAGGGACAGGGAAACACCTAGTATACCTGAATGTAACTCACCTTGAGCTACTACTGAAAAGCTGTGAGCAAAATCCAAACATCCCCCCCTAAAAAAACAAAAAAACAGCATCCAGCTGATAGTGTTCAGCAAAAATATGAAGTAAATCAAGTCACTGCTTTACAAATTTCCTCAGGTGAAACTGCATGCAACTCTGCTCAAGAAGCTGCAACATGCTGAGAGAGTCTGCTCTTAAACCTTTAGGTGGCAATCAATCCTTGAGTTTATAGGCCAAAGAACTAGTCTCTTTTTATGCCAATGAGCAATGGTGGCTTTTGAAGCTGCTATGCCTTTATTAGTGCCACCAAAAGGCATAATATGACCTCTGAAACTCAAGCAAAACCTCCAAGTACCACATAAGAATTCAGTGAATATCCAAGAGATGGAGAAACAAACTATTTCCCACAATCCTCTCTCCTAAAGATGGAAACACCAGCATCTGAAATGCAAAAAAAGGACTCCTGACAGGATAACATTTGCAATTCTGAGAGCTTCCATGCTGAAGAGATAGCCATTGAACATGGTCTTAATATAGTCTTAATATCATAAAGTCCTTAATAGTCACCTTTTTCAATGGCTCAAAGCACCAAATTCAAGTTCCAACCAGGTGAACTTGCCTCCTCACTGGAGACCTAATATGTGCAACCCTTCTGAAGAAGTGGGGTGCAACTCCTGTAGCACACTAACTACACTTTCAATGAGTCAACTACCAAACCTTCCTTGTGTCCCTCTTGCAAGAAGGAAAGAATTGGCACAACTGAAACTTGACCCAAGCACACACCATGGACGTTGGCCTGCTGAAAGCTATACACAGTGAGGCCTTGGGCTTATCTTCCAGCAACCTCTGGGGTTTTACCCAGATCCTTTACCAAATTCTCCAAGTCTTCCCTAAACAGCGGCTTCCATTGAAAGGCGAGCCTGCTAAGTTATATCTTTCAGGTTATGGCCACAGCACAGTTCTGGAGCCCAGCCAAGACCATTTTGCTCTTTGCTGAAGTTCTGATGAGATCATATAAGGCATTCACCACAAAAGCCAAGCTTGCTTCAATACATGCAGACTCTTGAGGAACATCCTGGGTCTCTCTCTGTTGACTCTTCATGGGACTTCTGTGTCCAAAGCACATAGGCTCTGGAGACACAGACACTACAGACCACTACCTTGGAGACCTAATGCAATCATCTCAAATGGCAGTTCAATAAGGTCTCTAGTTTGCAATCCTGAACAACCTCCAAGGCTGTGACACTCTCAGCCAGGATGGTAGTTTTAGTAACCGCTGTCACAGTGGGCTGTTTCAACTTCTCCTTCTTTTCTGGCACCAGAAATTAGGATTTACCCATGGCCCTGTAAACTCTGAACCCAGCTTCTGGAGCTTTCCACTTTGTAATATGAGGGCTCAAATCATTTGATATGGCAGAAAGGTTTTAGGAGACTTTCTAATTCCCTCCTGGATAGGATCCCTTACTGAGACCAACTCTTGGACTGGGGGTTTCTGAAATGCTCAGTGCCTCCAAGATTTGACCCATGATGGATGACAGTTCCTCCTTGTGGAAGAGGTGCACCACTGTAGGGTCATCACCTTCCCTTATCCCCCACATGAGAACTCTTCTCTCCAGGGGGTCGAACGAGGCCCCTCTAGCTACCACAGTGGAAGCCCCACCACACTTCAATAACACCATCAACCACAGACTGGGAATACTAGTCCTCCAGTGCCTCCAGCCTTGGTTCCTCCAAATCCCTAGTCCTAAACTCATTCTCTGTGGCACAACCTCCCCTTCTCCTATATAAAACCTACTATGCTACTATATTACTAATTAAGCAACAAATTCCAAGGACAAATAGGTCCCTGCTCCCAGGAGTTCTGGGCTTTCTCCTGGTCCCCAGAAGATTCTCCTTAGGGCACCAATTCTTTCTAGCATGGGTGCTGGAGAAACTGTCTCTAAAGGAACTGAAGAGGTAGGAGCCAATGTAGCTGACATTCTTGAGCTGTCTATTCCTTCAGTATCCAAAGGCTCTGTTCCTACAAGGCAATTTCCTGCCAGGCTCTCCTTGATATCGGTATGCCCCGCTGTCTTGCCATGGCAAAAGCCTCACTGCTACAAGTTGCCCCAGCAGGAACAGCATTTGGCCTGATCAGACATGAGCCTCCATTTTTTTCCATGAGATAATGTGCTACACTGCTACTGGTCTAGAGACAGCTTGAACTGCCATGAAACTGTACTTATTTCCTTGAGCCTGAGTGCTGCTCCTAGCATGGCAAGGCTCCCAAGAGAGCATGCCAGCTGCCCACCCAAGCTCCTGCAGGTTGATGCACTCTCCCCCCCCCCCCCCCAAACACCAGCTGATGCTTACCAGCTCAAGCCTTAGTGTAAGGTAATCAGCTGAATGCTGTCTGCAAAGAAGTGAGCACTGATTCCCAGGGACTGAACAAAGACTGCTAAAGGGCTCAAGAAGTTAAATAAGAGGTGAGAGGATTGAGTCCTGAGGCACCCCACATGTCAGCACAAGCCCATGAAGGATATGTAGAAAAAGCAGTCTGACAAAAAGAAGCAGAAACATTTGAGACCACACTCCTGGAAACATGTCATTAAAAGGGAATGATCTACTAGATCAAAAAGTGCCTGTGAGGTCTAAGGAGACCAGCAGGACAAGCTTTCTCCTTTCAAGGAAGTTATGTAACTTACTCAGCATCACTATGAGACTGGTTTCTGTATTATGCTGTTCTCTAAAGCCCAATTGTCTAAGATAGAGGATATTCATTTTGTCTACAAAAGCTCTCAGTTGTGTACAAACTGCTCATTCTACTAATAGGGCTATTTAAAGAAGGTCAGAAGATAAAGGGGGGCGTGTCAAGATGGCTGCCAGACCGAAAGGTTGGTAGAGAGCTCCGAGCGTTTTTGGGGATATTTTACCTCAGTGCGATAATGCCTCATTCCAAAAGGAAGGGAACGTTAAGGAATGTTCCTCAGCCTACCTTAACGTCTTCCCCAGCCCAAGCGTCTCTGGAACGATACTTTCCCGGTTTCTCCAAGTCTCAGAGGGAAGTAGATCCCATAGCGGGGGTTCTCGGAGAAGCGAGCTCCCCGCAGGGAGAGGAAGCCTCCCTTTCGCCACCATCCACATCGACGATCCCTCCGTGCCCAGCGTCGATTGCGGCCCTGGAGGGAAACCCCACCGATCCCGGAAGTGTATCGGAGGCGGCAACCAGCGAGGACCCAAGACCGCAACAAACGGCTCTGAAAGCTGATGGAACTTGGTTTCCCTCAGCAAAAAATCCGGAGGTGACACTAGAAACACTTTGGGTGATGTTGGACCGGATGAACACTACACTGCAGCAAACCTCAGGTGATGTTATAAATTTAAATGCCAAGTTCGAGGGTTTAAAAGTAACTGTTGATTCCGTAAAAGAAGATTTAACAAAGCAAGTGACAACTTTGAGGAAAGAAGTGGATATGCTTAAGGACTTTAAAGATGTAGCTCTTAAAGATAATATGGATATGAGGAGGAAAATTGAACAACTAGAGAACTATAACAGAAGGCTTAACCTCCGTCTTTTGAATTTTCCCAAGTTAACAGGGGTAACCCCGATTGATACATTGCGTAGATATTTGACTGAGATATTAAAAATCCCCCCAGACTCTATTCCTCCAATAAATAAGATTTATTTTATTCCTAAACCAAAGGGGGAATTACAAGGTATTGAACAGAATATGCCTGATCTACAAAATATCTCTGAAATTTTGGAACAATCTATGGAAATAGTATTGGATAGAGCTACATTAATAATTTCTTTGGTCTTTGAGCAAGACTACAACAATATTTTAAGACTTTACTTTCGGAATTCCAAGGCACAATTTTGTGGGTCTAAAGTCTGGATGTATCCAGATGTGACAAAACAAACACAACAGAAAAGAAAGGCATTTCTTGCTTTAAAACAAAAGACAATGGATATTGGGGGATCTTTCTTTTTGGCATATCCGGCTAAATGTGTAGTCAAACTAGGTCAAACTAAATATAACTTCTTTTCACCGGAACAACTGAAATCGTTTCTAGAAATGAAACAACTGAAGTAATATGTAGGAATATGTAGAAATAACTTGGAGAAATGGCAGCTTTTACCTTTGTTTAAAGTCATTAGTTTTGATTACTTCTCTAACTCTATCACTCCCCCCTCGTTTTGAGGTCTAAGAAAGGTTAATTGTGTTTCTTAATTGAAGTTTAATATACTTCTTTCTGCATAAGATATTTTTTCTTTTTAAATTTCTTTCCTTTTGTGGATATTAAATAATGCAGGAAGAGAACATTAATAGTACTTATTACTTACCTGTTTTATGTTCGCAAGATTATTCTTGTAAATGATATATCGAAAATATAAATAAAGAATTAAAAAAAAAAAAAAAAAGAAGGTCAGAAATAACTAAAGGGAGGTGTGGTCCAGGTTTCCCATTTTTATGGTTCAATAATTTTTATTGATGAAATAACAAAACATATAACCAACATTCTCAGCATAGTTCTGGTAATTCCGCAAGCCAAGGTACAAGTAACTAGAAAAACGATTGTTTCATCACCATTTATCATCATTCCACCCTTCCTGCCCCCCCTCCCCCCACCCATCCCTTACAACCTTCAGCTGTATCGCTGTTATACGTCTATCAAACATTGGAAAAAAATGCAATGTCAGTATATTATATAAACTTTAGAAATTTAGCAGGTGAACTATAACGTAGAGAGCTTTGGGTCTTATAGCCCTCCACCTTTCGTGGCTTAACGTATATACTATAAGTCCGTTTCCCCCCCCCCCCTTCCCAATCCCTACAAATATAGATGTGGTTGACATAGATACATCTCCACTCAGTCCGTGTGGGGTGCTTCTCCCCTCCCTTGCGTGCTTGTCAGCTTATGAAGAATGTGGCGTCTAGTAGCAGGGTGGAGAGTGTTCCAATATTTTCCCCAGACTTTCCTAAAAGCGTCGGGGTCTTTTCCATGGTTAATTGATGAAACTACACCACAGAGCTCCTGGTGCATTAGTTCAGTCATCTTTGTCCTCCACAATTCTCTGGTAGGAGTCTGTTCCTCTCGCCATTTGAGCAGGTTTCCCATTTTTAAAATAGGCCTTACTACTTCAGCAATGAGAAACTTCTCCAGAGGTGAGACTACAGTTAATCACAAATGGAAGGTTGGGATGGAGGGCTTGCAGAAAGTTCAAGAGCTTTGAGAGAAGTGAATCTAATCTGAAGGTGACAGTAGAGGACTGAGAAAAAACATTCTTCTAGGGAGACAGTAGTAACTAATGTCAATATCTCCCAAAACGTATGGAACAGCTTGCTGGGGGGTTACAGCCTAGGTCTTGGCTAGATGGGCCCTTGTTTTCCACTTGGGGGGGGGGGGGCAGTGATCCCTCCTGAGAGGAGGCCTGATCCCACTCCTTTGTAGAGCAGAAACATGTTGCCTTTAACTACAGTCCTTCCATAAAGAAAACAGTTTTTAAAACCTTTTCTAAACAAATGGCTGTCATAGTGAACAAAGTCCCCAAGGATGTAACAATTAGGTTATTGACAAGATAGCTCTATAATGTGTTGGATGACAGAGTCCCAAGGTGATAGAGAAGGGGGAGGGGGCAATGAGGGCGAGAATATAGAACAGGTTAGGAAAATTAATTTGTTAAAAAAAAAGAAAAAGAGCTTCAGTGTATGTGGAAGTAAGGCAAATTTTCTCAACAGGACAAAGAGGAGGACCACACCGATATAGCCCTGTGCCTAGAAACAGTGGCAGCTTTGAACCAGAAAGAAGGCAGCGAGCAGCTTTGAACCAGAGTTAACATTACATTATATATCTGCTTTATATTCTGCAAAAGCCTATACAATTCCATGCGGATCACAAAAACAAATTATCTGGGAATTACAATACTACATCACAGTCTAAAATATAGATCAACCTACATATTTCTTGAATAAGAAAGTTTTAAGTTGTTTTCTAAATTTAGAATAATCCCTTAGAGAGCGGACTGAAATAAGAAGGGAATTCCAAACTGAAGTAGCTTTACAGGTCAAGGATGAAGACAATTGTCTAACAGACTTAACCGAACTTACTGAAGGAAATTTGAAGACAACCTGACCCCCATAATAGTTGTTTATTTACAAGCTAAAAAAAATCCCCAACCAAATGTTAAAAAAAAAAAAGTGACAGCTCTATCTGCTGGTTGACAGGCACAACCCATTGGTTCTGGACTGGTCTGGTGTGGACTATAAGGGACCACTGTTTTACAGTGCCACGCTGTGTAAATACTGCTTTGCTTCCTCACCTAACATGTGGAATTTCTGAATATCTAACAAAGTTAGTTGTATACACAGTTGAATTTCTACTTACTATTTTTTGAATAATGCTATTATGTGTACGTCATATCCACAGCACATATAATGCATATCACTGAATACATGTATGTATTTTTCTTCAACACATAGGGAAATAAGAGGTACCTTGACTGCTTGAGATGTTTTCAGACTTATGAAATATGTAGTAAAAAGAAATGCCAAACAAAAAACTTTCACACAGAGTCTAGATAGATTAGAAACCACAAATTAGTGCAACACACCTTAAAGACGTGTTTGATTAACTGATGGTAGACTAGTTTTCATATTAGCCAATGACATTCCAAATTAAATTACAAAATTCAATAACCCTGATAAGCTACCTAAACAGTACTCTGTAAAAACTGGAAAAGTAATATGTTTTTCTTGTAAACATGATGCTCTTTATTTTTAGCTACAGCTTTTAACATCACTCTTGATAAAATAGTTCTTCATATTTCAAGCCAAAGCATATAATTTCTTAAAAGCACATATATAAACTGCTCACCTTGTTGAGGACATCTCTCTGGCAGCCCAAATACAGATGAGGCAGAATTCGGGTTGGCCCAATGTTAGAGACAGGAAGGCAAGGCTGAGAAATACATGTGGGAACAACAGCAGCTTTTCCTTCACAAAGGCCAGGGAAACAGTCCGCGAATTCTGCAAAGCCACCTAAGAAGGAAGGAGAGATTTTCCATAGAAGATCATCAATTAAGCCTAACAGTTACAGCAATTGAATAAAAGTCTCTCTTAATTGTCTTTTTCACTACACACACACAAATACGGCAACTCATTTCTACCATTTACCACTGCCCTTCCGCCCTCTCCCACCAAACGGAGAAAAATAATTACAGCTGCAGTTGTCTCATTTCCACAGTTGCTGTTGCCATCTGCCAAGTCTGGTCTGCAATCCAGAACTTAATTTGTTTCATACGCCCACAACAAGGATATTGGAGCTTGGAACGAACTTGGAATGTCTTCATTTTTCTTTCAGAGCCTCCTCCTTCTACAGAATTCATTGTTTTAAAGCTCCCTCTAACTCTTTGCAAATGCTTTCAGGACAAAATTGCCCTAACCACATAATTCTTGACTGTCCCCCATGCTTAAAAATAGCCTAATCGCATAATTCTTTATGCACCACTTCTCATTCAGCCAAATTTTGCTAATTAGTGCTAGCCCTGGCACATTAAGGGATGTGGTTATCCCAAGATCATTACACTATATGCTGATTTAACGACTTCACCTTTTCTGAAGTTATTGGAAGATCTTGATTCAATTAAAATGAATATGGCAAACATACATATATTTCAATTATTCAGTTTTTATTAAACACTTTGGAACATGTACAACAGTAAGATATGAAAAATTACAACTGCATGAACAGAATCCATTTGTAAGACAAACACCATCTGAGTTTGGCTTCCTTAAGAAGGAGTCACCTTCCAAACACAGGGGATAATTTTATAACAGAGCGCCTATGTACACTCATAAATTAGTCTCCTACAATGACCCCTAGTAGCGCAAAAATTTATACTTGCTCTAAAGGTGTAAACGTGTGTATACTTTATGCACGTACATGCATATTTTATAAAATACATGCACACACAAACTCTTGCTAACTACACAACCTAGGAATTTCATGCATGGTGCATGTATAAGTAGACTTTGGGGCTCATTTTCAAAAGAGAAAAACATCCAAAAAGTCTCAAAGCGGCATTTGGATGCCGAGGCCCCGCCAGCCATGTAAATATAGTGCCCCAGCCACTCCCCTTCTTTTAGTGCTGCTTCCTGCCTGTAGACATCTGCTCATGTGTTCATGTACAAGTAGTCCTGGTATTGGCAGTGTGCCTGCAGCTGCTGACACCAGGACTTCTCATGCATAAGCTTGCGTGAGGAGAAATTTGACCTTACCTGCTAATTTGCTTTCCTTTAGTCCCTCCGGACTGGCCCAGGATTGGACTGATGGGTTGTGCACGCCTTCCAGCAGGTAGAGACTGAGAAAATTCTGATTCTAGAGAGCCAATACGAGCCCTGGCCATGTGACCTTAGCCTCAGTATTTGAATAACAAAGCAGGAAAGAAAGGAAAGATCAACGTTCTGTGCCCCGTGGAATCAAAGCAGCCACAAAAAACACTCATAAAACGTGTTTCAACAATGGCCAGGCCGTGTAATAATGCTCACCACCAACTTCCAACGGAGAAGAGGTATGGCTCAAACATAACTTTTATTATATATATATATACAGTGGGGGAAATAAGTATTTGATCCCTTGCTGATTTTGTAAGTTTGCCCACTGACAAAGACATGAGCAGCCCATAATTGAAGGGTAGGTTATTGGTAACAGTGAGAGATAGCACATCACAAATTAAATCCGGAAAATCACATTGTGGAAAGTATATGAATTTATTTGCATTCTGCAGAGGGAAATAAGTATTTAATCCCTCTGGTAAACAAGACCTAATACTTGGTGGCAAAACCCTTGTTGGCAAGCACAGCGGTCAGACGTCTTCTGTAGTTGATGATGAGGTTTGCACACATGTCAGGAGGAATTTTGGTCCACTCCTCTTTGCAGATCATCTCTAAATCATTAAGAGTTCTGGGCTGTCGCTTGGCAACTCGCAGCTTCAGCTCCCTCCATAAGTTTTCAATGGGATTAAGGTCTGGTGACTGGCTAGGCCACTCCATGACCCTAATGTGCTTCTTCCTGAGCCACTCCTTTGTTGCCTTGGCTGTATGTTTTGGGTCATTGTCGTGCTGGAAGACCCAGCCATGACCCATTTTTAAGGCCCTGGCGGAGGGAAGGAGGTTGTCACTCAGAATTGTACGGTACATGGCCCCATCCATTCTCCCATTGATGCGGTGAAGTAGTCCTGTGCCCTTAGCAGAGAAACACCCCCAAAACATAACATTTCCACCTCCATGCTTGACAGTGGGGACGGTGTTATTTGGGTCATAGGCAGCATTTCTCTTCCTCCAAACACGGCGAGTTGAGTTCATGCCAAAGAGCTCAATTTTTGTCTCATCTGACCACAGCACCTTCTCCCAATCACTCTCGGCATCATCCAGGTGAACACTGGCAAACTTCAGATGGGCCGTCACATGTGCCTTCCGGAGCAGGGGGACCTTGCGGGCACTGCAGGATTGCAATCCGTTATGTCGTAATGTGTTACCAATGGTTTTCGTGGTGACAGTGGTCCCAGCTGCCTTGAGATCATTGACAAGTTCCCCCCTTGTAGTTGTAGGCTGATTTCTAACCTTCCTCATGATCAAGGATACCCCACGAGGTGAGATTTTGCGTGGAGCCCCAGATCTTTGTCGATTGACAGTCATTTTGTACTTCTTCCATTTTCTTACTATGGCACCAACAGTTGTCTCCTTCTCGCCCAGCGTCTTACTGATGGTTTTGTAGCCCATTCCAGCCTTGTGCAGGTGTATGATCTTGTCCCTGACATCCTTAGACAGCTCCTTGCTCTTGGCCATTTTGTAGAGGTTAGAGTCTGACTGATTCACTGAGTCTGTGGACAGGTGTCTTTCATACAGGTGACCATTGCCGACAGCTGTCTGTCATGCAGGTAACGAGTTGATTTGGAGCATCTACCTGGTCTGTAGGGGCCAGATCTCTTACTGGTTGGTGGGGGATCAAATACTTATTTCCCTCTGCAGAATGCAAATAAATTCATATACTTTCCACAATGTGATTTTCCGGATTTAATTTGTGATGTGCTATCTCTCACTGTTACCAATAACCTACCCTTCAATTATGGGCTGCTCATGTCTTTGTCAGTGGGCAAACTTACAAAATCAGCAAGGGATCAAATACTTATTTCCCCCACTGTATATATTTTTTTTTTTTTTAATGCAGAAACTGTAAACTTGCAGAGCAGCTCCGTCGCCAACAACTGAAAGAGCCAAACCCCGAACCATATACAAGTCTGTAGCCTTGAAAGAATACGGGAGGGACCTGGGCCGGTCCGGAAGGAAAGCAAATTAACAGGTAAGGTCTAATTTCTCCTTCCTTAGCATCCCTCCGGACCGGCCCAGGATTGGACTGATGGGAAGTAACAATGCAGTAGTCCTAAGGGAGGGACCCTAGCAAACCCGCTGTGAGTACTCGAGTTGCAAAGACGGCCTCCTGCCGACACTGAACATCTAGTCTGTAGTGTCTAGAAAAGGAATGGAGAGAGGCCCACGTCGCCACTTTACAAATGTCTGCAGGTGGCACTAAGAATCGCTCTGCCCATGAAGCCGCTTGTCCCCTCGTGGAGTGCACTTTAACACTCTCCGGGACTGCTCTCCCGGCGAGAAAATAACAAGAAGCTATCATTTCCTTAATCCACCAAGATATAGTGGGTTTAGAAGCGGTCAAACCCTTACGCCGCCTGGCAAGGACAAAAAGATGATCCGTGCACCAAAAGTCTTCAGTAACTGCCAGATAGCGTTTAATAACTCTCTTAATATCCAAAGTATGCAACTTCCTCTGATCCTCCGAGCCCGAGGAAGACTCCAGAACAGGAAGGAAAACCGACTGGGGAAAATGAAAAGCGAGAAACTACCTTAGGCAGGAAAAAAGACACCAGACGCTCCTTGGAAAACTCCAAAAATGGAGGTCTGCAGGAAAAGGCTTGCAGCTCTGAGACCCTCCTAGCTGAAGCAATGGCCACTAAAAACACTGTCTTGAGAGCAAAATCCTTAAGGGAACAAGAACACAACGGTTCAAAAGGAGGACCTGACAGAGCTGAAAGCACAAGATTGAGATCCCAAGATGGAAAGATCGCTCTGGCTGGTGGGTGGAGAAGACTAACTCCCTTCAAAAAACGTGAGACATCTGCAAGACTAGCCAAAGACTTACCTCGTATCCGACCTCGGAAACAGGAAAGGACTGCAACCTGCACCTTAAGAGGAGAGACAAACCTTTATCAAAGCCCCGCTGTAGAAAGTCTAACATCTGTGCCACTGAAGCCCGGAAAGGAGCAATACCAGCATCTGAACACCAAGCCTCAAAAATCCTCCAGGTGTGAATATAATTTAGAGACGTAGACCGACGACGCGACTGAAGCATAGTAGCAATCACTGGAGCGGAATATCCTCTCTTAGCTAAGCGAGCCCGTTCAAGAGCCAAGCCGTAAGACAAAAACCGAGCCGGGTCTGGATGAGGAATCGGTCCTTGCAACAGAAGGTCCGTGTGAACAGGAAGACGAAGAGGAGATGCTGACAAAAGACACTGGAGGTCCGTGTACCACGGACGTCTGGGCCAATCTGGAGCCACCAGGACTACCGGACCTCCGTGAGCCTCGATCCCAAGAAAGGCAACGGAGGAAACGCGTACAGAAGACCAGAAGGCCACTGCTGCAAGAGGGCATCTATTCCTGCCGCTCTTGAGTCTCTTCGGTGACTGAAGAAGCGAAGAACTTTGAGTTGAGACTGGATGGCCCCACTGAGCTCCTATCAGCTGAAACGCTCGAGAGCTGAGAGACCATTGCCCTGGATCGAGGGTGTGCAAACTGAGAAAATCTGCTTGAAAGTTTTCGACTCCCGCCACATGGGAGGCTGAAATGGCGGTGAGGTGATTCTCCGCCCACGCCATGAGACTCGTCATCTCCCGTTTCAAGAGTAGACTCTTCGTTACCCCTTGGCGGTTGACATAGGCCACTGCTGTGGCATTGTCCGACAGAACTCGCACTGCCTTGCCTGTCACTAGGAAACGAAACTCCTCCAGAGCTAGACGAATTGCTCTGGTCTCCAAGAAATTGATGGACTGGGACGCTTCCAGAGGAGACAAAAGACCCTGTACTAACCTGCCTAAGCAATGGGCTCCCCAGCCCCGGAGACTGGCATTGGACATTAAAGCTGTCCACTGTGGAGACTCTAGAGGCATTCCTGTAGTAAGATTCTCCATCCGCAGCCATCAGAAAAGACTGCTGCGCTCCTGGGAATACAGAGGCAACCTCACCTGAAGGGAGTCCACCTAAGAGGACCATCTGGACAGGAGAGAAAATTGGAGAGACTTCATGTGAGCTCTGGCCCAGGGAACTACCTCTATAGTCACTGCCATGGAGCCCAGGACCTGAAGATAATCTCGAGCACAAAGACCGCAACTGTGAAGTAAACCTTGAATCTGAGATCGCAGCTTGAGAACTCCGCCGTGGGGATGAAAAACGCGACCCCGCGCCGTGTCGAAGGTAACCCCTAAATACTCTAGAGACTGCAAAGGAATCAGATGGCTCTTGGCTGCGTTCACCACCCAACCTAGGGAGAGCAAAAAATGTACCACTCGGTCTGTGACCTGCCGACTCTCCTGATAAGATTTTTCCCTGATTAGCCAGTCGTCTAGGTACGGGTGGATGAGTATCCCTTCTTTTCTGAAAGCCGCTGCCACCACTACCATGACTTTTGTGAATGTGCGAGGGGCTGTCATGAGGCAAAACGGTAGAGCCCGAAACTGAAAATGGTGTCCCAGAATCGCAAACCTCAAGAACTTTTGGTGACTGGTCCTGATAGGAATATGCAGATAAGCTTCTCCTGTACGAACTGCCACTATCACGGATCGAAAACTTGTGATTTTGAGAGCCCGATTGACAGCCTTGAGATTCAAAATAGGACGAAAGGAACCTTCCTTCTTTGGAACCACAAAGTAAATGGAATAACGACCCTGTCTGTACTCTGAAGAGGGGACTGGGCAAATGGCTTGAAGGTCCAAGAGCCTCTGTAGAGTGTCCCGTACCGCGCCTGCTTTGTGGTGAGAGCGACAGGGAGACTCTAGAAAGACGTCTGAAAGAGGCTTGGCGAATTCTAAGGCATAACCGTCTCGAATAACCTCTAAGGCCCACTGGTCGGAGGTAATATGGGCCCACCTCTGAAAGAACTGTGACAGCCAAGCTTCTACAGGAACCAGAGAAAAGGCCCGCACACCTTCCTTAGGTAGAACGGGAGGAGGACCGGAAAAAAGCGTCTAAGTCTCTACCTCCTCTACGGAAACCTCGAAAGGACTGAGTTCTGTTGAAAAACCAAGACCTCTGAGCCTGAGCCCCCCGACCTGTGTGAAACCTACAGAAATCCCTCGCCCGACCAAACAAAATACACTGACTAGACGGATGAGGTCTGTCCTCTGGGAGACAAGGAACCTTCGTATCCCCCAAAGAACGCACCAATTTATCCAACTCTTCTCCAAACAACGAAGAACCTGTAAAGGGAAACTTACTCAGCTTAGATTTGGAGGCAGCATCTGCCAACCAACCTCGCAACCAAAGGGAGTGGTGAGCCGCGACTCCCAACGCCAAGGACTTGGAGGATGCTCTCAACAGATCATACAAGGCATCTGCCAAGAAGGCAGATCCCATCTCAATCTTGACCACCTCTACATCTATAGCAGAGAGATCATCCGAGGATCTATCCAGGACTCTTTCCGCCAACGGAAACAGGCTCTGGCCACCAGGGAACCACAAATAGCCACCTGCACAGCCAAAGAGGAAACATCTAAACTATTCTTAAGTAGAGAACCCAACCTCCTATCCTGGACATCCCGAAGTGCTGTTCCCCCGTCCACGGGGACAGTATTACGCTTGGTAACCGCTGAGACTACCACATCAACCACCAACACCTTCAGAAGAGCCTTGTCCACATCTGGCACTGGGTAAAAGCGAGACATCGACCTGGCTGGACGAAAAGCGGAGTCAGGAAAATCCCACTGTGCCTTAATAATGTCCCAAATGTCTTGATGCATGGGAAAAGTTCTCCCTGAAGATCTGGTGCCTTTTACTAATAGGTCAACCTTGCGAACCTCGGGAGTCGGGTTTGGATGTTCCTCAAAATGCAGAGTGGAGGAAACCAAGGAGATGAGCTCCTGTAAGTCCTCCTTATGAAAAATCCTAGCCACAGAAGGATCTTCTCCCTGGGGAAAAGGATCTGCAGCTAGATCCGCAGGAACCTGGTCCTCCCAAAACTCCTCTGCTACGCCTTCCTCCTCTTCCAGGAAGGGCACATCCTGATTCTGGTCAATGAATCCACTTGTGGATCCCAGCATCTTTTTGAAGGAGGAAAAGACCTAGAGGACTCCCCTGCAATTTCTGCCCCAAGACCAGACTTCTTCATCAAAAATGCCTGGTACATCTGGAGGACAAACTCAGGGGGGAAACCCCCCCCCCCCTCCTGAGTCCCTCCAGACTGCACAAGGGACACTGCCTCCATTTCTTTCTGCCCTCCAGAAGGCTGAGTATCAAAGGAGAGCTCACACGCTGAAGAACCTGCAGCTGCAGGCAAGATGGCGGCCTTCCGTGTCAAATTTGACGAACCAGGGAGATCCGTAGCAGAAACAGAGGGCGCTGAGGCAGATGCGACGGACCAGGAAGATGAAGAAGCAAGATCGCTGACGCCGATGGAGGAAGAGGCACCGAAGAGACGTCTATTGCCATACAAAACTTGCACAAACTGAGAGCGCCTACTCCCTGGTGCTGACTAACAATGCAGCGCTTTAGTTTCTCCGCCATAGCAGAACTCTCCCTGTCCTCAAAAGAAACACTTCGCGCCCCTTTTTTTTAAGCCGCTGCTGCGAAAAACACAAGGGAAAGGAAGAAAGTTTAACCTGAAGTAACTTGCTCATTCAGACCTCGGGGCACTGTTTGTTTGGTTTTTTCCAAGAAACAGCTGAGAAGTAAAACCACAAAAAAAACAAACAGAGCACTACAGAGTTGCCTGCTCGTTAGCGCTCTGGGGAGAGAAAGGCTTCTGTTTTTTGGGGTTTTTTTTTTTTTTTTTAAGAAGTGTGGCTGCCTCTCCCAAAGGCAATATACCTTTCCACCAAAACGGTAGTCCTTTCCAAATAAGTAAAGGGAGATGGGGAGGAAAGGGGGGAGAGACCCAGGAACACCCGAGTTTAACACCCCAGAGGCTGGAGAGGAAAATAAATTCCTATCTGCCAAGCCTCTAAATTAGATTCCCCAGGCACAGAAGGAAAATTACTATTATTATATTTAAATGAGAGAGAGAGAGAGAGACAATCTAATGGACTCACCTCCTACCTGCTAGAGACTGAGAAAATACTGAGGCTAGGGTCACATGACCAGGGCTCTTATTGGCTCTCTAGTCAGACTTTTCTCAGTCTCCACCTGCTGGAAGGCGTGCACAACCCATCAGTCCAATCCTGGGCCGGTCCGGAGGAACGCTAAGGAAGTCCCGGTGTTGGTGGCCACCGACTTCTGCATGCAGGAAGCAGCACGAGGAGGAGGGGAGCAGTGGCACTGTATTTATTTGGCGGCAGGGCTTTGGCAGCAAACATAAAGGGGTGCTGCAGTTATAAATTAGGCATAATATAGATGCTTTTTATGGCATTTCACATAGGTGCCACTGTAATAAAATTACCCCATAAGGAGTACAGTGAGCTACCTGAAAGAACATTTCAGAAAACCAGGTCTCTATTCACTCTCAAATAATAGATCAGCTTCCAGAGATACCTCAAAAGCTAGTCAAAAAATGTATTGTCAGTACAAAAAAATAAAAAGGTAGCAGCTTAGAGATGGAGATAATAAATAAAACAGAAAATAATATATGTATAAGGCCTTTATTTCTGTACAATAAGATACAAAATGAGTTAGATCATCTAAAGCCCCAGGCATAAATTGGAGAAGGGTCCCCTACAGCATGGAGACCAGGGCAAATGCCCTGCTTACATACCTCCCCCTCCTCCCAATGATGTGAAGGGTAATTTTCTACAAGTAACCTAGACAGTAGCAAAAAGGCACCTATTTGTGGCCTATTTTATGAATGTGTATAGGTGCCTGTGCATCTTTATAAAATACTAGCACAAACCCCTTAGAAATCACAGTAAAAATGCACTCACATATATTATGTGCAATCGTGTGTATTTTATTAAGTATGCAAATAAATCCTACCGTTGCCCATATTCTACCCAAACTCCACCCCAGAGCATGTCTACACCAAATGCACATACTTGTACATGCAGGGTATTTTATAAAAGGCATTATATACATGTGTATTGGCATATATAGGCAAAAATGACTTTTCAAAATCAGCTAAACACAAAAATAATAAAGGATACAGAAAATCAATATGTGGTAAGTAAACAATATACAAAAAGAAGCAAGGGTGGACCAATGGTCTTCCAATGCAAACACAAATAAGGACTCCAGAGAAAAAAGGATAAAGAAATATATACTATTTATTACAATACATATTATAAAAAAAAGGAGATAACAATAAAAGTCCAAACAAGAATGCTCATAAAAAAAATGTGCTTAGATGTACTAGAAAATTAGCTCTTAGTAATGAAAACTTAAAATTAGGGCAGTGGTTCCCAAACCTGATCCTGGAGGCATCCCAGCCAGTCAGGTTTTCAGGATATCCACAATGAATATTCATGAGATAGATTTGAATGTACTGCCTCCACCTCATCCAAATCAGGTTTGGGAACCACTGCCACTATAAAGTACAATATTTGAATACATATATCTATTTATGCATTTGTACCCCACATTTTCCAATTGGATGGTCGGTTCAGTGTGGTTTACAAGTTACTTCAGATAGACATGTTACAATAACCGTAATAAGTTAGATCTGGCCTAGTTGCAATAGCTGTTAGAAGAAAGATCTGTCCTTGTCCACAGCATAGGAACGGGGTTGCATCACTGTAATTATAAAAATTGCAAAGAAAGGCAGAAATAGGACCACAATGAATACTGCAACTATTTCAACAGATGATGAGGTACATATCCAGCTGTCTCATATTAATTTTTTTTAATTATTTGTATTTACTCATTTATATTCTGCCTATAACTAAGTGATCATAATCCAAATATACATTATCAGAGAAATAAAATAAAAGACATCTGGAAACAGGATATCCCATCAAATAAAGAGCACAGCACATAGTACAGTACTTTTGCTCCAAAATGCTTTATAGACCAATAATAAGAATTGTACATCTATTCTGGATGAAGAAAGGACTTTGTTGATTACACTGGAATTCGACTCTATAAAGCTCAGATTTATACAGATATTACAGGCAGAGAATGTGTTTGCCTGCCTGTATGTGTGCATGTCCACCCCAGCAGTGGAGTGTAGGAGTAGCCCAATGGTTAGCACAGTGAGCTGAGACCCAGGGGTTTGATTCCCATTGTGGTTGTTTGTAACTCTGGGCAAATCATTTAACCCTTTATTGCCCCTGGTACCAAACTTAAGATCGTGAGCCCACTAGGAACAGAGAAATTAGAGTACCTCTATATAATATGTAAACTAGTTTGGTTGCAACACAGAAAGGTGGTTTATCAAAAATCTAACTAGCAGAGGTCAGAATAACAATCTCACCATGTGAACACATATACATTATAGTCCTTTCTTTCTCAAAGCCCATTATCCAGGGAATAAAGACTCATCCCTAGGCCATATTCCATTATTTGTGGAAAAACAACATATATAATCTGGAATTTTTGTACCACAGAAATATGAGCCAGCACTTTTGCCCCATCCTGCCTTGCTCAGAGCTATTTGTGTGTAGAAGCAAGAATGGCAGATCAGCAGCATTGCTCTTCTCCTGCTCCCAGCATTTCTGGCAGTGGTAGTAAGCTCAGCAGAAAAGGTGCCAAAAGAACTAAATGTTCTGCAAATGAAGTAGTGGGCATTATAAAAAGTGCTCAAACTAAGGGCCCTGGTTACAAAGGCACGCTAACATTTTTAGTGCACGCTAACCATGTAGACACCCATAGGAATATTATGTGCATCTACATGGTTAGCACGTCTTTGTAAACAGGGCCCTCAGTCATCCATGTGCTTGCGCAGCCATGGTAGATCTGCAGCAATATTTCTCTCCGCTTGTTATTCCTAGAAATGGTGAGCCAGGCAGAAAATAGGCCAAATGACCCTTAATAATTTTGCAATCAAGTCCAGATATAAAATCACTACAAAAAATGTTCTTCAGTAAAAACTCCAGGCACATGCGATCCCTTCAGCAGAAAGCATAGCTGCTTAAAAAATAAAACTTGATCAAGGGGCAAGCACCGCTAAACTCTAGCAAGTGTTGGGCAAAAATCTATAATTTAAGAGAATCAAGTTAATATTTTACAATTTTATGCTACAAGTGAGTCCATAATGGGAATGGTAAAACACAAAACACTGCAAGGACCTCAAATTAAATAGGAGAAAAAAAAATCTCTGGCTGAAGAAGAAATTTGAATGAAGTCTCAATACCCCTCATTATCTATTGCCAATATTTATTCTATGATAAAATTTACCTTAGCAAGAGAATCACATCAACTATTTCAACTAGATTCAAGCTAGAGTCATAAGCCACTCTACAGCAAATATCACAAGGAGAAATGACAGCAAAAACAAACCTAGTTAATGCTGCTTCTCTCTACATCTGCAGACATACACCTCCTCCCCCCCCCCCCCCCCCCCAGTTCACAAGCCAACAAATATCTACTTTACAGGGCCCTGTTTCTGCAAAACTCCTGAGATCTGTACTGCAAAATGCACTATAAAAGTCCAGCCCAAAAAATGTTTCTTTAAGCTGTTAAAATACAACTTTCCTATTAAAATGTCAAATGGGCATGGATCACACAGGAAATTGCCCATTAATCTCTTTTGTCTTTACTGTACAAAATTTGAATGTACAAATGAAACCACAGAAAAAAATCCACTGAAAACAGAAAATAACCATTATAAAAATGGAAGGAAAAGCCTCAAAGCTCTCAAAGATTGCAAGCGATCTAACGAGCTGAAAAGATCCCAGTGGAAGATCACCGAGGAAGATTTGGGAGAGATACCAGTGCCAGAAATGGTATTCGAAGCCGACGAGTCGGAGAAACTGAATGAAATATCTATAAAGCTAGAGGATGTAATGGGGCAATTTGACAAATTGAAGAGTAACAAGTCTCCTGGACCAGATGGTATTCATCCCAGAGTACTGATAGAATTAAAAAATTAACTGGCAGAACTATTGTTAGTAATATGTAATTTACCTTTAAAATCGAGCGTGGTTCTGGAAGATTGGAGGGTAGCCAATGCAACGCTAATATTTAAAAAAAAGGTTCCAGAGGGGATCCGGGAAATTACAGACCGGTGAGTCTGACGTTGGTGCCGGGCAAAATGGTAGAGACTATTATAAAGAACAAAATTACAGAGCATATTCAAAAGCATGGTTTAATGAGACAAAACCAACATGGATTTAGTGAAGGGAAATCTAGCCGCTCCAATCTATTACATTTCTTTAAAGGGGTGAACAAACATGTGGATAAAGGTGAGCTGGTTGATATTGAGGCATATTTTCAAAGCACTTTGGGAGGCTAAGTTCCATAGGTTTCTATGGAACTTTGGGAGGCTAAGTGCTTTGAAAATGAGCCTCATTGTGTATCTGGATTTTCAAAAGGTGTTTGACAAAGTACCTCATGAAAGACTCCAGAAGAAACTGGAGAGTCATGGGATAGGAGATAGTGTCCTATTGTGGATTAAAAACTGGTTAAAGGATAGAAAACAGAGAGTAGGGTTAAATGGTCACTATTCTCAATAAAGAAGGGTAGATAGTGGGGTTCCCCAGGGGTCTGTGCTGGGACCACTCCTTTTTAACATATTTATAAATGATCTAGAAATGGGAGTAACTAGAGAGGTAATTAAATTTTGCTGATGACACAAAGTTAGAAGAGGTTTGGTCCACTGGACCACCAGGGAAATTTTTTTTAAAAAGGTTCCGGGGTCATGGGGAGGGGAATCATGGTCCACTAGACCACCAGAGAAAGTTTAAAAAGAGATGGGGGGGGGGGGGGGGGGGTCAGGGTCCGCTTGACCACCAGGGAAATAAAGAAAAGATGCAGGGGGGTGTAGTGGTCCAGTGAACCACCAGGGAAATTTAAAAAAAATTCAAGGGGGGGGGGGGGGGGGGGGGGGTGCCGGGAGATAAGAGGTAGGAAGCACAAGCAGGTAGCCTTTATAGCTTCCTGCTTGTGCTTCTCTCCTCTCCAACAGCTCCAGAGCAGCCGTAAAATTTGCTTGTTAAATTAGGGCTGCTCTGGAGCTGTGCATCCCCTGGAATACACATTAGATTACGAATGAGCTCATTAGAATACGAATGAGCTCACTGTAATACATTTGCATGGGTTTCTCGGTGGCTGCTAATGGCACACGTTAGAGCCATGGAAAACCTCTTTGTGCATTACTAGCTACCTAAACATTTGCTTCAGACTGGCCAGAACCAGTCTAAAGCAAATGTTAATAGCAAGGTAAACTTTGTGCATCTGGCCCTGAGAAGCAAGCTGGTTAACCAGCTAAATAGACAGCACCAAGAATTAGGTCAGAAAGGCAGTCTAGCAACAGGAAAACAGTCAATGCGGGTTCAACTGAAGAGCCAGAAAATCAAGTTTACTTGCATTCTGAATATTAAAAATAGTGCCCTACACTGAGGGATCTGGTGGAAAGTGCGACAAGAGCCATGAGTGACAAAGAAAAGAGAGGTCTGAAACTTCAAGCAGGTAAAAGTGCAAACACTGCCATAAAATACCTACAAAGGCAGAGAAAAAAAACACAGGACCACTCAGCAAGCCTGTCAGACAGATGCCATCATCTGAAGAGTTGAGGCAGACTGGGAGGGTAACCAGTCCCACACACCCTTGGCACCGGTGGAATCGAACTGAGATACAGGATAAGCATTGCTGCCATTTTCTAAGAGTAAGAATTCACTGAAAGATCAAATTGCTGCTTGCAAGCAGGGTGACTCACACAAAAAGGGCATGTTATTAGCCAAAAGCCTCCTGAAAGCCTAGTGGTTTGTTGTAGGAGGTGGAAGGCCTCCAATTATTTAATGTACAGAAATTAATGTCTCATATGTTGGACAGAGAGAAATGAAGGTTTCTTTCCTTCTAATCATGAGAGGCTTGCTGGAATAGCAATTACACTATAAGCCCTGATTGCCCACAATCTCTCCCATTGAATATGGGCGTCCTCGACCGATAATGGAAAAAAGAAGGGCGTCCCTGACAAGCACTTGGGCGACTTGGTTCATTTTCTTTTTACGACCAAGCCTCAAAAAGGTGCCCGAACTGACCAGATGACCACCGGAGGGAATCGGGGATGACCTCCCCTTACTCCCTTTTTTTTTTAGGGTGGGAGGGGGTTGGTGACCACTCCCACTCTAAAAAAAAATATATATATTTTTTGCCAGCCTCTATGCCAGCCTCAAATGTTATACCCAGCTCCATGACAGCAGTATGCAAGTCCCTGGAGCAGTTTTAGTGGGTGCAGTGCACTTCAGGCAGGCGGACCCAGGCCCATCTCCCCCTACCTGTTACACTTATGCTGGTAAATGTGAGCCCTTCAAAACCCACTTTGATTTGATTACTTTATTTTTTGTCTATTAGATTGTAAGCTCTTTGAGCAGGGATTGTCTTTCTTCTATGTTTGTGCAGCGCTGCGTATGCCTTGTAGCGCTATAGAAATGCTAAATAGTAGTAGTAGTAGTAGGTGCCCCCCTTCACCCCTTAGGGCTATGGTAGTGGTGTACAGTTGTGGGTAGTGGGGTTTGGGGGCGGTTGGGGGGCTCAGCACACAAGGTAAGGGAGCTATGTACCTGGGAGAAATTTGTGAAGTCCACAGCAGTGCCCCCTAGGGTGCCCGGTTGGTGTCCTGGCATGTCAGGGGGACCAGTGCACTACAAATGCTGGCTCCTCCCATGACCAAATGGCTTGGATTTGGTCGTTTCTGAGATGGGCATCCTTGGTTTCCATTATGGCCGAAAATTGGGGACGAGCATCTCTAAGGTCGACCTAAATTTCGCGATTTGGGCATCCCTGACCGTATTATTGAAATGAAAGGTGGAAGACCATCTTGTTTCGATAATATGGGTTTCCCCGCCCCTTCGCCGGATGTCCTGCGAGGACATCCTCAGGAAAACTTGGGCGTCCCTTTCGATTATGCCCCTCCATGTAAACTGCATTGAATATAGTTGCAAAAACCACAGAAAGGTGGTATATCAAGTCCCATTTCCCTTTTCCCCATTAACCGCTGAGTAGCGAAGGAGTGAGGGAGGAGGACAGACATGATCTGGTGCAGGAGGTAATGGTACTGGGGTCACTTGATAACAGCGATAATAACATGATCAGATTTGATATAATCTCTGGAGTAAGAACGCAGAGGAAATCCAATATGTTAACATTTAATTTCCAAAAAGGAGACTATATGATAAAATGAATGGTAAAAAATAAAAACAAACAAACAAACAAACAAACAAAACACTTTAGAAGAGCAGCTGCAAAGGTCAAAAATTTACATCAGGCATGGATGCTATTCAAAAATACAATCCTGGAAGTCTAGACCAGATGTATTAAAAAAGGAGGCAGGAAGGCCAAATGACAGTTGGCATGGTTAAAAAGTGAGGTGAAGGAAGCTATTAGAGCTAAAAGAAAAACATTCAGAAAATGGAAGGAAGCTCAGATTAAAAATAATAAGAGCATAAGGAATGGCAAGTCAAAAGCACTCATAAGGAAGCCAAAGACAGACTTTGAAAAGAAGACTGCAATGGAGGCAAAAACGCACACTAAAAAAACCTTATTTTTAGATATATTAGAAGCAAGAAGCCGGTAAAAAAATCTGTTGGACAGCTAGATGACTGAGGGGTACAAGGGCCACTCAGGGAAGACAAGGCCATAGCAGAGAGATTAAATGAATGCTTTGCTTCGGTTTTCACTAGAAGATGTGGGAGAGATACTGGTGCCAGAAATGGTATTCAATACTGATGAGTCAGAGAAACTGAAACAAATCTCTGTAAACCTAGAAGATGTAATAGAGCAATTTGACAAATACAAATCACCTGGACCAGATGGTATACATCCCAGGTTACTGACAGAATTGAAAAATGAACTTGCAGAGCTATTGTTAGTAATATGTAATTTATCTTTAAAATCAAGAATGGTAGCAGATGATTGGAGGGTGGCCAATGTAATACCAATTTTTAAAAAGTGTTCCAGAGGAGATCTGGGAAATTATAGACCACTGAGCCTGGCGTCGGTGCCAGGCAAAATAGTACAGACTATTAAAAAGAACAAAATTACTGAGCATAAATAGGGTATAAATTATATCGCAATGATAGGATGGATCAAATTGGAGAGGTGGGGTTGCACTGTATGTTAAAGAGGGAATAGAGTCAAACAAAATAAAAATTCTCCATGACAAACAGAAATGTGGAAACCTTATGGATAAAAATTCCATGTGTGAAGGGAAAGAATATACGTGTAGGGTTATACTATTGATCCCCAGTCCAGAATGATCAGCTAGATGAAAATATGTTAACAGAAATTAGAAAAAACTAGCAAATTTGGCAACAGTACAATAATGGGTGATTTCAATTATCCTAATACTGACTGGTTAAATGCCACATCAAGGAGTGCTAGGGAGGTAAAAAAATAAATAAATTACTGCTTCTTGGAGCAACTGGTCTAGGAACTGACAAGAGAGGAAGCTATTTTAGATCTAATCTTTAGTGAAATGCAGGACTTAGTACAAGAGGTAACAGTGTTTGGTCAGCTGGGAAACAGTGATCATAACATGCTCAAATTTGATTTAATAACTGGAGTGCAGTCACTAAGGAAATCTACAGTAGCAGCATTTAATTTTTGAAAGGGTAACTATGATAAAATGAGGAAAATGGTTATAAAAAGCTGACTCAGCTGCAAAGGTTAGGACTTTAAATTAGACATGGACGTTGTTTAAAAATACCATTTGGAAGCCCAAACCAGATGTATTCCACATATTAATAAAGGTGGGAAGAAGAGCAAACGACAGCTGGCATGGTTTCAACTGAATGCGGCAAAAACTCAAGTTTTATACTTGTCAAGATTTAGAAACAGTGATTGCCCTTCGAGTTTCACTTGCGATGATGTAAGATAACCTATCTTGTCAGAAAATAAGTACTTGGGAGTTTCTTTTGGAATCCTCGTTATCCATGAAGAGTCACATTAAACAACTTATTAAATCTGTTCCTTTAAAAACTACAAGTATTAAGGTGAATGAGGGGACTTGCTTTTAATTTCTGTACTGTTCTACAGAGTTATGTGCTACCACATTTTGATTATTGTAATTTGTTACTTGTGGGACTTCCATCTTATATTTTGAAGTCTTATCCTTGATCTTGTTGTAACACCAATTGTATCTGTTATCCTGGAATGGTGATGCCATAACAGGTCTTTGTAAGCCACATTGAGTCTGCAAATAGGTGGGAAAATGTGGGATACAAATGCAATAAATAAGTCATTACAGATGGCACAGACTTCTGCAGCCCATATGATTGCACAAATTCCATGACATGAGCATATTTCTCTAGTTCTGGTTTCACTACATTGGTTGCCTATTGAGAAAAGGATTTCTTTTAAGATTTTAACTTTAGTATTTAAGATTTTGAAAAATGATGTACCTTTAATAACGTCTTCCACTTTGAAACTGTATATTTAAAGAAGTTTATTAAGGTCATTCATCCAACAATATAGTAACAAAACAACATTATGCAATTATATATTGAATGTACCTTTTTCCAACAATAACCCTGCCACCCTACACCCTTCTCCACCTATGAACACGAAACCAGAGTGCTGAACCTGAATAGCCTAAGAATTTATTATCTTGCTTCGAGCCACTGAAGTCAGAGAATCCCAAAACGAGGACCCAGATCTGACAGAACAGTTCCTCTTTAGAGGATAAGTCATCAATACCCCTGCATTCATAAGTACATATGTAATGCCACACTGGGAAAAGACCAAGGGTCCATCGAGCCCAGCATCCTGTCCACGACAGAGGCCAATCCAGGCCAAGGGCACCTGGCAAGCTTCCCAAATGTACAAACATTCTATACATGTTATTCCTGGAATTGTGGATTTTTCCCCAAGTCCATTTAGTAGTGGTTTATGGACTTGTCCTTTAGGAAACCGTCTAACCCCTTTCTAAACTCTGCCAAGCTAACCGCCTTCACCACGTTCTCTGGCAACGAATTCCAGAGTTTAATTACATGTTGAGTGAAGAAACATTTTCTCCTATTCGTTTTAAATTTACTACATTGTAACTTCATCGCATGCCCCATAGTCCTAGCATTTTTGGAAAGCGTAAACAGATGCTTCACATCTACCCGTTCAACTCCACTCATTATTTTATAGACCTCTATCATATCTCCCCTCAGCTGCCTTTTCTCCAAGCTGAAGAGCCCTAGCCACTTTAGCCTTTCCTCATAGGGAAGTTGTCCCATCCCCTTTATCATTTTCGTTGCCCTTCTCTGCACCTTTTCTAATTCCACTATATCTTTTTTGAGATGCGGCGACCAGAATTGAACTCAATATTCGAGGTGCGGTCGCACCATGGAGCGATACAAAGGCATTATAACATCCTCATTTTTGTTTTCCATTCCTTTCCTAATAATACCTAACATTCTATTTGCTTTCTTAGCTGAAGCAGCACACTGAGCAGAAGGTTTCAACATATCATCAACGACGACACCCAGATCCCTTTCTTGGTCCGTGAGTCCTAACGTCCTTCATCCAGTTCTTTGGTCACCCAGTCAAAGAAGTTAATAAGATTAGTTTGGCAGGATTTTCCTTTGGTAAAGCCATGTTGACTCGGTTCCTGTAACCCGTTGGCTTCTAGAAACTTAACTATCCTTTCTTTCAGCAGCGACTATTATTTTTCCTACCACCGACGTGAGACTTACTAGTCTGTAGTTTCCCCACTTCTTCCTTGTCTCCACTTTTGTGAAGAGGGACCATATCCACTCGTCTCCAATCCCATGGAACCTCTCCCCTCTCTAAAGATCTATTAAATAAATCTTTAAAAGGTCCCGCCAGGACCTTTCTGAGCTCCCTCATTATCCTGGGATGTATCCCATCCGGCCCCATAGCTTTGTCCACCTTCAGATTCTCCAGCTGTTTATAAACTCTTTCTTCCGTAAACGACGCAATATCCACTCCATTCCCAGATGTTTCCTTGGCAGCCGACCTCAGTCCTCCGGGATTTTCCTCCGTGAACACCGAAGAGAAATCATTGTTTAGCACGTTCGCTTTATCTTCATCACTCTCCATATAGCCATTCTCATTATCATTCAGTCTCACAATTCCATTCCTATCTCTTCTCCTTTCTCCAATATATCTGAAAAAGGTCTTGTCACCTCTCTTTACACCTTTAGCCATTTTTTCTTCCTCTTGCGCTTTCACTAGCCATGTTTCCCTCTTTGCTTCTTTGAGTTTAATCTGATAATCTTTTCCGTGACCCTCTCATTGCTTTCTTTTGTATTTCTTGAACAAAGCCTCTTTTGCTCTTATTTTTTCAGCTACTTGTTTGGAGAACCATAGGCTTCCTGCTTCTCTTGTTTTTGTTTACTTTCCTTGCATAAAGATCAGTCGCCATATTTATAGCAGCCTTTAGATTGGACCACTGTTTTTCCACATCTCCTACGCCTTCCCATGCCAACAGCTCCTTCTTCAGGTATTCCCCCATTTTATCAAAATCAGTACGTGTGAAATCCAGTACTTTGAGTTTTGTGCATCCTCACTCCGCCTTTATATCAAACCATACAGTGTGATGATCACTATTACATAGGTGGGCACCCACCCGGATATTGGAAACACTTCTTCCATTCGTGAGCACTAGATCCAGCATCGACCCTTTCCTCGTGGGTTCCGTCACCATTTGTCTGAGCAAGGCACTGACAGGCATCCACAATCTACCTACTTCTTTCCGATTCCGAAGACGGGGTGTTCCAATCCACATCAAATTGAAATCTCCCAATAGCACCTCACCTTTCATACCAATCTTTTGAATATCTTCTATCAGATCCTTGTCTAACTTCTCCGTTTGTGCCAGTGGTCTGTAGATAACCCCCGTGCGGATACAGGTTCCATCTTCTCTTTCCAGGACGATCCATAAAGCTTCTTTACCTCAGGTTCCCCGCATTTCAGCCGCTCTGATATTGTCTCTCACATAAAGAGCCACTCCTCCACCTCTTCGGCTGTCTTGTCTCTTTGGTTGGTGAGCCCTTAGGTTCCCTAAGGCCCCGAAAGACCTCAGAGGACAGCCATGCAACCCCGAATCTTCACCTGCGGCGGCCGCCGTTCACCAAGGGTTGAGCCCCCAGCTGCAGGCGGCCAGCAGGACTGCTGGAACCGCGGGGTTGACGGCTGGCCTGGCTGGCAGTCAGCAAACACTGTCTATGGATTGACGGCTAGCAAGGGCAGCTAGCGATCCGTGGGTAGTATCAATACTGTCTCTGGATAGCGGCTAGCAAGGCGGCTAGCAATCCGTGTTTAATATCAGCACAGTCTCTGGATGGCGGCTAGCCAGGCGGCTAGCAATCCGTGGTTAATATCAACACAGTCTCTGGATAGCGGCTAGCAATCCGTGGTTAATATCAACACAGTCTCTGGATGGCGGCTAGCAAGGGCGGCTAGCAATCCGTGGTTAATATCAACACAGTCCCTGGATGGCGGCTAGCAATCCGTGGGAATATTAGCATAGTCTCTGGATGGCGACTAACCCGGCGTAACACGAAACCACTGTGCCTGCTTCGAGAACAGAACCGGAAGCGCCGATGTCCGCCAGCCCCAGAGTTAAATATCGCGCCTTCCCGCCTCCGACGGCGAGTCTCTCCAATCCGGCCCTGGGAGTCGGCAGGGCCCCTTTGGATAGGCTCTGCCTGAACTCCCAGGCGGAGACTTCCCCTGGTCCTCCAATCTGGTGCAGGGAGGCGGAGCTCCAGAGCCCTCCGACTCTGGGGCGAAGAGGACATTGGCTCCGCGCTCCAGCGCCGCCATTTTGGGCGGCGCGGGCCTCATCCCGGCTCTCCTTCCCGAGAGACCGGCGGTCGCCGGCGCCGGCCGCCGATCCCGACCTGGAACGCCTGTCCCGCGGCGCCGCTGGTCCCCCTGCAGGGGCCAGTCGGCCGTCCTCCCGCGCCGTGGCCACTGACTCCCGCCCCCCTGCCGTGAGAGGAGAGCAGGTAGGCGTGTCAGACGCGACATCAACCCTCTCTATCCTTCCTAAAAAGATTAAAGCCCTGCATGGTCACATCCCATTCATGCGAATCATTGAACCACATCTCTAATAGCAACAATATCCAAGTTTTCTTCAAACATCAGGGCTTGCAAGTCTTGAATCTTTTTACTTAGACTATAAGCATTTGTGTTCATAGCTTTCCATGTACTTAGTGAGTTTAGGTAATTTTCTATATTTACATGACCTTTTCCTCTGCCATCATGTTTATTCTGGGGGGGTGACTTTCTGAAATCCCTTGTTTCCTTTTGTCACCCCCACCCTCCCCTCTAGTTTAAATGTCTAGAAACATATTGTCTGAATTTCTTCCCAAGGATCCTTTTTCACATCACAGAAAGATGTAGCCCATCATTACAGTGCAACCTGTTATTTTTCCACGTATTACCCCATGCTCCTATGTATCTAAAACCTTCTTCTTTACACCAAGACTCAAGCCACTTATTGAATTCCACTGTTTTGTGTAGTCTTTCCTCTCCCATGTAGGAATTACTTCAGAAAAAGCCACAGTCCAAACCAAAGATTTCAATCCCTCCCCAAGCTTCTGGAATGCTCTCTGTGCTGTAAACTTGCTATTGTTGGCCAGGTCATTTGTTCCTAGGTGAATCACAACATCACTGTTTGAAGCTTTGCTCTCTTCTCGGATCACTTTCAGTATTTGGTCTGTACATCTTGTAGCTGAAGATCCTGGAAGACATTTCACTAGGTTGGAACCCCTGAACTGTGTTCCTAAGTTAATGCCTCTGAAATTGGAGTCTCCAAGCAGTAAGAATTTTCTGCTTTTCACCATTCTGTCATTATTTGTGGGATATTTCTTGGGTTGTGCTGCTTTCAGTGCCTCTAGATCCACCACAGTACTTCTTTTTTCAGCATCATAATGATGCAACGATACAAAAGAATTTGACGGGGGCAAAGCTTGGGAGGGCAAGTGTTTCTGTGTCACAGATCTTAGTCTACTAGAGCCTACCGTGACCCATCTATTCCTCTATTTCATTTTCTGAGGCAGTGGTGGTGGTAAATTAGCTGGGAAATGAGTAATCCAGGATGCTCCTTTAACTGTAGCTTATTTCTCCTCGAGTTTGTTGATCTCATCTTTCAAAGCTGATATTTGCAGACAGATAGGACAAGCTTTAAGGTTCTAGATAGTTTGCCTTAGGATTAAAGCAGAACATGCATTGCACTGAATGAAGGCCATACTGATGTGATTCACAAGTGTGAAAAGGTGAACTATGATATAGGGAATAACAAGAATTAGGATTGACCAATTAAGTGTAATTTATTTGTTACATTTGTATCCCACATTTTCCCACCTATTTGTAGGCTCAATGTGGCTTACATAGTACCGGAGAGGCCTTTGCAGGCTCCAGTGTGAACAAATACAGGGTGATGTTGTGGTAAGATCAAGTTCATTTGGCAAAGCCACATTAGGGAATCGGAGAACGGAAGAGTTGTGTTATGTCCATTACGTGCTTTAGTTTGGTTGTGTTGCAGAGATTAGGCATTTAAGTTGGATCTGTAGGGTATGCCTTTTTAAGAGGTTGTTTTTTAGTGATTTCTGGAAGTTTAGGTGGTCGTACGTCATTTTCAAGACTTTTGGTAATGCGTTCCACAGTTGTGTGCTTATGTAGGAAAAACTAGATGCGTAAGTTGTCCCTTGATTGCCCTATATAAAGAGAGTTTACCAGGGTGGGTGGGACTAGGACACAGGTAACCTCAGTTACCAATCAAACCAAGTCTGAAAATGCCCAGCGTAGATCACAGCTCACAAGGTAAACTTAAGTTCTACCACACAGCTCTATACAAATTGCCCCTCCTCCAGAGCTATGAGTCACCAGATGCTATGTAACCAAATTGATTGAATTAAGTCTCTGGCAGTGTAGGTTTAACACACAATTGTAATGAATACACCTTTAAAACAGACACCAGATTCTATGTAACCAGATTGATTAGATTAAATCACAGGTTCAAAACACTTGGAACAGGTTAAAATACAGTTCCAATTAAAACAACTAAGACAATGCCAGCATAAAAAGACGAAATCACTATCAACACAGTTCTTCTATAAAAGACAATACCAGCATAAAAATATAAAATCACAGTGCAATATAGGCAATAGGATGGAGACAGATAAGGAACTTATAGAGGTCAGATTCTCTGCAAGTGAAAGGACAAGGTTTTTTTTTTCCTGTTAATAGGATAGAATAAAAAGGGGGTGAAATAGAATAAAGGGGTCAATAGATGACAAGGAAGGGAGTTTTAAAGTTAAGTGGCTTTGAAAATGGTCCTGTAGATGCATTAATCTGTGTAAAACTGTTCATCTGAAAATTGATCTCATTCAGGGGCCCTTTTACTAAGCTGTGTTAGGCGCCAGTGTATGCCTAATGCAGCAAAAATGGCCTAATACTGGAAGCACTAAAGCGTTCCATATTAATTTAGCACACACAGATGACAAAACTATTTTTTAAAATTCTTTTTTGGAGGGGGGTGTGTCAGGGGTGGAGAATGGGCATAGATGAGCTAATCACCTAGCGTGCTGACACTACCACCGTGTTAACTAGTTAGTGCATCCATAATGCAGGAGCCCTTAGTGCCTCCTAAATAGTGCTCCTGCAGCAATTTTTTTTAAATGGCCACATGCTAATGCTAACATTAGTACATGAACAATAGTATCATAAGTAATGCTTATGTGGTGCATTTGATTCAAATCAATTCTTTGAAGAATCACATATATGCTCCAAAACTCCGCTTGACTGAAGTCTTCAAAGAACAAATAACTGATTTGAATCAAATACACCACACATAACCATTACTTTCTGATACTATTGTTCACACACTATGGCTTATGTCAATAATAGCCCTTTTCTTAGTTTGGGAACATTAATAAATGGCCATATATTCAAACGGAAAAAAGCCCTTTTTGACAGCTGTGCTAAAAATAGACTTGGTGAGGGGGAAAGTCCTGCATAAGCACCTGTTAAGCCTATTTCTTAACACAAACTAGTAAAAGAGCCCCTTCAATTCAGACTGACGTAGGCATTTTTGTAGCCTGCTTGAGAGGAGGTGTTCAAAGAGTATGTTTTGGGTGGACAGGTGGATAGCATGAATAGACTATTTTCAAATCTCTATGTTATTTTCCATACAAATTTTATGCTGAAAAAAAGTGTGAATGTCTATAAGTAATTTGTAGCCAGAGCCATTTATAAAGGAAAAGTACACATCTGTGTAAAGTTCTGCATCTGTGTGGCCAGTTTGAAAATGGACCCCATGCCTCCTAATAAAAAAAAATATAAAAAAAAAAAACAAAAAACCTCTGCTCACTCTATAGGTCTCTCAAGAAAACTCTAGTACAAGCTTTTAGAAAGAGAAAACAAAAATTATCAGGGCTCTGTCTTGGGATCTCTTCATTTCTCCATCTATACTTCTTCCTTTGGTGCTCTGATCTCATCCCATGCTTTTCAGTATCACCTTTATACTGATGACTTCCAGATCAACCTCTCCACACCAGACATTTCAGCGGGAATTCAGGCCCAAGTATCAGCCTGCCTTCCTGTCTGACATTGCTGCCTGGATGTCTCCCCACCATCTGAAACTAAACATGACCAAGACCGAGCTTCTTATCTTTTCCCCAAACCAACCTCTCCTCTTCCCCCATTCTCTATCTCTGTGGATAACACTCTCATCCTCCCTGTCTCATCAGCTTGTAACCTTAAGGTCATCTTTGATTCCTCTCTCTCTCTCTTTCTCTGCACATATCCAACAGATTGCTAACACCGCATCAACTCTCGGTGGCCATTTTGAATCGGCGCTGGGACCAGAGTCAGCAAGGAACAGTATTGCAGGCGCTTCGGGCATTAAAGAGGGGGCTCTTTCCTCTCCCGAAGAGGTCACTAGACCACCAGGGCAGTATAGTAAGGTAAGGGGAGCGGAGGATAAGACACCCTTAGCAATGTGTGATGGGGGTGGGGATGTGTGTGAAAGGGACAGGGCGGTATGTGACAGGGAGCAGGGTGGGGTGTGAAAGGGGGCGGGATGGAGGTATGGCATGGGCAGGGGGTGTGTCACGGGCAGGGCATGTGTCCTCTTTTTGGGGGGAGCAAATATGGTAACCTTGTGCACCATACACCTGTAACAGAATTCCTGAGCCAGTACGTCAAGCTCCAATTTTGGCTGTCTTCAAATCTTGGCTAAAAGCCCACTTTTTAGAGGCTGCTTTTAACTCCTAACCCCTATTCACTTGTTCAGTACCCATGTCTGTTTTATCATTCCCACCTTAAGTAATTCCTTTATCCCTTATTTGTCCTGTTTGTCTATCCTGATTAAATTGTAAGCTCTAATGGAGCAGGGACTGTCTCTTCGTGTTCAAGTGTACAGCGCTGCGTACGTCTAGTAGCGCTATAGAAATGATAAGTAGTAATACTTAAATCACACCATCACTTGAAATGTCAAGTTCATCTATCAGTTTAAAGCTGTTTGATTAATGTTCTATGATGATGCTCCATGCTATTTGGCTCAATTTAGAAACATACATATTAGCAACTATCACTAACAGAATGGTATTAATCTTTATTATTTCTGAGGTAATTGATCTGTCTACATAGATGCAATGAGCCACACATGACTGAAAAATCTGAACTTTTTTTCATTCACATATTGACCTCTGAACTCCAGTTTTCAAACAGTGTTTGTTTAATTGCTGACAACACTTTTTCTCTCTTTGCCCTTTTTTTCAAGGTTTTATTTACCTTTTCTGCAACCGGCTTTCATTAGGTGCTACTAAAATCTTTGTAGCTTAAATCCTTGTGGCTTCTGTCATATAGGGGGTACGAGTTATAAACAAATCAGGTATTTTTTGCAAACATGCATAATGAGTGACACAAAGAAACAAATATAAACCCGGTGCTAATACACTTCACTGCCCTACCATGCAGTTAGTCCTTGGTTTATTTCTCAGTCCCTGTACCTGAGACTGGATGCGGATGCTGTGAAGGCAGCATTGAAGCTCCTGTGAGTGGCGGAAAGAGTCAGTCAAAAATTTTATATATGCAGATGACATTACATTGTTGATGTCAATTGAAGATCTGCCAACTGATATTAATTTTAAGGCAGGACACTATGTCAACATTGTGGAAAAATGGGTAGTTTCTCATAAATTAAAACTGAGTTTGAAAAAAACTGAGTTTTTCTGTCATTTAATCCTAGTCAGTCAGCTTTTTGCCAAAGCTCAGTTATGAATGGTTCTCGTTTTCTAAGTGGACATAGATACAAAAAAATCCTGGGAGTGGTCCTAGATTCTAAATTATCATTTGAGAAACAGAGTCACTCTCTTAATGAAAAAGTTTTTCTCTGTTTAAGGAGATTATGAAGAATTAGGCAGTGTCTCGAGGGTTCACACTTCGAGTTGGTGGTGCAAGCATTTAATATGGAGTCCGCTGGATTTTTGTAATATGTTTTATGTTGAATGTAGCTATACACTTTTGAAAAACCTGCAGACTTTGCAAAATACATCAATTAGGCTGGTTTATTTTGTAGGAAAGTTTGACTGAGCAATACCATTCTTAAGGCCCACTGGCTACCCATCCAGGCTAGAATAAATTTTAAAGTTTGTATTACTGTTTTTAAGATATATTACATGGCCTAGCTCCTCAATATGGGCCTCTTTTACTAAATCGTGCTATAGATTCCAGTGCAGGAAATAAAAGGAAGCCCAAAGGAATTGAATAGGCGTCCTCTCATTTGCCATGCAGGAATCACTAGCGCAGCCTTGTAAGAGGACCTATATGCTCTCTCTCATAATCATTTCATCTTATGTAGTATCAAGAAACTAAGGGGCCCTTTTAAAAGGTGTGGTAGGCTCTATGTTAGTGCAGCACGTGCCAAAACAAGACTACCGCCGGGCTAGCATACTGCCTGGTGATAATTTTGGATTTGGCGCGAACCCATACCACTGGGACAAATTATTTTTATTTCCTACCATGCGAGGCGTTTCCAGCGTTAATCAGCATTTGCCATGCACCAACCAGTAACTACACGTGAGCCCTTATCGCTAGATCAACGGGTGACGTTAAGGGCTCAGGCCGTAAATAGACACGTACTGGTTTCAATTTTACCACAGGCCCTTTTCCCGGCCCATTGAAAAAAAAACATTTTCACCAGATGTGGCAAAACTGGCCCGGTGGGCACCAAAAACACGCACCCAAACTAACGCACTCCATGTTTTACCACAGCTTAGTAAAAGGACCTCTGAGAGATTGTCTGATATTAAAGTTACTCTCTGCTAAAGCTAAGTGGTTTATAAAGTCTTTTCAGTCTACTTTCTCCTTTGCAGGAGTCAAAATATGGAATCCATTACCATTGTTAGGCACCTTGATAACTATCTTCTGTTTCAGAAAGCCTTAAAAACATGGCTTTTCAAGAAATATTTTTATTAAGTTCATAGACCTGATTGGTTTATTTATAAACTACTATAGGATAATTTAAAGGAAAGATTTGAAAGACAAATATATTTGAGCATATGCTTTTCTGTTCTTGGAACAATGAACCATGAGCTTTACACCAACCAGTAGTAATGGTTCTCCAAAATGAAGGGATGAGATGTTAATCCATATAAGAAACACTACCAATTAGAGATGAGAAAGAACCCAGCCACACTCATAAAGGGGGGCTGGGCACAACCGGGCCAATGGCCATGTGAAAACAAGGGGGAGTAGAGATGGGAGGGGGAAGGGTGAGCTTAGGGAAAACGGAATAGTAAGGTAGGGAGGCAGAGGGTTAACAGGAAAAGGGGGAGGGGAGAAGGGCGGAGAGAAAGGTAAAGAAAAGAGGTGAAGAGAGCGAAGAGGGTATTTTGAAAAGTGGAAAGCAGGACGAGAAGGGGAAACAGGATGAAAACATCGCTGACCCACCCACCCAATCAACAGGTACTCAGTCGTCACAGACAGGCGTTAAATGGCAAGGTTCACACAATGACGACAGGGGTACACAGCAACATAACAGTGACAGTACTAACTGATGTGTTCATAACAGGGGCAGACAGACCTCTTTGAATGTTATAAGTGTAAGCAACAGTTGTGGCTGCATGTTGGCGGCCGGGTAAAAGAAAATGTGGACGTAGCATGTCTCCTGGCTTATGCGGCCAGGGGACCAGAATGCTGCTTTTGTAATTCTGGATGGGTATCCTTAAATGGGATGCACCAGGAATCAACGGGTGCTCGAATAAGGGCATGTGGAACACACAGGCTGCTCAGACGGCAACCTGTGGGTGCTACTAGACACGTGCGAGATGGGAGCTGTGTACCCGCATGATTAAAAATGTAATATTGTGCTGTAAGAAGAAATATCTTGTAATATGTTATAATGTGATTTGATTTGTAATATAAAGTTCCTGGCTGCGGCCAAATAAATCCAACTTTCTATAAGAGGGCTCTAGTGTGGTGTTTCAAGGGTGAAAATTTGGTTAGAACAAGTGCCGAGTGCCAGAGTTGAGCAGTTTTGCTAAAGAGACTAGGGAAAATGCATCTCTGCAGTCTTCACCTATCCTCATATTTCATTGCTTACCCAAGAAGGGCTGGAAGGAAATTTCCTTCAAGGTACTCAGACTGCTGAGAACACCCAAGCCACAAACGTAAGCACACAATGTAGTTCAGTAATCATTACAAGAGAAGTCATCTGAATTTTTATTTCATTAAATGTATCCCTCCCTTCTGATTCAGTGTTTGGACTGATTTACCTGATAATAGGTGCACAGAGCTGAATCTCTTCTCCAGCTTTCTCAGCAGCACAGCAAGGAAACACTCTGAGGACAATGAGGAAACATCCTGAGAGCTTTGATCATATACCACCACCTGCTGCTGCTCACAGTCAATCTCCACCTGAAAAACACCAACCAGCAACAGTGAACTCAGAACAGCTGGCCAGCACTATGGAACTCGCTTCCATTTTATTTAAGAGAAGAGGGTTCCAACAGTAATTTCACTTTCCATTTATTTTCCTTTAATGAAAAAAGAAAGATAACAGCAAAGACAAAACTGTCATGTGTCAATACAACAATAATCCAACCCTTTCAAAAGAATCATGAGAACAAAGGAGAAATTAGATCTTACCTGCTAATTTGCTTTCCTTTAGTCCCTCCAGACTGGTCCAGGAACTGATGGGTTATGCACTCCTTCCAGCAGGTGGAGACTGAGAACTCTGACTCTAGAGAGCCAATAAGAGCCCTGGCCAACTAGCCCTAGATTCAGCATACAAGTAACAAAGCAGGAGAAGAAAAAAGAAGAAATACACCCGTCTGTGCCCCTAGGTATCTAAGTAGCCGAACTATAATATGTATGATTATAAAGGCGAGACATTGACACCACTGTGCCGACCAGCCAAACGAAATTTAATAAAGTATATCTGTTAAACTTGCTTTTTTTTTTTTTTTTTGTAAAACCGCCAAAGAAAAAACAGCACAACCTGACAAGAACACGTTCTTCCTTACTATTTACAATGAAGCGAGTGGGGCCTGGACCAGTCCGGAGGGACAAAAGAAAAGCAAATTAGCAGGTAAGATCTAATTTCTCCTTCCTTAGCGTCCCTCCAGACCGGTCCAAGAACTGATGGGAAGTACCAGAGCAGTGCTTTCAAGGGAGGGACCCCAGCAATCCTGCCGTGAGAACCCTGGCCTCAAAAACTGCATCCTGATGACAGTGAACGTCCAGTCTGTAATGCTTTGAAAAGGAATGCAGGGAAGACCATGTTGCTGCCTTACAAATGTCCAAAGGTGGTACTAAAAAGTGCTTCGCCGAAGAGGCTGCTTGCCCCCTCGTAGAATGGGCCTTAATTCCTTCCGGAACCTGCTTGCCAGAGAGAAGGTAAGCGGACCCTATTGTTTCCTTGAGCCACCTCGATAAGGTTGGTTTAGAAGCCGCCAGCCTCTTATGAGAACCACCAACCAGGAGAAAAAGCTGGTCTGAACGCCTGAATTCCTCCATAACCTTTAGATAGTGTTTGAGGACCCTCTTGACATCAAGAGTCCAAAGCAGACGCTGGACGTCCAAACCTAAAGAAGAACCTAAGACTGGCAACACCACTGACTGAGAAACATGAAAATGGGAGACCACCTTAGGAAGGAAGGAAGGAAGGAAGGAAGGAAGGAACAGGACGCAACACCACAAGTTCATTAGAAAACTCCAAAAATGGTGACTTACAGGAAAGAGCCTGTAACTCCGACACACGTCTAGCTGAAGCAATGGCCACCAAAAACACTGTCTTTAGCGTCAAATCCTTCAAAGAACAAGATGACAAAGGCTCAAAAGGAGACCTGGTAAGTACCATATTAAGATCCCAAGAAGGAAAAATAGACCTAGATGGAGGTCTGAGGAGGCTAACCCCTCTCAAAAAAACGAGAAACATCTGGAAGGCTAACTAAGGACTTGCCGTGAATGCGCCCCCGAAAACATGACAAAGCCACGACCTGAACCTTTAGGGAAGCCAGAGTCAAACCTTTATGAAAACCATGCTGCAAAAATTCTAACAACTCCGGCAGAGAGACCCGCAAAAGAGAAATGTGGCAAACAGCGCACCACGCCTCAAAAATTCGTCAAGTCCTAATATAATTCAGAGACGTAAACCTTCGACAAGAACAAAGCATGGTAGAAATGACCTTCGTTACAATAGCCTCATTTTGTCAACTGCGCCTGTTCAAGAGTAAGACAAAACCGAGCCAGGTCTGGATGAAGAATCGGCCCCTGAACAAGAAGGCAGAGATCCTCCGGAAGATGGAGGGAAAGAGTGGCTCGAAGGCGCATGAGATCAGTGTACCATGGCCTGGATCACCAATCCCCCCGTGCGCCTTGATTCGCTGGATAAGCTGTCCCAGAAAAAGCCACAGAGGAAACGCATAGAGAAGACCCACTGGCCATGACTGCAGAAGGGCATCCACTCCGACCACTTGTGGATCTTTCCCATGACTGAAGAAGCAAACTACTTTGGCGTTGAGATGAGTGGCAAAGAGGTCCATGACTGGCAACCCCCACCGATCCACTATCGCTTGAAAGGACTTCGGCTTGAGAGCCCACTCTCCTGGGTCTAGAGTGACGACTGAGAAAATCTGCCTGAACATTTTCTATGCCTGCTATGTGAGAGACCAAGAGAGACCAGATGTGCTTCCAGAAGTCCCCCGGAAGCAGGCAGCAAGTAACAGAAGAGCAATCAGCCACCTGAGGCAGAGAAGAAGATGGCCGGACTTCCAAAGGGGTCAGCGCCGGCAAAATGGCCGCTGTTCCTGCCAAAACGGGAGAGGGCTCCAAGCTTGACTGCCTTGCTGACAGAGCCAGCTCTGCCTTAGGAGGAGCCTCAGCCGGGCCCGTTGGAGCTGCAGAAACCACTGGACAAGGCGGTTCCCACCCCACGATGCTGACATACGGAGCAATGGCGCAGCTTCTCAGACATAGCGCGGTCCCGCATCTACGCTCCGCTTTTTTTTTTAACGATCGGAGAAAGCGAAAGAGAGGAGTTTTCCCTTCAAACCTTAAAACTAAAGCTATTCTGCCGTTCGCATGCAAACCGAAGAAAACCATCCCCCCCCCCCCCCCCCCCCCGGCTGCTTCTCCTAAAGCTACAGAGCTCTCCCACTAGAGAGATGAGCTCTCCCCAGGCTAGAACTAAAGCAAGATAGCTAGAGGATCATAGGAGGGATAATGGGGGAGAGACCCGATTTTACCCCGGGTGTAACACCCCGAGGCTGACTGAAGTGTACACTGCACCCAGTCACTAGAAGCCAAACCCAGGGGGGCACAGAGGGAGTAAAGATAACCTTTTCCTAGTAAGAACTTGAAAATCATATATTTTAGAAGAAGCAAAGCTAGAAAAGGATAGGGAAAAAAAAAGGAGACTGAAGGGCTCACCTCCTTCCACCTGCTGGAGACTGAGAATACGGAATCTAAGGCTAGTTGGTCAGGGCTCTTATTGGCTCTCTCGAGTCAGAGTTCTCAGTCTCCACCAGCTGGAAGGAGTACATAACCCATCAGTTCCTGGAGCAGTCCGGAGGTACGCTAAAGAATGCTGAGATACAGCTCACTTATCTCCTACCCTATTTCCCCCCCACCCCCATAAAGAAACTCCCTTTCCCGGTTAAGGAGTGAGCAAGGAAGCGTCTGGACGCGAGGTTCACTGGACATACAAGTCCCAGATCTCATGGTATGTTAATAGATGTCCTGTACGCATTGCAGTTAACTTAGACATAAAATGAATGTAGTCCAACTTGCATAAAATCAACTAAAGGCCAGGAAGAGTAGGGCTCTTCCAGGCCCCCACTAAAACCAGTTTGCTGGCTACAAACACCTGTATGGCGAAGCGATGAATAGGCTTTTTTACTCCATGGGGTTTAAAGTGCAGAAGATAACAGTCCATCTTCATAGGAAAGTTAACTGTAGTTACACTGAAAATGAATTTCAAAACAGTAGCCCAAAACATCTGAGCTTGGGGACAAGACCACCAAATGTGAAACATATCTCCCTCCAGCCCACAAAGCTGACCCCAAGTGAAATAGCTTAGCTACCTTTTCCTCCCCCACTAGCTAGCGCTCGCTCCAAAAGAGTCTCGATCAAACTCAGATCACCCTTTGCCCTTTATACAATAAAGTCTCGAACTTGGTGGTATTGAAAGGAATTGGGGGGGGGGGGGGGGGGAGTCCATATTCCTTGCATAACATCATATGGGAGAATCCCCCCTTCCTCCCACACCTGGCCCAGTTCACAGAGGCCTAAACCCTCCCACAAGTGACAGCAAAGGTTCAGGGTGCCTGTGGAAAAATTGTGGTGCAAAGCAGATAAACATATATATTTATTTTTCTTACATTTGTACCCCAAGCTTTCCCACTCATGGCAGGCTCAAAGTATGAATGGCCTGGAAAACATTTACCCCGTATCTTGCTCCACATAGCAAGAGGCCATTGGAGCAGAGGTGGCGATCCTCGAACAATCTCCCCTGACAAATTTCTGCAAAATTTACAACGTAGGGTTTTCTCCTTCATCTGGAAGAAAACACCACCGCGGGTATGTAGAGAGGTGATGCATCACCCCATCCCTCCCTCTGTACGCAACTGATGCATCACCTTCTCTACATACCCGTGGTGGTCTTTTCTTCCAGATGAAGGAGAAAACCCTACGTTGTAAGTTTTGCAGAAATTTGTCAGGCAAAGAAATGGGCAGAGCAATGAATAAATATAGCATTTTAGGGAGGAGAATCATTTTGACTACATTGATACGCCCAAGCAGGAGATCATCAAGCCCTTCCATCGATCCACTTCTAAGAAAAGCTCACGCACCCTGGCAGGAAAATTAACCCCATATAGATCATCAAGACTACAAAAGAGACAAATCCCCAGGTAGCACATATGTCGTGACGCCCAACGAAAGGGGAAACAGGACCTTAACAAGGTCATCTGTTGGCTAGAAACGATTATATCTAGAGCCTCTGACTTATCAAGATTCATCTTAAAGCCCCAAATTGTGCCATGTTCTTGTAACATATCCAAAACCACTGGAAAAGAAATGGTCGGATCTACCAGAGTGAGAAGTATGTCATCCGTAAAAAGAAGAATCTGAGATTCAATGTCTCCATACCAAAGGCCTCTGATATCTGGATGTGCACGGATGTTGATGGATAGGGGTTCAATAGCCAGAGCAAAAAGTAGAGAAGGCATTGTCCTGATGCATACAATGAAATAAGGGGAAAGAACGAGAGCACTGGCCATTGACCCGGACAGAGGCACACGGTAAAGAATAGATAAGCTGGAGCCACTGAAAAAAAGGACCAGAAATACCAATTCTCTCTAGGACAGCAAAGAGGAACAACAAACTCACCCTATCGAACGCTTTCTCAGCATCAAGCGATAATAGACACAGAATAGTATTCATAGCTTGGGCTCTGTGTATTAGGTGAAGGGCTCACGAATGCTGTCAAATGTTTTGTCATCCGTGAACAAAACCAGCTTGGTCCTCATGAATCAAAGATGGAAGATAGTACTGTAGGCGGGAGGCCAAGATCTTAGTAAAAATCTTATAAATCAGCTCCCAAGAGAGAGATAAGCCTATAGGAACTACATAGTTTATTATTTATTTATTTATAGTACAATTCTACCCCACATTTTCCCACACATGCAGGCACAATGTGGCTTACATAGGAGAATTAAAAATGACAATACAATAAGAGAAAATGGTGAGAGACAAGAATAGGCAAGGAAGGGGAAGAGGGCATAACAGATGCAGGGGTAAGTAAGTGGGACTAATGATCGGTAAGAGAGTGGGGGGAGTAGTTGATGGTCTTTGCCTGGTTTGGGTATAACTGTTATGGTAGCTAAGTTCCAGGTCCCCAGTAATGGTTGACTTTCATCAAAACAGTTAAATACCCGTAAAAGCAACAGAGCTAGCAATTTGCCAAAAATCTTATAAAATTTATTAGTAAATCCATCATGACCTGGAGCTTTATTAGGAGCCAAGCCACAAAATTACTTGATGAATCCCATCAAGATCTATAGGCCAAGATAATGCCAACTTAGCCCCCTCTGTCAACCTATGTAAAACAACATTGTCAAGATATGTAGCAATGGAGTCTGCAGATGGGTAGATATCTGGAGTATAGAGCTTTTCATAATACTGCTGGAACATGGACTGCAACTGCACGGGATCAGAATGTATCTCACCTGTTTCATCTCTGCGATTAACAATATGCGCTAGATGGGCTTGTTGCTTAAGCTTATGGGCCAGGAGACTACTAGATTTATTACCAAACTCGAAATGAGATTGACGAGCTCACTGAAGTTGTTTAGAAAGTTCAGCTACTTGGAGATCATGTAGCTCTGTGCAAATTTTGTGTGTCTGATCTAAGAGGTGAGGTGATGGCTGGGAACCTTGCTGATGAAGCCGGTTTACCCACATCAGTCATTGCCTAAGGGCATCTTCCGCAAGCGATCGCTCCTTCTGCACATGAGCCTTCAGTGAAATAAGATGACAGCTTTCAGGCCATCTCAAGGATACCCGGTAAGACCTCCCCATTATCATTTAACTGTATATAGTCTTTCATCTGACGTGCGAGTTGGGAAATATTGGTCATGTTAGAAAGCAACATGTCATCCAACCGTCACTGTCATGAAGTTCACCCCACCCAGAGAAAATATAAATGGAACAATATCAGGGTGTGATCTTACCAGGTGTGCGATAATATTCAATGGCTCTGAACTCTGTGGGGAATTGAGGCATCTCCCAGTCAAAAGTCGATCCGAGAGAAGGAATTGTGGCCAGAGGAAAAATATGTGTAGTCATGCAAGCTAGGATTGGCCTGACGCCAAAGATCTATCAAATGCCCAATGCGCAAGAAACGCGTTGAGCCGTTCCCTATCACGCTGTGCATAGTGAACCCCATGTGCAGAATTATCTAGCTGTGGATTCTAAGTGAGATTAAAATCTCCTCCCACTAGCAAAAAGCCCTCGCCATGCGGCAGGAGTTGGTCCAAATGAGAAAAATGCTCCCTGCATTAGCGCCATAGACATCCACAAAGGTGTAAGTTTGACCCCCCCCCCCCCGAGTGAAAAGATCACTAATAAATAGCAACCCCCTTTATTTCTAATGACCTTCAAAATTTGCCATGGTTTAGAATCATTAAATGCAATTAGAACTCCTCGAGTTTTAGTATTATCACAATTATAATACTAAAATAAGTACCTGTATACAATATGTAAGCCGCATTAAGCCTGCCATGAGTGGGAAAGCGCGGGGTACAAATGTAACAAAAATAAATAAATAAAAAATTAGAACAAAGTACAGATTAGGGTATCTACAGTGATGATACAAATGCCCATGAGTAGGTTTTAGGTGCGTCTCCTGTACCAGGACGACATCCGCACGAAGGCGAAGCAGCTCTCGAAAAAGGAGCAGCCGCTTCATAGGAATATTCAACCCCTGGCATTCAGGAGCACCAGAGAAATATCAGACATCGAGGACACTACTGAAAAGAGAAAACCCCACACAGAAAAACCCCTCATCCAGCTCCCCTCCCCACCAGATCGCACAATCCTCCTCTTCCCACTCACAAACCAAATTCTTCCAAATCCCCCCTCCCCATGCTCCCCTTATTCCCCTCAATCTAAGACCCCCCCCATCCATATAAGGAGGAGTGTCAGCAGAGAAAGTATGGTTCGAGCCCCCACCTACTGCATAACTCACAGGGACAACAGATAATGAATAATAGGCTAAAAGCATATTAAGTGATCAAACTATGAAACCCCAGCAAAAAGCAAGGCGAGCAAAGGTGAAATCAAAATCTCCAAATAATGCACCTCAAATTGTCTATAGAGTTCAAAGCTCACGTCATAGTCATAGTCAAGCCTTTAGGCAATATACCATGTCCAAAAGGAGAAAAAAAGAAGAACAAAAAGCTCTGAAGAATAAATTAGGTGAGCTGGTTAGCCGATTGCTGATGCTGCAGATGTTTATGACCCTTTGCCACTCGCTGCCACTTAGGATGAGAAGCCAGGGTGTAAGCAGGCCTAGTGGGGCCTGAAGTGGGTCCTCCTCTGGGAGGACCTCACGAGCCTCTGATATCGATTTAACTTGATGCATATGTCCATCTTCATAAAAAACAAGAGCAAAAGGGTGTCTCCATCTGTAGCGAATGCCCAGTTCTCGAAGCTTCCTAGTGACAGGCTTCAAGTCAACCTAACATTTGAGTGTGGCCGCTGCTAGATCTTGGTAAATTTCCACAATATAAGAGTCCCATTGAAAATTCTGGGTTTGACACGCTGCTTTTAAAACTCGCTCTTTAAGCTTATAGTCCTGGAAACAGGCAATGATATCTTTAGAAAGATTTTTTTGCGCAGGGCCCAGCACTCTGTGAGATCTCTCCACTAGGATAGCACTAAGTTCAAGTGGGGACCCATTCGCAGTGAGCAGGGAGTTTACTAGTCATTGAACCACAGACTCGCAATCTTGATATGTGGGAGTTTCAGGGAGACCCCTAAAGCGTAGGTTGTTCCTATGGCTGCGGTTTTCCAAATCTTCTAGTTTGTCTAGCAATTGTTGTTGTCCAACGCGAAAATCCGCAACTTGCCATCAAGGGAGCCTAGTGTTTTTGAATGTTCATCAATGTGACTCTCTGCTTCCTCCAGCTGGTTGCCCAACTCACATATCTTGCCGCGAAGATCAGCGTTAAGTGTCACCAGATCAGATCGAACCACCTTTAAGTCTGACCAAATTTCTTGAAGCCAGTCTTTCAGTTCGGCAAAAAGTAATGCCGCGAGCTCCATAAGCTCATCTCCTGAAGTAAAGAGATCCCTAGGCGAAGAATCTCCAGAATGTTCCTGCTCATGCGGGGCCTCTGGTTCCTGGGTTAGCACGCTGTTATGATTGGGGTCAGAACCCCTCTCAAACTTACCTCTTTCCTGGGGGTCAGCTTCTTAGCTGGCTTCTGTTTCTTTTCTCTTTCCTTTCTGAGCTGGCTCTGTCTCTCTGTGCTGGCAGCTTCCAGCAGCATGGGGCTAATTGTCTCTTCACTGCAGCTGTGGGTGTAGTCTGAGTTGCTCTAACTCTCTTTGGGTGTACTGGCTTCAAGTGTTTCACGGTGTTGCACTGGTGTGGGTTGGGCCTCTCTGGGTCAGTGTGCTTTTGCCTAGGTCTAGGGAGTGTGACATCATCAGGGAGGGCCTTGATAAGGAAGTGGGTTCTTTCCTTCAGGGCCTTCGCAACGTTTGCTTCTGGCTACTTGCTTTAGGTCCAGGTTAGTTTAGTGCAGTGTGCACTTGTGACTTGTGTGTTTGACTTCCCTGTTTTTCCCTTTTGTTACAGTGAGTAGCACTGCTGTTAGTGCAGTGCTGGAACTTGGTGCTGGGAGCACCCTTGTTAGTAAGTGTTTAGGAAGCACCTTTTGTTGTTTGGGTATTTGGCTTTCCTGCTTGTTTTCTTGTGCTTTCCCCGCTTTTCCTCGTGACCTGTGTTTAGCTGCTGTAGCTGGGTGCTTAGGAAGCACCAGGGTGAGAACCCATGTTTAGCTGCTGCAGCTTGGTGCTTAGGAAGTACCAGTGTTAGGTCTGGCATTTGTCTTCCCTTCCTTTTCCCTTGTGGTTTCCCTGCACTTCTGTTAGTGTAGGGCGTAGGGGCACCCCTGTTAGTTTCTGTTAGGAGCACTGCTGTTAGTGGAGGGCTTAGGAGCTTTTCTGTTGGTGCTGGGCTTAGGAACACTTTTGGTCACTTTAGGAGTTAGGTGCACTTCAGTTACAGCTTGTTCTAGTCCTGGTCCCTGTGTCGTCCAGTAAGTCCTGCCGGCTACTCGAACCCATGAGCTCAACTCCCCGGGGGGCTTAGTAGCTAAGTGCAGGTGAAGCTGTGTGGACCAGTCCAGTGTGCTCCAGTCCAGTGTTCCAGTCCTGTGTCCTCCAGTCCGGGGGACCAGTCCAGTGTGCTCCAGTCCCGTGTGTTCCGGTCCGGTGCGCTCCAGTCCAGTGTGTTCCGGTCCAGTGTGTGTTCCAGTCCGGGGGACTGCAGTCCAGTGTTCCAGTCCTGTGTCCTCCAGTCCGGGGGATTCCAGTCCATGTGTTCCGGTTCGCTGGGCAGTGCCTGCAGTCCCTGCCGGTGTGCTTACCCAGTGTTGGTTGGTGGGTTTTGCCTGCTGCTGTCGCTCCTCGTCAGCAGCCCAAGGGCTCACGTTTGCTCCAGAGCCCAGCCCCGCGGGCTCTGAACCTGAGAACCTGACACACGCACTATGTCGCCGTCCCACCTGTGAAGGCACAACAGAAGAGCTCCACCTTCTCTGGTCGACAGCTCATCATCGAGTGAATCTGCAGTCACTGATCTACAATCTCCTGTTCCCCACAAGCAAAGATGATTCCAAGTGCCAGGGAATCGCTCAGTGTCACGTGAGTACGCGGGAGCTCAGCTCTTAAGCAGCCATACTACTTGGTGACATCACTTCCTCCCCCAGTTCCAGCAATAAATTTCAACAGATTTTTTTTTGAACAGGTGCACAGGCTATTTGGGTGAGGGTGGCAGATAGTAGATAGTCATAATTTGTGTCCTATTTATTCTTTTATTAAGGAGTCCTTTTACAAAGCTGCAATACAAAGTGGCCTGCGGTAGTGTGGGTGCATGACAATGCCACTACTATGGCCACTTGTTACCACAGCCAGAATTTCCATTATTTTAAATGGAAGTCATAAATGGTTGTGCACCAATAAAAATATTGGCATGTGGCAATTTACTGCCCAAGCCCTTAACACCATCTATTTAGAAGGCAGTAAGGGCTCACACACTAACCCAGCAGTAATCAGACAACATGCCCCTGCACTAAAAAATAGAAACATATTTTCTGACCTGGGAACCGCCACCATGCAGCAAACACAAAACTACCATAGGGTACCTGGACGCGCCCTGCGATAGCGCTGTTTTGCCATGCGGTAGCCCTACTGTAGCTTAGTAAAAGGGCCCCTATATTTGTTAAACATATTAAAAAATAAACAATTGATGTCTTATTTCTACTTCTATTAAACCATTTATATTTTATTCTTATTTTTATATTATTGATGTACAATATATTTTATAGTGCAATATATTTTATAATACTATTTTATTTTACATTGGTTGTAAACTGCTTTGGTATTTTTCTATCAAAAGCACTCAAGCAAACAATAATCTACTCTGATTTCATTGTTCAGCATCTCTTGTAACTTATAGCAATGATCTTATACAACCGAATACCATGAAGTGGCTTTATGTACACATAGACAAAAATAATTGGTTGGAGTAAATTATCTTCAACAATATAAAATATATATTTTATGTGCTCAGAAAATCCTAAAGTGCTCCGGGGTTATTGAAATGAGTGGGCAACTCCTTTTCAATCACTCAATACCTATGTTCGAAAAAGTATGGTTTGCCAAGTTCCAGTGATGTACTAAAGAAGTCTCTTCTATCTATCTGAGTATGGAGATTGCTATGATGCTCCTTTAGTGATCACTGGAACCTGGCAAAAACCATATTCTTTTCAATTAAAATTTACCGTTCTGGCAGTGATTCGGTTGGACTGTGGTGGTAATGTCTCTGTCTCATATTCTGTTACAAAGAGAACGTTTTATATAATTTTGGAATACAGTGGCCTCATATGGGCTAAATAAAGAAGTAGAATGGACTGAAATTTAAGCCTATAATGGTTCTGAAAGTGGAGTCTTCTATTCATTCATTTACTTAGTTCATGACAACTCTTTCATGATTGGTTCACCGATGTCATACCCTGTTAAGAAGAAGCTCAGTATCTTTTGACAGTTATATGGCAACAAGCTCCTGATATGATCTCCACCAGTATGTTCCTGTTCTTTGTTTTTGAAAGTATTTAGGAATATGCAATAATTTGATGAAATTGTTTGTTGATCTGAATGAATACTGTTAATTTAAAAAAAACAACAACCTGAAGAAGCAAGATTTGAAGCGTGGATCCATGTGGGGGTTATGATGGAGTGAATTTGCTTGATATTTCACATATTGGGATTATAAGAGCAACAATTGAGGCTCCTACCATCACATGATACAAAAACTGCACTGCCAAGGGTTCTAAGATTAGTACTGAATTCTATCTGCAATCTTTGGACTAGGATAGAGCATGTGTGTGCAATGATTGAAAAAGGAGTCGCCCACTCATTGCAATAATACTAGACATTTTGGGATTTTCTGAACACACAAAATATATACAGTGGGGGAAATAAGTATTTGATCCCTTGCTGATTTTGTAAGTTTGCCCACTGACAAAGACATGAGCAGCCCATAATTGAAGGGTAGGTTATTGGTAACAGTGAGAGATAGCACATCACAAATTAAATCCGGAAAATCACATTGTGGAAAGTATATGAATTTATTTGCATTCTGCAGAGGGAAATAAGTATTTAATCCCTCTGGCAAACAAGACCTAATACTTGGTGGCAAAACCCTTGTTGGCAAGCACAGCGGTCAGACGTCTTCTGTAGTTGATGATGAGGTTTGCACACATGTCAGGAGGAATTTTGGTCCACTTCTCTTTGCAGATCATCTCTAAATCATTAAGAGTTCTGGGCTGTCGCTTGGCAACTCGCAGCTTCAGCTCCCTCCATAAGTTTTCAATGGGATTAAGGTCTGGTGACTGGCTAGGCCACTCCATGACCCTAATGTGCTTCTTCCTGAGCCACTCCTTTGTTGCCTTGGCTGTATGTTTTGGGTCATTGTCGTGCTGGAAGACCCAGCCACGACCCATTTTTAAGGCCCTGGCGGAGGGAAGGAGGTTGTCACTCAGAATTGTACGGTACATGGCCCCATCCATTCTCCCATTGATGCGGTGAAGTAGTCCTGTGCCCTTAGCAGAGAAACACCCCCCAAAACATAACATTTCCACCTCCATGCTTGACAGTGGGGACGGTGTTCTTTGGGTCATAGGCAGCATTTCTCTTCCTCCAAACACGGCGAGTTGAGTTCATGCCAAAGAGCTCAATTTTTGTCTCATCTGACCACAGCACCTTCTCCCAATCACTCTCGGCATCATCCAGGTGTTCACTGGCAAACTTCAGACGGGCCGTCACATGTGCCTTCCGGAGCAGGGGACCTTGCGGGCACTGCAGGATTGCAATCCGTTATGTCGTAATGTGTTACCAATGGTTTTCGTGGTGACAGTGGTCCCAGCTGCCTTGAGATCATTGACAAGTTCCCCCCTTGTAGTTGTAGGCTGATTTCTAACCTTCCTCATGATCAAGGATACCCCACGAGGTGAGATTTTGCGTGGAGCCCCAGATCTTTCTCGATTGACAGTCATTTTGTACTTCTTCCATTTTCTTACTATGGCACCAACAGTTGTCTCCTTCTCGCCCAGCGTCTTACTGATGGTTTTGTAGCCCATTCCAGCCTTGTGCAGGTGTATGATCTTGTCCCTGACATCCTTAGACAGCTCCTTGCTCTTGGCCATTTTGTAGAGGTTAGAGTCTGACTGATTCACTGAGTCTGTGGACAGGTGTCTTTCATACAGGTGACCATTGCCGACAGCTGTCTGTCATGCAGGTAACGAGTTGATTTGGAGCATCTACCTGGTCTGTAGGGGCCAGATCTCTTACTGGTTGGTGGGGGATCAAATACTTATTTCCCTCTGCAGAATGCAAATAAATTCATATACTTTCCACAATGTGATTTTCCGGATTTAATTTGTGATGTGCTATCTCTCACTGTTACCAATAACCTACCCTTCAATTATGGGCTGCTCATGTCTTTGTCAGTGGGCAAACTTACAAAATCAGCAAGGGATCAAATACTTATTTCCCCCACTGTATTTTATATTGTTGAAAATAATTTACCCCAACCAGTTGTTTTTGTGATTGTAGACCCTGTGTTTGGGTATATATATAAAAAACATACCCCCAACAATACTCCCATACATGTAGAGGTACAAACAAACATGCAGACAGCTGTCATCAATCCATTGTTTTACTGGAAACAAAACGAAAAAAATATACTTATCTACAAGTTTGGAAATTTCAGTAAAACACACTATGGATTTCTATTATTACTGCAACACAATGTAGCCACTACCAAAATAATGTGAAAAGATTAATTTCAGATGCTTTGTAGTAGATCCCGTAGGTATCATACAAGATGTTTTTCACAAATCACTGAGGTACATCATTCATCTTGCCTTGTAGACAAATAAATAAACTGAATATATTGCAGGGTAGTGGTTCCCCAGCTTTTTTTAGCTGGGACCTAAGGACCTAGTATTATCACAGGACATCACATAAAGGGCTCCTTTTACAAAGCCACACTAGTGATTCAGGTGTGGCAATACGACAAAGCCCACAGGAATTGAATGGGCTTCATTGCATTTGCCATGCTGGAATCGCTACTGTGACTTTCTAAAAGGAGCCAAAAATAAAATTCTAAAATCAAAACCTGGCAAGCTGCATAGATAGAATGTTGTAAACGTAAAGCTGTAAGTTGGCTCCTTTCTTGTTATCCCACTGTGAATTTTGATTTTTGTGTCAAAGTAATCACAATGCTCCTGCTTTCTCGTGACTCATTTTCATGGCACATAGATTGGAAACCTTTGTAATACAGCATTTGGGATAGCAACCTAAATAATGTCACAAGTCCATGTACTACCTAGAGAGGCACCAGGATCTCTAACTGGAAATTTTTAGAAGCAGATTACATGAACATCTGAAGTGAAGGGGAAAATAGATCTTTTCTGAGGAACCTGGTGGACTGCCTAGAATTCCTATATTAGCTATCATGTTAGTAATAATATCACACATACTTGTATGAGCCAAATTCCACTCCTTGTGATTTGCTATTCCCTTGCAAACATAGCTACTCCCACATCTTTAAGATAAGAAAAGTACAAATGACTCACAAGTAATATTTCTATTTGATATGGGATGTGTCCTATCTACTATATAGACTTCTGAAATACAGTAACTATGTGGGGAAATTAGGTCTTACCTGCTAATTTGCGTTCCTTTAGTCCCTACGGACTGACCCAGAAAATGACTGATGGGTTGTACATACCTAACAGCAGGTGCAGCCTGAGAATTCTGACTCTCACGAGAGCCAATAAGATCCCTGCTCAGCCTCAGCCAAACTCAGAATTATCATAACAAAGCCAAAGTGGGAGAAATTAGAATCACAAGCATCTGTGCAGCCGGCAAACCCTCAACAGACACTAATGAAAATGCCACACAATGAGTCATGCTCTATTTTTTTTTTCTTAATGAAGAACAGACCAAACTACGAACGAACCAAACAGTTGTCCAAGAAAACCACGCAAAACCAGATCAAAACAATATCAGAGAAATACACTAAACACAGCAGAGGGAGGGGTCTGGGCTGGTCCAGAGGGACTAAAGGAAAGCAAACTAAAAGGTAAGATCTAATTTCTTCTTCCTTAGTATTCCTCTGGACCGGCTCAGAAAGTGACTGATGGGAAGTAACAGAACAGTGCACTCGAGGGAGGGACCCAACCAGCCTTGCCATAAGAACCCTTTCACCAAAAACAGCATCCTGCTGTACCTGCACATCCACCCTGTAATGACAGGAAAAGGAATACAAAGATGACCAAATTGCTGCCTTACAGATCTCCAATGGAGGGGACCAGAGAACGCTCAGTCCATGAAGAGATTTGACCCCTCGTAAAATGTGCTCGCATGCCCTCTGGAACGGATTTTTCTGAAAGAAGGTAAGCAGAACCAATCGCTTCTTTAATCCATCGCACAATGGTAACTTTCAAAGATGCCAGTTCTTTGCGATAGCAGCCGAGGACAAAAGATGGTCCAAGCGCCGGAATTCCTCTGTCCTTATCAAAACACTGTTGAGAACCCTCCTAATGTCCAGCTTTCACAGACAATGCTGCTCCTCCAAGCCAGAAGATGACCCCAAAACATGTAAAACCATGGATTGATTCAAGTGAAAAGCCGACAGGACTTTAGGCAGGAAGGAAGCCACAGGGCGAAGCACCACTCACTCTCTTGAAAATTCCAAAAAAGGCAGTCTAAAAGAAAGAACTTGCAACTCTGACACATGTATCGTCGATGCTAAAGCCACCAAAAACACAGCCTTCTGAGTCAGATCGTTAAAGGAACAAGTCATCAGACGCTCAAACAGAGGACAAATGAGCACCAAGAGAACCAAATTGAGATCCCAAGCACGAAACACATCATGTCAGAGGCTGAAGACAATTGACCCCCATGGAGAAAATGCACTACATCTGGATGCCAACAACTTACCTTTAACCCAACCTTGAAAGCAAGCCACCAAAGCTGCAACCTTAAGGGACATGAGGGCCAAGTTTTTTGTCAAATTTATACCGTAAAAGCTCAAAGACATGTGCCACCGAAGCATAAGAACGCAAGAGTAGCCATACTGGGTCAGATCAATGGTCCATCAAGCCCAGTATCCTATTTTCAATAGTGGCTAAACCAGGTCACAAGTACCCAGCAGAAACCCAATCAGCAGCAACACCTTATGCTACCAATCCCGGGTCAAGGAGTGCTTCCCATGTCTGTCTCAATAGCAGACTATGGACTTTTCCTCTAGGAATATATTCAAACCTTTTTAAAACCCAGATATGCTAACTGCTGTTACTACATCTTCCGGCAAAGAGTTCCAAAGCTTTATTCATTGAGTGAAAAAATATTTCCTCCTATTTGTTTTAAAAGTATTTCCATGTAACTTCCTCGAGTGTCCCCTATTCTTTGTACTTTTGGAATGAGTAAAAAAAAAAATCAATATATTTCTACTCGTTCTACACCACTCAGGATTTAGTACACCTCAACCATATCTCCAGTCATCCGTCTCTTTTCAAGCTGAAGAGCCCTAACCTCTTTAGCCTTTCCTCATACGAGAGGAGTTCCATCCCCTTTATCATTTTGGTCGCCCTTCTTTGAACCTTTTATAATTCTGCTACTTCTTTTTTGAGATACGGCAACCAGAACTGAAAGCAATAGTCAAGGTGCGGTTGCACCATAGAGCAAGACAAAGGCATTATAGTATTTTCGGTCTTATTCACCATCCCTTTCCTAATAATTCCTAGAATCCTGTTTGATTTTTTGGCCGCTGCCGCACACTGACCAGAAGATTTCAGCATATTATCTACAATGACACCCAGATCTTTTTCTTGAGTGCTGACCCCCCAAGGTGGACCCTAACATCTGGTAACTATGACTCGGATTATTGTATCCACTGTGCATCACCTTGAATTTGTCTACATTAAATTTCATCTGCCATTTGTATGCCCAGCTTTCCAATTTCCTAAGGTCTTCTTGCAATACTTTACAATCCGCACATGTTTTAACAACCTTGAATAGTTTTGTATCATCTGCAAATTTAATCACCTTGCTCATCATTCCGATTTCCATATCATGTATAAATACATTAAATAGTACCGGTGCTGGTCCCAATACAGATCTCTGTGGCACTCCATTTTTCACCTTCCTCCATTGACAGAAATGACCATTTAACACTACCCTGTGTTTTCTGTCCAATAACCAATTCATAATCCACACCAGAACCTTGCCTCCTATCCCATGACTCTTTAATTTTCTCAGGAGTCTCTCATGAGGAACTTTAACAAGGGCGCTATACTACGATCCGCACACAAGGCGTCAAAAATCCTCCAAATTTAAGCCAGCAAGGTAGACCAACGACGAGAGCGGGGAATCGAGACATATTACTTTTGCTGAGTAGCCTCTCTTTCTCAGCCGAGCCCTCTCAAGAGCCAAACCTTAAGACAAAATTGAGCCAGATCTGGAACAGCTACAGGGCCCTGAGTTAGAAGCCTCAGAGCCGAGCCTACTACCATACTCGTCAGATCGGCGTACCACGGTCAATGGAGCCAATCTGGAGCCAATAAGATCACCAGGCCCACGTGGGCCTCGATTCTCTGGATGACGCGACCCAGCAGCAGCCAGGGAGGAAAGACGTAAAGGAGACCCGATGGCCAAGGCTGAATGAGAGCATCAATACCCTCTGAGTCGTGATACTTTCTGCGACTTAAGAACCATGGCATCTTGGCATTGAGACATGTTGCCATAAGATCCATCACCAGAACACCCCAGTGACTGACAATGCTGTAGTAAGCTTCGGGACTAAGAGACCATTTTCCTGGGTCTATCATCTGACGACTAAGGAAATCTACCTGGACATTCAACGTCCCTGCTACACATGAGACACTGAAAGTTCCGAGAGATGACTCTCCGCCCAGCTCATGAGAAGAGCCATCTCCTCCTCCAACTGGTTACTCCTCGCATTGTCGGACAGAATCGCACTTGGTCCCTGATGAGATGCAGAAATGCAGCAAGCGCCAACAAGCATGCTTCCTTCTGAGACCAAAGGCCCTGCACCAGCTGACCCCAACAGAGCACTCCCCAGCCTCTGAGGCTGGTATCAGTTGTCACCACAGTCCACTGGAATCCTGAGGAGGATTCCAAGTGAACTCCCTTGGAAAGGTTGGCCATCTGAAGTCACCAATGGAGACTCCTGCACTCCAGTGCCCTGAGCGGCAATTTGACTCCCAAATAATCTGGCTAAGGAGATCAACAGGACAGAAGAGAGTGCTGAAGAGGATGCATATGCACAACTTCTATGGATGCTGCCATGGATTCTAAGACCTGGCGGTAATCTCTTGCACTTGGAACTGATCTCCAAAGAAGTCCTCGTACCTCCTCCTGCAGCTTGAGAATCCAGCCTTCTGGAAAAAAACATCCAACCCTGAAGAGTGTCAAACGACTCCCCCCAGATAGTCAAGAGTCTGCGACGGCTCCAAGCAGCTCTTGAAGAGGTTTATCACCTACCCCAGGGATTCCAGAAAATCAATCATCTGACTTGTGACCTGGAAACTCTCCAGATATAAACTTCACTCTGATCAACCACCATAACCTTGGTGGAAGTCCAAGGAGCCATCGTCAGTCCAAAAGACAGTGCACGGAACTGATAATCCTTGCCTAAAACAGCAAAGTGAAGAAACTTCTGGTGCATCTGACAGATAAGAATGTGAAGATAGGCCTCCATCAAGTAGAGTGGTCAAGAATTCGCCAGAGCGAACTGCCACCATGACGGAACAAAGAGTTTCCATAAGAACACCAGACACCTTAAGAGCCCGATTTACACCTTTAAAATCCAAGATGGGTCAGAAGGTGCTCTCCTTTTTTGGCATGACAAAATAAATGGAATAGCGAACTATTCCAATTTCCGACGAAGGTACCGGACAAACCGCTTGAAGACAGAGAAGCCTGCCTAGAGTGTCCCTGATCAGTCTTGCCTTGATTTGAGAATGACAGGGAAATTCCACAAAGGTGTAAGCAGTTCCCATGCAAGCTACAAGGCTTACCCATCGCAAATGACTTTCAGCACCCACCAATCGGTGATAATCTGGGCCTACCTTCATTAAAACCCTCAACCGAGCCCCCACAGGGATTAGAGGATGAGCCCAAACACCTTAAGGAAGGGCGACTGAAACTGGGAGGAGAATCCACCCTCCCTGCCTCCTTGCTAATAACCATGAAAGGGCTGGGAAGCCAATCTCCCTGATCTGAAGCATCGAACATCACGCCCACTGCCCCTACTGGATAAAAAAATGGAACCTGCTGACAGAAGACTATCTTCCAGAAGCTGCAGCACCTTAGATTCACCAAGAGGGGCATTTTCGATATGATGTCTAAGTCCAACTTTGGCCATTTTCGGAAAAAAAAAAAAAAAAAGTCTTATCTTTTTTTCGAAAGTACTGTGGACGTTTTGTGATTTGGACTTTTTTTTGGTCCATTTTCAGAAAAAAAAAAGTTCAAGTGGAAAACGCACAAAATCAAGTATTGGGATGTAGGAGGAGACAGCATTTTTAGTAGACTGGTCTCCCTGACATCCCTGGACAGCAATAGGGCACACCCTAGGGGGCACTGAAGTGGACTTCATAAACTACTCCCATGTACACATCTCACCATTGCTCCCTTACCTTGTGTGCTGAGCCCCCCAAAACTCTCCCAAAACCCACTATACCCAACTGTACACCACTACCATAGCCCTTACAGGTGAAGGGGGCACCTATATGTGGGTACAGTAGGTTTCTGGTGAGTTTTGGATGGCTCACAGCAGGGGCGTAGCCAGATGGGCACTTTTGGGTGGGCCTAAGCCTAAGGTGGATGGGCATGGAATTCGACCCCCCAATGGCCCCCCTCTGGTTTGCTCCTCTCCCCACCCCTCCTTGCCCACAAACCTCAAATATTAAATACTTGAGCTGGCGGGGATACCCAAACTCTGCCAGCTGAAGATTTCCTCCTCCTCCTCGAGCAGCTCACACCACTTGCCTCAAACTGACGCTGCTGCCGACAGGCCGTGCATGCTCAGCGCTTTTACATGTGTGAAAACTGAGGATGTGCAGAAGGGCTGGTCTCAGCGTCAGCTCAAGGAAAGTGCTGCTGGCTGCCCAAGAAGAGAAAATCTTCAGCTGCCAAGGTTTGGGGATCCCAACCAGCCACAGCAAGAGTGTCACAATTTTGGATGGGCCTGAGTCCAAGGTGGGTGGGCCCTGGCCCACCCAGGCCCACCTGTGGCTACGCCACTGGCTCACAGTTTCCTCCACAAGTGTAACAGGTAGGGGGAGGAGGTTGGGTGCACTGCAGTGCACTGCACCCATCACTACACTACTCCAGGGACCTGCATGCTGTTCTAATGGACCTGAGTATAACATCTGAAGCTGGCATAGAGGTTGGTAAGTAATGCTTTTCATCACATTTTTGGGGGGTGGGAGGGGGTTAGTGACCAATGGGGGGAATAAGGGGAGGTCATTCCTGATTCCCTCCAGTGATCATCTGGTTATTTAGGGCATCTTTTTGTGCCTTATTTGTAATAAAAACAGGTCTAGCTCAAAACGTCTAAGTTTTAGCTCTGGACGGTTTTGTTTTGTTCTATTATGGCTGAAAAACATCTCTAAGTCTTAGGAACACCCAAAGTCCATCCTGAACACGCCCCTGGCACTCCCCCTTGAAATATGGACACACTTCTGGTGAACTTCAGAGAAAAAAAGTCTAAAAATAGGTTTCAAAAATACTGATTTGGACGTTTTTGTGAGAAAAACGTCCAAATGCAGACTTGTGTCACTTTTTGGACGTTTTTCTCTTTTGAAAATGAGCCTGCTTGACTCTTCTCAATTTGTCCAACTCCTCGCCAAACAACAAGGTGCCCCTAAATGGACTTAGAGACAGCATCCGCTGACCAGTCTCGAAGCCAAAGAGATTGTGGGGCAGCCATCCCCAAAGCCATAGACTTTGCAGAAGCCCAAAGCAAATCATACAGTGTATTCACAAGGAAGGTGGACCCCATCTCAATCTTGGTGACCTCTCCGTCCACCAGGGCCAAGTCATTACTAGTCCTATCCAAGACTCTCTCCGACCACCTAAAACATGCCCTGGCCACCAAACTGCCACAACTGCCAAGGCAGAGAGGTCAAAGCTATTCTTCAAGAGTCTCCATATGGCAGGCTGAGGATCTCGAAGAGCCATGCCGCCATTTACTGGCACTGAATTCCTTTTAGTAACATCAGAAACTACAGCATCCACAACTGGAGGATTCAACAATGCTCTGTCTTGATCCGGGACCGGATACAGATGAACCACAGACCTAGTCAACCGAAAAGGGGCATCCGGCACCTCCCACTGGGCTTGAACAATATCCCTAATGTCTTGGTGCATAGGGAAAGATCTACCAGATATGCGAAAGCCCCTTACCAGGGGATCCACCTTAGGCACTTCAGCCACCATTGTTCCTCTTCAAAATTCAAGGTAGAAGACACAAAAGAAATCAGCTCCTGCAAATCCTCCTTTTGTGTAATACCCTCACCACAAAGCAGCTCATCCAGAGGAAGGAACTCCCCCTGAGCACCTTAGAGAGCAGCCTCTCCCTCAAGATCTTCTACAACATCCTCCAAACCAAGTTCTGGGTCCAAAAAATCCATGGAGCCATCCTCCTCAACGTCCCAGGAGATCCTAGGATGCTTTAAAGTGGAAGAAACCCCCCCTCCCCCAGAAGGCCCCGGACAGTCTGCAGTAAGGGGTTTAGCCTGTTTCAAGAGAAAAGCCTGAACCCCCCTCCAGGAAGCCCACCTTGCACATTCCCCAGATTGGAAGCAGCACCAGAAATTTGCAGCGAGGGCTGCTCTCCTGCTGGTGCAGTGTGCCGATCCAAAATGGCAGCAGTTCTCACTGAAATGGAAACTGCAGGCCTGGAGGGAGAGGGATCTGACAATGAAGCTGCTGGTGCTGAAACCACTGCCGAGGCTCTGCTGAATCCGCCAGCAGCAAAACGCTCAACAACTCTGCAGCAGTACAAATTTTACATACCCCTGCCGGTGTCAGACCCCAGTGCTGACAGACAGAATAGCATCACAGCTTCTCAGCCATGGTAGCGGGAACATGCCCCACCTGCACTACCCAGCAGGAAGACAGCTACATGCAATGTGCCAAAGAAATAAAATTCCAGCACTGCCCAAAAAACAAGAGAAGCCCTGCTTTGCTCGTTCTCTCTTCAATTAACTTTTTGTTTTCAAAGCTATGAGGGAAAATAGATAAGGTGCAGAGCCTAATGTTGCTGTTTCCCCATGGCACTCTCACATCCTTCCCTCGAAGGAGTCGAGGTTCCACAAATTCCATTCCAGCAAGAGGCCCCAAGGGACATGAAAAGGAAAAAAACAGGCAATTGGGGGGGTGGGAGGGCCTCGGACCCCCAAATGTGGCACCTCCCGAGCCTCAGGCTCTGTCGAACAATCGGGGATGTCCAGTGCACAGATGCCACGGACCAAAAAAGATTAAATAAAAAGAATAAAGGAACAGAAAGGAGAAATTAGATCTTACCTGCTAATTTGCTTTCCTTTAGTCCCTCCGGACCGGACCAGGATTGGACTGTTGGGTTGTGCCCGCCTACCAGCAGGTGGAGACTGAGAAAAACTCTGACTCTAGAGAGCCAATAGGAGCCCTGGCCATGTGACCTTAGCCTCAGTATTTGAATAACAAAGCAGGAAAGAAAGAAAGAACTTCTGTGCCGTATGGAATCCTAGCAACCACAAATTCCTCGGCAAAACCGAGTACTAGAGCTCGCCAGCAACTCTCACCAGAGAAGTGGTATGGCCCATTTGTATTAGAGCTCGCCAGCAACTCTCACCAGAGAAGTGGCATGGCCCATTCATATTAGAGCTCACCAGCAACTCTCACCAGAGAAATAGTATGACTCAAGGTTTTATATATATTCCATCAACTGAGCTCACCAGCAACTCTCAACAGAGAAGTGGTATAACATATTCAAGGCTTTATATATATTCCAGCAACTGAGCTCACCAGCAACTCTCACCAGAGAAGTGGTATGACCCATTAAGGTTTTATATATATTCCAGCAACTGATCTCACCAGCAACTGTCACCAGAGAAGTGGTATGACCCATTAAGGTTTTGTATATATTCCAGCAACCGAGCTCACCAGCAACCACCAGAGAAGTGGTATGGACCACGCAAAGTCATTTTTATATATATATATATATATATATATATATATATATATATATATATATATATATATATATATATACAGTATCATCTGTTCTTTGTTTTTTTTTTTAAACATTCCACTTCCAAACTTAATAAAAGAATCTAAAGAGTTGATAGAACATGGGAGGGGCCTGGTCCGGTCCGGAGGGACTAAAGGAAAGCAAATTAGCAGGCAAGATCTAATTTCTCCTTCCTTAGCGTCCCTCCGGACCGGACCAGGATTGGACTGTTGGGAAGTACCAAAGCAGTAATCTTACGGGAGGGACAGACATTGAGAATGCGGTAGAGTCCCTGAAAACACCCAAACTAGGATGAATACGAAGCCAAAAGCTTGACGATCCAAGAACCGCCAATAAACTAAATAGAATGACTACAAAGCAAAAAAGCTGAAAAGTTCAAGCGACGCTGAACATTGTCCCCTACCAAGTGGCCGCTATATAATGTCCCCTACCGCACTATCAGTGCAGCGCAAAGGACAGAGAGACTCGAGAAAAAAAAACGACTGAAAGAAAGATGGCAAAGGTAGAAGCAGAGCCGCCTGGAAACAAAAAACTGCAATGAATCTACCTCAGCTGAGAAAGTGGAAACGAGATCCTGAAGTACAATACTCCAGATATCGTAGACTATTGCTGACCTAGCAACAGATTGGAAGTATGTAAAGCCTGTCAGTGAGAAAGTACCTGATCACTAGAAGCTAAATAGGTAAAAACAAGAATGCAGTTAAATACTATGCAGAAGAAGAAGGTACCTAAATCCCTGCTGCAAACTAGACTGAAGGTCCAAATAAACTGACAGCCGCTGCAGTTACCCAACATGAAGAAAACATATCTCAGAGCGCAATTCAAATGAGAGAGAAAGAATCATCTGTAGCTGTTGCCTCTGTAAGCAGATCACCTGAGACTCTTGTCGTAGACCCCAATTAGTGAAAACGGGAATAAATCAACAGTAGACACTTGTTAGTACCTTTCATCTGTTAGATACATATAGAAGTCCATAAAACACTACACAGTTCCAGGAATAACATGTATAGAATGTTTGTACGTTTAGGAATCTAGCCAGGTGCTCATGGTCTGGATTGGCTGTGGACCGAAAGGTGGGCTCGATAGGACCTTTGAGCTTTTCCCAGTGTGGAATTAAATATGTACTTATGTAGTAGAACTATAAATATACATATATATTTTCACAGATGCAGCCATCAAAAAACTGCTCACTGTGTATATGCTCCCGGCATACTTGCAGGAAGAATGCTCAATCTCAACCACCAGACCCAAGTGCTGCACTAGTGAGAATACAGAGGCCAACTGAGCGGAGGGAATTCCATCCGAGATAAATATCTGGATACGAGAGGGCATCTATCTCTGCCGCTGACAAGTCTTTTTAGCAAGAGAGTAAGCGAGGCACATGGAAGGTCAGAGCGAAAAGAAGTAGTTCTAGAACTGGGACCTCCCCTTAAGGTACTATCCATTGAGAACTCCCAGAAGTTGTTTTTTTTTTTTTTTTTTTTCAATGGTCACGAAATTGACGGAGTGAAAAGCTGCCAAAAAAGACTACCGAGACTCCAAAGAGAATGAAGAAAAAATTCCTTCTTGGGAGCTAGAAAGTAAAATTTTACTCTGCAAAATAGAGCAAGGTAATGGCCGAAGGCCCAAGAACATCCAGAGAAAACAGAAAGTGGGACGCTTGTAGAGAAGACAAAAACAGTCTGCGCCAACTTGACTAAACAAAGAGAGAAAAAATAGAGACAAGCTACAAAATCTAATGAGATCACACAAGAGCTCAAATGAGAGACCTGGCTACATGCACCCCGTAACCTAGAGTGTGCCCGAAATGCACCACCCGTTGCTTGACCTGACAACTCTGCCAATAAGACTGTCTGTAATGAACCAGACATCTAGGAAAGGATGAAACGAAGAGACGTTGTTTCATGAGCACCGCTGCTACTACGACCATAACTTAAGAAAAAAAGTGCGCGGAGCCGACGTGAGACCGAAGAGCAGGGCAAGAAAACTGGTAATGAGGACCTTCTCATCATCCTCGTATCGTGGACATTACTCCTCCTATACTGAGATGTACTAAGATGTACCGACCCACACCCATAAGAAATGAATGTGGTACTTGCAACCTGGATTGACCACAACTGAGGACAGGATGCTGGGCTTAATGGACTCTTAGACTTTCCCCATATGACAATACTCATATACTAATAGCAAAAATGCACAGGAAGTGAAAGAATCCCCTTCCAATTGAAAGGAAGGTCTGGAGTGAGGACGTATAGAATGAAAATGAAAGGATCACCATATGTTGAGCGTGGACTGAGACACACTGGCCTTTAATTTTACCGGATCTCCCAAACCTCGTATCATGTCATGCCTCCTTCCTCACTGATATGCACAGAGATGAACAGACGCACACTCACGAGATATGAATGTGGTATTTGCAATCTGGATTGACCCCATCTGAAAACAGGATGGGGACTCTTGGCCTTTCCCATTATGGCAACACTTATGCCCTTATGGCAAAAAATGCACAGAAAATGAGTGAATCTCCTTCCAAGAGAAAAAAAAAAAACTCTGGAGAGAGGAAGAATAAAATGAAAATGAAAAGGAATAGACTTGGAAAATACCTATTACGGAAAGGTGGTGAATTTGTGCCACAGGAGACAAGACTGTACCTGACGTCAAGAAAGCTTGAAACAAGACCCTAAAATCTGTAAGGAAGAGAAAGGGATAGCAGATATTATGGATGGTCATACTGGACAAAACCAGAATGTTTACCATGTGCCCAGGCTGAATAGATAGAGGAAACAAAATACAAGTAGATGGCGTGAGGACCTCCCAATATCCTTAAGTGGGAGAAAATGCAAATTGACCAGATAACTTTACTCCCTAAGTGGACATATATCTTGTAAGTCCTAGAAGAAAACTAAGATAACACATGAGAAACTCCAAGACAGTTGGAAAGTAGAGAAGACGTGAATAAACATGCCTTCTAAGCAGCTGAGAAAACTGGGTGCTCGGTAGACAGGACTCCTAGAATATGAGAACCATCTGAACCATGTAGCCTATGCAGCTGTCATCTGCTATGCCAAAGAGAAAGCACAGCCATGAAAGAAAATTGCTGAAAGGAAGTGTGGGGAAATCTTGCCTGACCAATTTACTTCAATTCTTTGAAGGAGTGAACAAACATGTGGACAAAGGGGAGTCGGTTGATATTGTGTATCTGGATTTTCAAAAGGCGTTTGACAAGGTACCTCATGAAAGGCTACAGAGGAAATTGGAGGGTCATGGGATAGGAGGAAATGTCCTATTGTGGATTAAAAACTGGTTGAAGGATAGGAAACAGAGAGTGGGGTTAAATGGGCAGTATTCACAATGGAGAAGGGTAGTTAGTGGGGTTCCTCAGGGGTCCGTGCTAGGACCGCTGCTTTTTAATATATTTATAAATGATTTAGAGATGGGAGTAACTAGCGAGGTAATTAAATTTGCTGATGACACAAAGTTATTCAAAGTCGTTAAATCACGACAGGATTGTGAAAAATTACAAGAGGACCTTACGAGACTGGGAGACTGGGCGGCTAAATGGCAGATGATGTTTAATGTGAGCAAGTGCAAGGTGATGCATGTGGGAAAAAAGAACCCGAATTATAGCTACGTCATGCAAGGTTCCACGTTAGGAGTTACGGACCAAGAAAGGGATCTGGGTGTCGTCGTCGATAACACACTGAAACCTTCTGCTCAGTGTGCTGCTGCGGCTAAGAAAGCGAATAGAATGCTGGGTATTATTAGGAAAGGTATGGAAAACAGGTGTGAGGATGTTATAATGCCGTTGTATCGCTCCATGGTGCGACCGCACCTTGAGTATTGTGTTCAATTCTGGTCGCCGCATCTCAAGAAAGATATAGTAGAATTGGAAAAGGTGCAGCGAAGGGCGACTAAAATGATAGCGGGGATGGGACGACTTCCCTATGAAGAAAGACTAAGGAGGCTAGGGCTATACAGCTTGGAGAAGAGACGGCTGAGGGGAGACATGATAGAGGTATATAAAATAATGAGTGGAGTGGAACAGGTGGATGTGAAGCTTCTGTTCACGCTTTCCAAAAATACTAGGACTAGGGGGCATGCGATGAAACTACAGTGTAGTAAATTTAAAACAAATCGGAGAAAATTTTTCTTCACCCAACGTGTAATTAAACTCTGGAATTCGTTGCCGGAGAAAGTGGTGAAGGCGGTTAGCTTAGCAGAGTTTAAAAAGGGGTTGGACGGTTTCCTAAAGGACAAGTCCATAAACCGCTACTAAACGGACTTGGAAAAATCCAAAATTCCAGGAATAACATGTATAGAATGTTTGTACGTTTGGGAAGCTTGCCAGGTGCCCTTGGCCTGGATTGGCCGCTGTCGTGGACAGGATGCTGGGCTCGATGGACCCTTGGTCTTTTCCCAGTATGGCATTACTTATGTACTTATGTACTTATGAAGTAAGACCTTATGTCCAGAATTGCAAAGTACGCAACAATTGAGTATCAGACAATGTATTTCATTGCACATGGCATCTGAACCATACAGCCTACGCTCTAGAGAACGTTTGTTAAGATCTTAAAACACTGTATAAGAACATAGCCACGGAGGAAAATTTCCTGAAAGGAATTAAGATCTTATATCCAGCATTGTAAAGTACCAAACAATAGACTATTCGGCAATGTAGTTCTATCCACATGGCACCTGAACCAGATAGCCTATGCCATAGAAAATGTTTGTTAAGTTCTTAAAAACCCTGTATAACATCATAGCCATGAAGGGAAATGCTTGAAAGGAACTAAGATATTATGGCCAGATTTGTAAAGTACTAATCAATTGACTATTAGAAAATGTAGTCCTATTCACCAGGAAATGAGAAAGACACAGAGTGACGTACACTGGACCCCCATAAAAACTGCGCTAGACAATAGCGAAGACCTTTCCTCCAAACATCACACACAAGGGAAAGGAATAGGAAAATGGTTATTTTGGAGCTGAGATACAATTTAATTCGCCCCATTGTCAAAAACAGAGTATTCCCGACTGAGCTGCACTTTGAATCGGAGTCTTGCCAAGAACAAAGAAATCGCCAACTGAGCTGCACTTTAATTCACAACATTGCTAGCAACCAAAAAGTCCCCGACGGAGAAAAAACAGAGGGAAAAACAAAATGAGCGCCATTCGCATCGTAGCATTTCTTTCTTTTTTTTTTTTTTTTTTAATAGCTTGAAAATACATGTAAAAATTAATTTCGGGGCAAATATACTACCAATTGCCCCAACTACTGGAGAAACAATATCTCCTTTCCATTGCACAAACAGCCAAACACAGTAAAAGCAGAAAAAACGCTGCCGCGTCAAGGGAAATTGCAGCTGCAAGCAAAACAATGGCGGCCAAGCGCGCCAAAATGAGAAGAATAAAGTTCGGGACAGAAAACCACTGACCGGACCGACGAAGAAGCAGGAAATCTGTGCCGCCGAAAAACAGATAGCCTCCGATGCCGCACAAAACATGGTTTAGCCTCTGGCCCGAACAGGAACCGTCAATACAGCTCCCAAGCTATACAGACCCGTCCAAGAGCGAGCACGCGCTTAACAGTTCGCGCCTCTTTTTTTTTTTTTTTTATTACAACTACCGCCGCTAACAACGCCGGATAGCAGAGGAAAAATAATTAAGATAACAAAAAACCGCCGATTAAAGTCACAGACGCTGACTTATCACTTTTTTTTTTTTAAATAGCTCTGCCAGAAAAGAAAATAAAGACTCTTCAAACAGAATAAGACAGAAGAGCTACCTGCTTGTTATAAGCCTGGGGAAAGCAAAAACTACTTCCTTTAAATTCCTTTCATTTGAATTAATTCTTTTAATTTTCTTTTACTTGATTTAATTCTTTAAAAACAGCTGCCTATTAAAAGTGGCTGCCTCTCCCAAAGACGGTACATCTTTCCTGAGAAAGGGACGGCCCTTCCCTGCTAAGCCAGGGAGATGGGGAGGAAGGGGGTGGACTCGAGACACCCGAGTTTAACACCCCAGAGGCTGTCAAAGAAAGAAAAGAAACCCTGTAAAGCCTCTAATTACGATTCCAGGCACAGAAGAAGTATTATAAATATATCTGTAATATCTTATAGAGAAAAAGAGAGAGAGAGAGAGAGAGAGAGAGAGACTAATGGGCTCACTTCCTACCTGCTGAGAGACTGAGAAAATACTGAGGCTAAGGTCACATGGCCAGGGCTCCTATTGGCTCTCTAGAGTCAGAGTTTTTCTCAGTCTCCACCTGCTGGTAGGCGGGCACAACCCAACAGTCCAATCCTGGTCCGGTCCGGAGGGACGCTAAGGAAATTCCTTTTTTTTTCTCTCAAAGAGAAAGAACTGTGACTGAAGTATTCAACACCTACCACCTGCTGGATACTGAGAATACTGAGTTTGGCTGAGACTGAGCAGGGGTCTTATTGGCTCTCATGAGAGTCAGAATTCTCAGTCTCCACCTGCTGGTAGGCGTGCACAACCCATCAGTCATTTTCTGGGCCGGTCCAGAGGAACACTAAGGAAACTTCATTTACTGGTGGAAATGAGAGTTGTGACATGTCATGCAAACTACAATTCAGACTGCTGTAAATCCATAGACTGTTGATCTCTTGGCAACTGTGGGAAACACATGGCAGGCTCCAACCACAGCCACCAGCGGAAGTATTCAGATATTCAGGAGACAGGACCTACTTTACCAGGCTGCGTAGAAGAGTGGCCTAATATTTAGTGCAGCGGTCTGAGAACCAGGGAAACCAGGCTCTATTCCGACTGCAGCTCCTTGCAATTCTGGGCTAGTCACTTAACCCTTCATTGCTCCAGGTACAAATTAAATACTTGCATATAATATGTAAACTGCTTTGATTGGAACCACAGAAAGGCAGTATATCAAATCCCATCCTCTATCCTCTTTTCCTTTCCTTTAATTCCAGACAGTGGAGAGCATAAGAGTTGTGCCATGTTTCATGGTGACCAGGTATGCAACATTCCTGCTCTAGCAAAACATTGGCAGGATGAGCTGGTGCAGACGTAAGAATTCTCCTAAAAATCCGACTTACTATTAATAAAAAATATCTTCTTTTATGCTCATCAGATGACTTGTTATATGGAGCAAGTATGTAGAGTCAATATTTATTTTTAACCTAAAAACACATTTTAACAGAAAACAATGAATATGCTCAAATGGATGTTAAGACAAAAAAAAAAAAGCCAAATCAGCCTAAAGTGTTGCAGTACACACACACACACACAAAACTCAGCTTACCTTCTGTTTTGCTGAATGCTGGATGAGTTCTGTAATCAGTACTTTATCCTGCTGCAGCCTTCTCTTCATCAGTTTAGAGCAGTTGATGTTGATGGCATCCAGCACATGAGCTGTATTATATTCCACAAAGGGTCGACTATCAATCAGCAGCACTTTCTCTGTGGCACCCTCCAGCAAGGCCACCAACTTCTCAGCAGCCATAAGCTGAGTCCTTGGCATCTCAGCCATTAGAGCAGTAGATCTTCACTGCCACCACCAGCACCACACCACTTCCTCCTCCCCTCCTAAATATATGACAATGATGTAATCGTTTTCTGCTCAAAGGCTTAGCTCCTCCATTGTATTGTAAATGTATGAGGTCATGCTGGTGGTGACTGGCAAAAGAAAAAAAGTGAAATCCATTTTTTTTTCCTTCTTCCTCCAAAAAGAGCCCTCAGAGTGAATGTCTTTCTTCCTCCTTCCCCCTGCTGCTGATGTTTTGCTACCAAAAAAAAAAAAAACTCAGTCCACAAAGAAACAGCTTTACTTCTGATTCATCTGGGAGGTGACTGGAGGACCCATTTCCCAACCTCAAACAAAAGAAGCTTCCATAGCATTACCTCATCCTTTACCTTTGCTCCTCTCCCTCTCCAAGAGATCCAACCACAATCAAGAGCCTACATGATAAAACAGGAGGAAAGGAAACAGTTAAAGAAAATATATATTTTTGTTTTTACTATTGTTTTTTTAAATTGTATATGCTGATGCTTTATTTTCATTACAGGTATAGGTGTATATAAATTATATATCTTTAATCATACACATGCTTGCAAAAGATGTAAGAGCATAGTATATATTGAATTCCTGAATTACTTGGAACAGTGATGTTTGTGGTTTGGATGATTTGTGATTAAGATAAAATAGGGGTATATTGGGTGAGGTTTTAAACATATCAAATGTATGCTATATTTTATTATTGTTACTACTTTGATATTATGAAATGTAAGGCAGGATACAAAGGTACTGAAAAGCAAAACTAATCTACACACACCCACTGATGTATACAAAAATAGACTAGTACAAAGAAGAAGCATATTTATCAAACATTCCTATGTGTCAAATACTATGAAACAGTTACTCTGCATGAAGACATCTAAACCAGGCACCCATAACTTAAAAACATCATAGAACAAATATAAACAAGTCACAGTAATTTGTATAGCAAGTACTTAAGATGATGGTTAAGGTATTATCTGAAACAACTGTGCTCCATCACACGAACTCTCGTCCACGCTCTCATTACCTCTCGCCTTGACTACTGCAACTTACTCCTCACCGGCCTCCCACTTAGCCATCTATCCCCCCTTCAATCCGTTCAGAATGCTGCCGCACGTCTTATATTCCGCCAGAACCGATATACTCATATCACCCCTCTACTCAAGTCACTTCACTGGCTTCCGATCAGATACCGCATACAATTCAAGCTTCTCATCCTTACCTACAAATACACCCGGTCTGCGGCTCCTCACTACCCTCATCTCCCCCTATGTTCCCGCCCGTAACCTCCGCTCACAGGACAAATCCCTCCTTTCAGTACCCTTCTCCACCACTGCCAACTCCAGGCTCCGCTCATTCTGCCTTGCCTCACCCTATGCCTGGAACAATCTTCCTCAACCCCTACGCCAAGCCCCCTCCCTACCCATCTTCAAATCTCTGCTTAAAACTCACCTCTTCAATGCTGCTTTCGGCACCTAAACTTTCGAGAAATATAGTATGCCCTATCAGATTGACTCTACACTTGTACCCTGTCTTTAGATTGTAAGCTCCTTGAGCATGGACTGTCCTTCCATGTAGCGAATGCTACATACCTGTAGAAGGTATTCTCCGAGGACAGCAGGCTGATTGTTCTCACTGATGGGTGACGTCCACGGCAGCCCCTCCAATCGGAATCTTCACTAGCAAAGTCCTTTGCTAGCCCTCGCGCGCCCGCGCGCACCGCGCATGCGCGGCCGTCTTCCCGCCCGAAACCGGCTCGAGCCGGCCAGTCTCGTATGTAGCAAAAGAGAAACAAGGGAAGACTCAACTCCAAAGGGGAGGCGGGCGGGTTTGTGAGAACAATCAGCCTGCTGTCCTCGGAGAATACCTTCTACAGGTATGTAGCATTCGCTTTCTCCGAGGACAAGCAGGCTGCTTGTTCTCACTGATGGGGTATCCCTAGCCCCCAGGCTCACTCAAAACAACAACCATGGTCAATTGGGCCTCGCAACGGCGAGGACATAACTGAGATGGACCTAAAAAATTTACCAACTAACTGAGAGTGCAGCCTGGAACAGAACAAACAGGGCCCTCGGTGGGTGGAGTTGGATCCTAAAGCCCAAACAGGTTCTGAAGAACTGACTGCCCGAACCGACTGTCGTGTCGGGTATCCTGCTGCAGGCAGTAGTGAGATGTGAATGTGTGGACAGATGACCACGTCGCAGCTTTGCAAATTTCTTCAATGGAGGCTGACTTCAAGTGGGCTACCGACGCAGCCATGGCTCTAACATTATGAGCCGTGACATGACCCTCAAGAGCCAGCCCCGCCTGGGCGTAAGTGAAGAAAATGCAATCTGCTAACCAATTGGATATGGTGCGTTTCCCTACAGCCACTCCCCTCCTATTGGGATCAAAAGAAACAAACAATTGGGCGGACTGTCTGTGGGGCTGTGTCCGCTCCAGATAGAAGGCCAATGCTCTCTTGCAGTCCAATGTGTGCAGCTGACGTTCAGCAGGGCAGGAATGAGGACGGGGAAAGAATGTTGGCAAGACAATTGACTGGTTCAGATGGAACTCCGACACGACCTTTGGCAAGAACTTAGGGTGAGTGCGGAGGACTACTCTGTTATGATGAAATTTGCTGTAAGGGGCCTGGGCTACCAGGGCCTGAAGCTCACTGACTCTACGAGCTGAAGTAACTGCCACCAAGAAAATGACCTTCCAGGTCAAGTACTTCAGATGGCAGGAATTCAGTGGCTCAAAAGGAGGTTTCATCAGCTGGGTGAGAACGACATTGAGATCCCATGACACTGTAGGAGGCTTGACAGGGGGCTTTGACAAAAGCAAACCTCTCATGAAGCGAACAACTAAAGGCTGTCCCGAGATCGGCTTACCTTCCACATGGTAATGGTATGCACTGATTGCACTAAGGTGAACCCTTACAGAGTTGGTCTTGAGACCAGACTCAGACAAGTGCAGAAGGTATTCAAGCAGGGTCTGTGTAGGACAAGAGCGAGGATCTAGGGCCTTGCTGTCACACCAGACGGCAAACCTCCTCCATAGAAAGAAGTAACTCCTTTTAGTGGAATCCTTCCTGGAAGCAAGCAAGATGCGGGAGACACCCTCTGGCAGACCCAAAGAGGCAAAGTCTACGCTCTCAACATCCAGGCCGTGAGAGCCAGGGACCGGAGGCTGGGATGCAGAAGAGCCCCTTCGTCCTGCGTGATGAGGGTCGGAAAATACTCCAATCTCCACAGTTCTTCGGAGGATAACTCCAGAAGAAGGGGGAACCAGATCTGACGCGGCCAAAAAGGAGCAATCAGAATCATGGTGCCTCGGTCTTGCTTGAGTTTCAACAAAGTCTTCCCCACCAGAGGTATGGGAGGATAAGCATACAGCAGGCCCTCCCCCCAATCCAGGAGGAAGGCATCCGATGCCAGTCTGCCGTGGGCCTGAAGCCTGGAACAGAACTGAGGGACTTTGTGGTTTGCTCGAGATGCGAAGAGATCCACCAAGGGGGTGCCCCACGCTTGGAAGATCTGGCGCACTACTCGGGAGTTGAGCGACCACTCGTGAGGTTGCATAATCCTGCTCAGTCTGTCGGCCAGACTGTTATTTACGCCTGCCAGATATGTGGCTTGGAGCACCATGCCTTGACGGCGAGCCCAGAGCCACATGCTGACGGCTTCCTGACACAGGGGGCGAGATCCGGTGCCCCCCTGCTTGTTGACATAATAACATGGCAACCTGGTTGTCTGTCTGAATTTGGATAATTTGGTGGGACAGCCGATCTCTGAAAGCCTTCAGAGCGTTCCAGATCGCTCGCAACTCCAGAAGATTGATCTGTAGATCGCGTTCCTGGAGGGACCAGCTTCCTTGGGTGTGGAGCCCATCGACATGAGCTCCCCATCCCAGGAGAGACGCATCCGTGGTCAGCACTTTTTGTGGCTGAGGAATTTGGAAAGGACGTCCCAGAGTCAAATTGGACCAAATCGTCCACCAATACAGGGATTCGAGAAAACTCGTGGACAGGTGGATCACGTCTTCTAGATCCCCAGCAGCCTGAAACCACTGGGAAGCTAGGGTCCATTGAGCAGATCTCATGTGAAGGCGGGCCATGGGAGTCACATGAACTGTGGAGGCCATGTGGCCCAGCAATCTCAACATCTGCCGAGCTGTGATCTGCTGGGACGCTCGCACCCGCGAGACGAGGGACAACAAGTTGTTGGCTCTCGTCTCTGGGAGATAGGCGCGAGCCGTCCGAGAATCCAGCAGAGCTCCTATGAATTCGAGTCTCTGCGCTGGAAGGAGATGGGACTTTGGGTAATTTATCACAAACCCCAGTAGCTCCAGGAGGCGAATAGTCATCTGCATGGACTGCAGGGCTCCTGCCTCGGATGTGTTCTTCACCAGCCAATCGTCTAGATATGGGAACACGTGCACCCCCAGCCTGCGAAGTGCCGCTGCTACCACAGCTAGGCACTTTGTGAACACCCTGGGCGCAGAGGCGAGCCCAAAGGCTAGCACACAGTACTGGAAGTGGCATGTGCTCAACTGAAATCGCAGATACTGTCTGTGAGCTGGCAGTATCGGGATGTGTGTGTAGGCATCCTTCAAGTCCAGAGAGCATAGCCAATCGTTTTGCTGAATCATGGGGAGAAGGGTGCCCAGGGAAAGCATCCTGAACTTTTCTTTTACGAGATATTTGTTCAGGGCCCTTAGGTCTAGGATGGGACGCATCCCCCCTGTTTTCTTTTCCACAAGGAAGTACCTGGAATAGAATCCCAGCCCTTCCTGCCCGGATGGCACGGGCTCGACCGCATTGGCGCTGAGAAGGGCGGAGAGTTCCTCTGCAAGTACCTGCTTGTGCTGGAAGCTGTAGGACTGAGCTCCCGGTGGACAATTTGGAGGTTTTGAGGCCAAATTTAGGGTGTATCCTTGCCGGACTATTTGCAGAACCCACTGATCGGAGGTTATGAGAGGCCACCTTTGGTGAAAAGCTTTCAACCTCCCCCCGACCGGCAGATCGCCCGGCACTGACACTTGTATGTCGGCTATGCTCTGCTGGAGCCAGTCAAAAGCTCGCCCCTTGCTTTTGCTGGGGAGCCGCGGGGCCTTGCTGAGTCGCACGCTGCTGACGAAAGCGAGCGCGCTGGGGCTTAGCCTGGGCCGCAGGCTGTCGAGGAGGAGGATTGTACCTACGCTTGCCAGAAGAGTAGGGAACAGTCCTCCTTCCCCCAAAAAATCTTCTACCTGTAGAGGTAGATGCTGAAGGCTGCCGGCGGGAGAATTTGTCGAATGCGGTATCCCGCTGGTGGAGATGCTCTACCACCTGCTCGACCTTTTCTCCAAAAATATTGTCCGCACGGCAAGGCGAGTCCGCAATCCGCTGCTGGAGTCTATTCTCTAGGTCGGAGGCACGCAGCCATGAGAGCCTGCGCATCACCACACCTTGAGCAGCGGCCCTGGACGCAACATCAAAGGTGTCATACACCCCTCTGGCCAGGAATTTTCTGCACGCCTTCAGCTGCCTGACCACCTCCTGAAAAGGCTTGGCTTGCTCAGGGGGGAGAGCATCAACCAAGCCCGCCAACTGCCGCACATTGTTCCGCATGTGTATGCTCGTGTAGAGCTGGTAAGACTGGATTTTGGCCACGAGCATAGAGGAATGGTAGGCCTTCCTCCCAAAGGAGTCTAAGGTTCTAGAGTCTTTGCCCGGGGGCGCCGAAGCATGCTCCCTAGAACTCTTAGCCTTCTTTAGGGCCAGATCCACAAGTCCAGAGTCATGAGGCAACTGAGTGCGCATCAGCTCTGGGTCCCCATGGATCCGGTACTGGGACTCGATCTTCTTGGGGATGTGGGGATTACTTAGTGGCTTGGTCCAGTTCGCAAGCAATGTCTTTTTCAGGACATGGTGCAAGGGAACAGTGGATGCTTCCTTAGGTGGAGAAGGATAGTCCAGGAGCTCAAACATTTCAGCCCTGGGCTCGTCCTCCACAACCACCGGGAAGGGGATGGCCGTAGACATCTCCTGGACAAAGGAAGCAAAAGACAGACTCTCAGGAGGGGAAAGCTGTCTTTCAGGAGAGGGAGTGGGATCGGAAGGAAGACCCTCAGACTCCTCGTCAGAGAAATATCTGGGGTCTTCTTCCTCTTCCCACGAGGCCTCACCCTCGGTGTCAGACACAAGTTCACGGACCTGTGTCTGCAACCTCGCCCGGCTCGACTCTGTGGAGCCACGTCCACGATGGGGGCGTCGAGAGGTAGACTCCCTCGCCCGCATCGGCGAAGCTCCCTCCGCCGACGTAGTCGGGGAGCCCTCCTGGGAGGTGGCCGCAGTCGGCACCGCACGCGGTACCGACGTCGGGGACCTCACCCCGGTCGATGGGCCAGCCAGCGCCACGCTCGACGGTACCGGAGGCGCAAGCACCGCCGGTACCGGAGGGGTAGGGCGCAACAGCTCTCCCAGAATCTCTGGGAGAACGGCCCGGAGGCTCTCGTTCAGAGCGGCTGCAGAGAAAGGCATGGAGGCCGATGCAGGCGTCGACGTCAGAACCTGTTCCGGGCGTGGAGGCTGTTCCGGGCTGTCCAGAGTGGAGCGCATCGACACCTCCTGAACAGAGGGTGAGCGGTCCTCTCGGTGCCGATGCCTGCTGGGTGCCGACTCCCTCGGCGACCCAGAGCTCTTGGTGCCGACGCGGGGAGGAGACCGGTGTCGATGCTTCTTCGACTTCTTCCAAAGCATGTCACCGGAGCTCCCCGGCACCGATGAGAAGGACGTAGAATCCATCCGTCGCTTCCTCGGGGCCGAGGTCGAAGCAGGTCGATCCCGGGGGGGCTGTACCGCAGGAGCCCTCAGGGTAGGGGGAGACCCACCCGAAGGCTCACCGCCACCAGCAGGGGAATGGACAGCCCTCACCTGCACTCCTGACGATGCACCACCGTCCGACGACATCAGGAGACGAGGTCCCGGTACCACCGACGTCGATGCAGCTATCCGATGTCTCGGCGCCGATGCAGAGGGCCGATGCCTCGATGCACTCGATGCACTGGCGGCCGAGGATGGAGGTCTGGACGCTGATGACGTCGATGCACTCGATGACCCCGGTGCCGATGCCGACGAAGAGCCCGAGAACAAAACGTTCCACTGGGCCAATCTCGCTACCTGAGTCCGCCTTTGTAACAGGGAACACAGACTACAGTTCTGAGGATGGTGCTCGGCCCCCAGACACTGAAGACACGAAGAGTGCCTATCAGTGAGCGAGATTACCCGGGCGCACTGGGTGCACTTCTTGAAGCCGCTGGAAGGCTTCGATGTCATGGGCGGAAAAATCACGCCGGCGAAATCAAAATCCGAAATGACGAATTCGAGCACCAAAAACTTTGAGGGAGAAAATCTCAACCGAGGCCGAAAAGAGGCCTACCCCGACAATGAAAGAAAACTTACCGGGGCAAAAACTGGAAGTACAGGAAGGGGCAAACGAAACCCGAGGGGTTTTTCGGAGCACTTTCCGCACGAAATTAGAACTTTTCCGAAGAAAAAACACGTCGATTGAAAGAACGGACGCGCGAGGTCGACTCTCCGGGGCTCGACACTGCAAAAACACAGCCGTACCGAGTGCGGACGAAAGAAGACTGGCCGGCTCGAGCCGGTTTCGGGCGGGAAGACGGCCGCGCATGCGCGGTGCGCGCGAGGGCTAGCAAAGGACTTTGCTAGTGAAGATTCCGATTGGAGGGGCTGCCGTGGACGTCACCCATCAGTGAGAACAAGCAGCCTGCTTGTCCTCGGAGAATAAATTGTACAGTGCTGCGTAACCCTAGTAGCACTTTAGAAATGTTAAGTAGTAGTAGTAGGACAAAAAGTATAAAATTTAAACATTGATATGAAACCTGAACACAGAGCATACCCAGAAGTCAGGTTCAGGATGTCCACAATAAATATGCATGAGATAGATGAACATTCAAAGGAGGCACTGCATGCAAATCTCTCTCATGCATATTCACTGTGGATTTCCTGAAAACCCAACTGGCTGAGTATGCAGCAGCTCCTATGCCCAGACAGATGAAACAGCTGATCGCAAGAAAAACACAATACCCACCCTGCAGCTAAATCTTAGTAGCGGCTTCGTGACTGATTGACTGTTGATATATAGTCACTTGGACAGGATAGGTAATTGAAGTTAGTCTTCTAGACAGGAATTGTGCATTGTTTACTGGCTAATCAGTTGCTAGCAAGTAATGAAGCAAAGTTTAGAGAAAGACCATCCCTAGAGGAACCTGCTTATCTTTCATGTTGTATTGTTTCTTATTTCCCCTTACGGACTCTCAGATCAACACATCCAAACCATCTTGATGTACCAACCTACAGGGAAATCATTCATGAGCACAGTAGACATTCCATATTCTTGGTACAAGGTCCTGAACTTTGGAGTTCCCTACCTCAACACTTGTGACATCATTCATCTCTAGCCCAATTTAAGGCTGCCCTCAAAACTTTCTCATTGCAAGATCCTTATTCCTAAACTCTACTGCTCTTAAAAACATTCTTGTTTCAAAATTCTTGTGTTTAAACTCTACTCCTTTATACTTCACTCACTGGTGACTGAGCAGAGCCAGTTGCGGAGCTTTGTTCCACACTATTGTGCGTTTCGAGTTTTGATTGCCTTGTGTTCCCCAGCTTTTAGACTGTAGCCACCCAGATAGTATATAAAGCCCACCTCTTTACCACTGCTTTTGACTCCTAACCACTACTCACTTGCCCTGTCCTTTAACCTCACCTATTTATTCTCTTCCCCTTAATTGTTCTGTTTACCTGTCTTATCTAGATTGTAAGCTCTTTGAGCAGGGACTGTCTTTTTTGTGTATGGTGTACAGCGCTGCGTATGCCTTGTAGTGCTATAGAAATGATAAATGGTAGTAGTAGCAAGGACTGGATTGAGAACCACTGCTCTAAAAACAAAATAAAACAAAATGCATTTTGGTCAGTGCAGCTGGGCCTGGGCATGTCATGGAGGGAGTCTGGATAGATGTGGCTAGTCAAAGACCATTTTATATCTTCCCTGCCCAATACAATTTAATAAAACATAAGCAGGGTAATTTACAAAAAGGCATTCCCATGGGTAAAACAGTGTCTAAATGCTGAAATGGCTTTATAAAACTGCCCTTCTAACAATTAGGTAATCACTGTATGCATCTACTTTAACTTGCATCCTTTAGAGACATTTTTCAGGGAAGTTAATAGCTTTTCATTTATACACACACAACATCTCAATACAAACATACTATTATCACCAGGTAAGTGACCTCTTACAAAGTCATATCCTTTTTGTCCATTTCTTGCATGCATTTCAGCTTTAAAAACAAACTTGGCAAACAAGAAGCTCAAATATCCACATCAAAACTCATTATGTAGTTTGGGTACAAGCATGACTTGAGAGCAGTCACAAAATTGGAATCTGCAAGAACTGTCTTCACTTGCTCCTCATATGCTGGTAATGTTCACTATCAAAGTAATAAATAGTTTGTAGTTTATTAATGTATATTCTGCTTACATTTAAGCAGATTGCACAGTAAAACATACACAATCATAAAATTACATATAAAATTAAAAAATTCAAGAAAAGAAAAATACTATTATGCATTTTTACAGAAAGTTGTATGCACAAGGGGTCCTTTTACCAAGCTGCAGAAAACGTTGGACTTAGCGTGCCCTTACACAGGTTTTTCCCAAATGCTAAGGCCATTTTTCCTGCGGTTGGAAAATGGCTGATTTTCTATTTTCTGAATTATGGCCATGCATTCATGTTTCCATTAGTATGCGGCTCATTTTGTAGGTGGTAAAAGCTCACACACTAATCCTGTGCTGATCAGTTACCACTCAGTAATGTCGATGTGCTAACTGATTATCAAAGAAATGCCCCAAACATGCCCCCTCCCATGAAATTTTTTTTTAAGTCTTTTGCATGCAGTTTGTGCATGTAAATGTCAGGTTTACTGCAGGACATCTGAGTACAACCCACAGTAAGCCCTTTTAAGTGTTAGGCATGTATCAGTCACCACATGTTGTCACTTTTGCAGATAGCACAGATGCATTTACCACCTCCTAAACTGAGGTTGAAGATGGGTAGAATCACAAACAGGCCTATACCCACATCACATAAAAGGTAAAATTATGTCTTACCTGATTATTTTCTTTCCTTTAACGCAGTAGATGAATCAAGGAACTAGTGGGTTAAATCTGCCTACCAGCAGGTGGAGATAGAGATAAACAAACTAAAGGCAGTGATGCCAGACGGCCAGCTCCTTCCTCAGTTACTATGTCATTCGTAAGCATTTGCCAAGGCCAAAAATATGAAACCAATAACAACCAGAAATCATTCTCACTATGGAAAACAGAGAACCAAATAAGAACTTCGAAATAACTGCAACTTGATCCAGAAATCGGAATCCTTTCCATGTTCCCATATCTGTCTGAACTCTGCAAAAGAGAACCAGGAAGGAAAAAATAGCCACACTGCGCGGAAAATGAAAAAACCGTCGGCTGAACTAGGGAGGGATCCTGGATTCATTTGCTGCGTTAAAGGAAAGAAAATTATCAGGTAAGACATAATTTTACCTTCCTTGTCACTTGCAGTAGATGAATCCAGGAACTAGTGGGATGTACCAGAGCATTCATTAAGTAGAGTGGGAAGCCTACGCTCACCGCACCAACACTCCCGCCCCAAAACTCGCATCCTCCCGAGCAGACACGTCTAGCCTGTAATGCTTCGTAAAAGTATGACGGGACGCCCAAGTAACCGCCCGACAAATCTCTTCCAGAGATAACACCGACGCCTCCGCCCAAGAAGCCGCCTGTGCCCGAGTAGAATGCGCCTTCAGGGCCACTGGAGATGCCCGCCCTTGTAGCAGATATGCCGCTCCAATGGCTTCCCTAATCCAGCGAACAATGGAAGCCTTAGAAGCCGCCTCACCTCTTTTCCATCCCGACAAGAGCACAAAGAGATGATCCAAGCGTCGAAACTTGTTAGAGATCTGCAAGTACCAAAACAAGGCTCTCCGCATGTCCAGGAAATGTAGCAAGGCAAACTCCCCCAGATAATTCTCTCTTCGAAAAGACGGAAAATAAACCACCTGATTGACATGGAAAGCCGAAACCACTTTAGGTAGAAATGACAGCACGGATTGACACCTGGCCCCTGATGAGAGGGGGGTCCAGCTGGACGCTTCTCGTTGCGAAAGGAAGAATGCTGCCCAACACGAGGACGCTAAAAGGCTGCGTTGGACTGTCCCAGGCGATACCGTCGCATCTCTCTGAAACGTGACCTTGAGGCTCCCTGCTTGGAAGTAGACTTCGGTCTATCCTCAGGAAGACGCTGAGATTTGGAATCCCCAAAATCTTTAACAATCTTTTCTAGGTCTTCCCCAAAAAGCAATTTCCCTTGGAAAGGCAATTTAATGAGCCGTTGCTTAGAGGCCATATCTGCAGCCCAATGATGGAGCCACAGAAGACGCTAAGAGGAAACGGTCAAGGCCATGAGTCTGGCTGAAGCACGGACCAAATCATACAAAGCATCTGCCAAGTACGCCATCCCAATATCCATCAGCGACATCTGAGGAGTTCCCGGCATATCAGACTCCGAAATCGAATCCATGACAGAATGTAGCCAACTGAGACAAGCTCTAGCCGCATAAGAACTACAAACAGAAGCTTGAAGTGTCAAAGCGGCCACCTCAAAGGCACATTTTAAAGAGGCCTCTAGCCGTCTGTCTTGCATATCCTTAAGTGCCACACCACCTTCCACTGGAAGAGTAGTCTTCTTAGTGACTGCCGTCACCAGGGCATCCACCCCAGGTAGAGCAAACTGCTCTAAACGGTCCGCTGAAACCGGATACAGATTGGCCATAGCCCTGGCTACTTTCAGCCCCCCATCCGGATCTGCCCACTGGGTCGAAATCAACTCTTCAATAGCTTCATGTACTGGAAAGGCCTTAGAAGGTCGTCTGGTACTAGCCATCTTGGGGTTGACCGCCTGAGAAGCTGTGGAGGACAACTCCTCCTTATGGAAAATCCTCACGGTGGAAAAGTCCTCTGTTTGGTCAGTGAGGACACCATCCTCCACGTCCTCTACCCCCATCTGCTCCGAGAGAGCCACTACATAGAAAGCTGCAGGCGACCGTATGCAGGACCCCTCCTCAGACCCCAAAGAAAGCCTAGGCTTTTTAAGGGAGGAGAAATCTTCTGGGAGAAAACCCAAAATCTCCTGGTTACCCCCAGACCCCCTGAGAGAATCAAAGGCCGAAGCTGTCGCAGCCGCGTGAGGGGGGGGGGGGGGACAAGGCCCTTTTCAACAAAAACGCCTGATGGGGTAGCACAATAAACTCTGGCGAAAACCCTCCTCCGCAACGGAGGAGGTCGCACCACCGCCCATAGTGCCTGATGGCCCCTCCAACTCCCCTACCAGCAGAGAAAAAGCTTTGCCCAAAACCACTACCGGAGCCGGCTCTGCAACCGATCGCAAAATGGCACGAGAATCGCAAGGCTCTGGGCGAGAAAGCATGCTGTCGAGGGGGAAGCCACCGCTCTGTCAAGTCCCGCCAAATCAGCGCACCCTGCACTGCAAAGGCCCGCTGCTGAACGCCATTTCCCGCATCGGGAACAGCGTTTTACCGCCTCTGCTGCCATCGCCCGTCGCCGAACAGGAACCCAGCAGGACTTACCCCGGACCGGGAAAGCGCGGGAACTGACAGCTGAGCCGAAGGAAAAAAAAAACTCTCTGACTCCATTTCGAGGCAGGCTCAGACAAGCAGGCAACAGAAAACAGGACTCGGACAGCAGTAACACAAACCTGCTCTCAGCAAAAAAAAAAAAAAAAAAAAACACTTCCCTGTGCTTCTCTGTTTCTCTTTTAAATAAATTCTATGGTTCTTTTTTTTTTTTAGTGAGGAGGCAGAAACAAACAGGGAAGGCAAGGAACAGCAAAAGCCTGTTCAGAGGGAATTTGAGGTGCAGCAGGGACCCAGCAACTGCGTATGCTGCCAAAGGGGACACCACGAGTCCGCCACCCCCGGCTCAAACTGGCCACCGGCCCAGGAGCACCCTCAGAGGCCTTGGGCCCTGGAGCTGGAGAAAAAGCCATCCACCACCTGCTGAGATAGAGACATACTAACTGAGGAAGGAGCTGGCCGTCCGGCATCACTGCCTTTAGTTTGTTTATCTCTATCTCCACCTGCTGGTAGGCGGACTTAACCCACTAGTTCCTGGATTCATCTGCTGCAAGTGACAAGAAAATGTGTGTTCTTGTCACTGTGTGTACATTTACATGTGGGGTGAATTTAAAAGAAGTATTGTATGCATATAGGGTTAGATTCTATATATCACGCCTAAAAAAAAATCAGCACAGAAAAGAAATACAACTAAGGTTAGGCGCGGTTTATAGAAAACACCTTGTCTGTCTATTGTTAAATAAATAGCACCACTAGAAATTCACATAAGTAGATAAACTACCTATTTAAATTTGTACAATAGCCATTACACTGAAAGTTCCCGATAATTTGTTGAAATTAATGGATTAAAAATTTCTTTTGCTAATCATTTATTCAAAATGAATGTATAGCAAAAGAACCCTTAATGAGTATAAACTATTGTAAATTTTAGCACTTACCATGAATGAGGTGCAAAAACTAGCATGCTGTAAGTACAAAGGCTGTGTGGTAAATGCACAGGGCGTGCCCAGCATCTGTCTTGGATTTACCGCACAGGTAGACACTTGCTGTATGGACACAACATTAGGAGCCCTCGCACTATCTGTAACTTGTCTGCCTTATTCAACATCGGTTTCAGTTTGTTCAATAAATTCAATCTAAACAAAATAAATCTTTCACAACTGATTTCATGTGGGGCTTTAAAGAGCACAGAAGTAGCAAAACCCCTAAGCATTAAGCTTGCTGAGAAATGGCAGTATCCTGATCACAAAGCTTAACATGGAAGGACAATGCTGGAGTGAAAAGTATGTCCAAATAACAGCACAGGCCTATAGTAATTCAACCATACAGCAGTGTGTGAAAACTTCACACAATCCAATCAATGCAGTGTCCAAGGAGGAATCAAATAGGATAAAGAACTGAATGTCATCAGCATAGATTCAGTAATGCAAATTCAGTTCCTTCAACTTCCAGCAAAATGGGGCAAGGTGCAGATTATTACAGACAGGGATGAGTTATGTGGAGGGGCATTTTCAATAAGACGTCTAAATCCAATTTTAGACTTTTTTGCAAAACATCCAAAAATACAGTAACAAACATAGCCATTTTCAAACCAGAAAAACGTCCAATTTTTTGTTTTGAAAATGGCCATTTGCTAGACATTTTTGTGCTCAGACAGTCTGTCTTTTAGGACCAATGTAGAAAAACCATCCAAAGGGGAAAACGCACAAAAACAAGCCATTGGGATGTCTGGGGGCCATCATTTTTAGTAGACTGGCCACAAAGACATCCCAGCAGAGAAGTGGGGCACCCTAGGGGCACTACAGTGGACTTCACATAAAAGGTCCCAGGTACACATCTCACCGTTATCACCTTATATTGTATGGTGAGCCTTCTAAAATCCACCAAAAACCTACTGTACCCAACTATACACCACCACAATAGCCCTAATTACATTACATTACACAGGACTTATAGCCCGCCGGTTACAATAATTAAAAAAAAGGTTCAATTGTCTAAGTAATAAACAATAATACTAATAGTAATTGAACACACTAACGTCCACAGAAAATAAAATAAATGAACTGACCTTTCATTTTAACCAGGCACTACATATTTTCTAAATAAAAAGGTCTTAAGCGACCTCCAAGCCTCTCCTGCCTGCTTAAAATCGCAGGATAGAGTTAATAAATGAAAAGATCCCACATAAAAAATATTCTGTTTCAATACATTTAAAATGCTTACTAAAGCAAACATGACAACAAAATAGTTACTGTAGCAAAATAATTACCTACATCCACAAATAACCAAAAGACAAATTCTGGGGACCTTTTTGACTTCTCTTGCCTTCAAGGATAGTTGCAAAGCTCCAAAAAATGTCTTCCTCTCCTAGGGTCCTGTTTACTAAGCCACGTTATAGGTGCATTAGCATCTTTAACGCGTGTTAATCATGTACGCGCATTAACCGTGTACACACCTACAATATTCCTATAGGCGCTTACACGGTTAGTGCACATGCTAATTGTAGGCGAGATAAAAACTCTAACACACCTAAGTAAACAGGACCCCTAGACTAGGTTTGCCCAAGCTCTTTGGTTGTGATCTTTTCACTAGTTCAGAATTGTTGCAAAAGTAATCCTTCTAGTGTTTTTAGCTCACACTAGAAATCAGCTGGTGCTAAACACAGACACCCATAGGAATTAATGGGCATCTCAACGTTTAGCACTAGCTGATTTCTAGTACAAGCTAAAAACGCTAGCGTACCTTAATAAAAGACTCCCTAAGTGCCTATATTCATTTTTGCATAATTGCTTGAAATGGTTTAAATTGCTAAATATGGAAGAAAGAAAGGGAAAAAAAAGGACCTCAAACCTTTAGCCCAAAGATATTCACTATTTTTCAAGGGGGGGGGGGGCAGTTTGTCAAAAAAAGTTGTATGTGAAAGCAAAGAACATCACTGGACAAAGCGGCAGACACCCTGTCAGCATCCACTACCCAGAACCCTTTCAAGCTGATTCCCCTCCCTGCACCACTAGTTTTATCTCCCCCCTCTACTTTCTCTGAAGGCTTGTCTGTAGTGCCATCTTTTGAACAGCTATTCTTTTGTTCCAGTACCATGTAGTTTGTAATAAGTTTGAACTGCATAATGCTTTCTCAGACTGCTGAGAACAGGATGGGATTTTGGGCAGTACTACTACTACTTGTGATCTGGATTGGCCACTGCTAGAAGCAGGATACTGGACTAGATGGACCATTGGTCTGACCCAGTATGGCTATTCTTATGTTACCATTTCTATAGCATTACTAGACGTAAGCAACGCTGTACACTGAACATGGTAAGAGACAGTCCCTGCTTGACAGGACAAATAAGGAATAAGGGAATTACTTAAGGTGGGAATGATAAAACAGACATGGGTACTGAACAAGTGAACAGGAGTTAGGAGTTAAAAGCAGCCTCAAAAAGGTGGACTTTTAGTCTAGATTTGAAGATGGCCAGAGATGGAGCTTGATGTACTGATTCAGGTAGTCTATTCCAGGCATATAGTGCAGAAAGATAAAAGGAACAGAATCTGGAGTTTGCAGTAGAGGAGAAAGGTACAGATAAGAGAGATTTATCTGATGGAGAGGAGTGTAGGGAGAGATAAGAATGGAGAGATACTGAGGAGCTGTAGAGTGAATGCACTTGTAGTCAATAAGAGGAGTTTGAATTGTATGTGGAAATGGATAGGGAGCCAATGAAGTGACTTGAGGAGAGGGCTAATATAAGCATAGTGACACTGGTGGAATAGAAGTTGTGCAGCAGAGTTTTGAACAGGATGAAGGGGAGAGAGATGGCTTAGTGTGAGACCTGTGAGAAGCAAGTTGCAGTAGTCTAAGCAAGAGGTGATAAGAGTGTGGATAAGGGTTTTAGCAATGTGCTCAGAAAAGAAGGGACACATTTTGGTGATGTTATAGAGAAAGAAATGACAGGTTTTAGAAGTCTGTGCAGAGTAAGAGAGAGGAGTCAAAAGCAGCAGATAGATCAAGAAGGATGAGGATAGAATAGAGACCTTTGGATCTGGCCAGGAATAGGTCATTGGAGACTTTAGCAAGGGCTGTTTCAGCTGAACGTAGAGGACAAAAGCCAGATTGAAGTGGGTCAAGAATAGATTGAGATGAAAGAAAGTCAAGGCAATGGCAGTGAACAGCATGTTCAAGTATCTTGGATAGGAAAGGGAGAAGGGAGATGAGGCGATAGTTGGAAGGGCAGGTAGAGTCCAATAAAGGTTTTTTGAGGAGTGGTATAACTACAGCATGTTTGAAGACATCAGGAACAGTTGGAGTGGAAAGTGAAAGTGAAAGATTGAGGATATGACAGTTAGAAGGGATGACAGTAAGAGAGATAGTGTTGAGTCGATGGGTGGGAATAGGATCAGCGGAACAGGTAGTCAGTTTGGAAGAGGAAAGAAAATGTGCCGTTTCCTCTTCAGTGATTTCAGAAAAGGAAAAAAGGAGACAGGGGATGAAGGAGGGTTGACAGAATGTACTAGAGGAAGGAGAGATGAAGGTGACTTGATTGAGAACACAACATTAATCTTGTGAACCTTATCATGAAATCATGAAATTACTCAGCCATAGTCTGGGCAGAAAGTGAAAGATGGGTTGAAGATGAAAGCACATTAAGGAGAGAGTTCAGAGTGGCAAAGCGATGTTGGGGGGTTGAGCCAAGAGAGTTTGTCAAGTGGATGTAGTAGTCTTGTTTGGCAAGAGCTGCATAGTACAAAAGAATAACTGTTTTGGAGATAATGCCAGCAACAAGTCTGAGGAAAAAGTGTGTGTGTGGGGATGAACCCTACTTTAGCCAATATTCATCCCAACTAAACATACTAGCTCATAACAAAATTAGGCCCACAAGAAACAAACCAAATAGTGATAAGAAAATTTAAAGGTAGATATTAAATATCTAGTTTCAATTAATCTTAATTTCACATTCATAATAAAACTGTTTGGCATTAAAAACAAAATCACTTAAACACAATTGCCTTATCCCAAAACCACTAATTGTGGCTTTATCTCAAAAAGTTTCCAATTGCATAAGATGAAAAAATAAAACAAAATAAAATAAACAGAGTATCTTGAAAAACAAAAAAACATTTACAGGGAAACTGGAGCCTAAAAGTTCCAACTGCCACCATTTAGTCTTACAAATCCAGAATTGTTTCCTTCTTATCTGAGTGTTTTTGTATACCTTAAAAGACATGTATTTTATTCCAAAGCAACACACATTTTTATCTATTTAGAAGCAGTCTCTAGCCATCTTCAAGGCAAAAGGAGACCAGTAAGCTGCCTCTAGACTCCACATTTACAATAATTCAAGAACACTGTTTAGACCTAAACTATTATAATTATCTGAACAACTTGCCTTCCACTTTGTCCAGACTGTATGCTTGCCCAAAGGAAGATTAAAATACCTTGGCCATGGAAAATTAATCAGCAGCTGAGTAACACCAAATTACACGTGTTTAGATAGTCAAGAGTACTGAGGAGGCCTATCATGATCCATGTTGAAATCTTATTCTACTGATGGACATACATGTCATAATGATGATATTTGGTTAAGATAGTCATCTTTGATATATATTGATGTAGTGTCACAATTGTTAACATATGAAAAATACAAAAGTAATGAAGCAGCAAGAAAAATATTGTTTAAGTAGTATGCAGCTGGTATAGGTATTTCTTTACCCCTTCAGAAGATTTGAGTGTGAGGTTATTTTAACAGTGGATGAGTGTGAATGATTGGGTTGAATGAGTATGAATGTGTTTTGATGTAGGCAACAAGGGGAAGCTGATTAGGTTAAAAATTTGAAAACATTTTTCAATGATTTTTTGTCTAATAAAGTTGAATAAGATAACAATGACTGTAGTTACTTTTGTGAGAGATTCATAGCTGTAAGAGATACTGGGATACCCTCTACAGACAGGGCAGAGGGTATGCTTATTAAAAGTTATGGTACTTTTCTTTTGAAGTGAAAACTGCCCACCAGGTTATGTGATACAACTTTACTGGGAGCTGCAGAAAAGCAGAATCGTTTCATAGGATCTCTAAGGGAGTGATAGGGAGAGTAGATGACATGGAGAAGCAGACTGGATTGGGAGCTGCAGAAAAGTACAATTGTTTCATAGGATCTCTAAGGGAATGACAGGGAGAGTAGATTGCATGGAGAAGCAGACTAGATAGGCCATATTTTTCTTTATCTACCTACATTTTTATTTATTTGTTACATTTGTATCCCACATTTTCCCACATATTTGTAGGCTCAGTGTTTTTCAATGTTTCTATGTAAGTTATATTGTTTATTTTTATTTCCAAGGTTACACTCCAGAAGTGTAATAAATGTAGCAAATTGTTTAAGAAAATATTTACATAACAGGAAGCTATGTTTCATCAGTAAAACTTTAGGTGATAATCACATTAAAAAACATGTTGCACAATATATAACATTTCATCTCTAAAGTATATTGAACACTAATATACCCACCATTAATCACAGATTTGACTGCCAAGTCCTTGTTTTGAAATTCTTTACATCATTTTCATGCATTTCCCTTTATTGCCTGTAATCAGTCAAGGCCAGAACAAATTACAAACTTCCTCACATGGAAAGGAATCCAATTGTTTCATACAGTGTGTGTGTGGAATATAATCTGACATCAGCGTACCTATGAAACAAAATACGTACTCTGGCTTCTTTGGAAACATGGTTCAGGCAGGGTAAAAAGTGGGAAAGCTACTTAAAAATTAAGATTTTTTAAATATTAAGATTTTTAAAATATTATGGGTGTATGTAATTAAGGGGAGAGATCTACATATGGTGCCAAAAAAGCGCTATTTATAAGCCGCACTTAAAGTTAGGCAGTTTATAGAATAGCGCTTATGCCCAGAAATCTCAACTAAATTTAGGTGCGGCCATTTGCACCAACTGAAACATGGTGCAAATGTATGCACCTAAATTGGGCACATATCCCCCCTTATTCTATAACAACATGTGTAAATGCTAAGAATGCCCCATTCCACTCATGACCCTCTCATTAACACATTACTTTTTTCTATTTGCGCATACAATTCCAATTAAATCTAATTAGTGCCAATTGCTTGTTAAAACAATTATTGTGCTAATTATCTCATTATTCAATTAAATTGCACATGCAAATTGGGCACGTGCCCAAGTTTGCGCATGCAATTTTTGGCGACTTTTAGAGAATTAGGGGGTAAATGTCACATATTTTAAAATACTGCACAGTATAGAGTGTGAACAACTCTTTTAACTTTCACTCACAGCAAGAAACAGAGCAAATTGTGGTCCTTTATAATTGAACTGATATGGTAAGAATATGGTAACATTCACAAAAAGTCAGGAAAACAAGCTGAAAGCGATACATTTTTGTTGGTCTTAAAACATAATTTTATAATTCTACCAAAATTATACTGCTCAATCCTTCAAGCATTGCAAATGTATTTAGGTGATTCTACTTACTACGACTTATCATTTCTATAGTGCTACTAGACGTACGTAGCGCTGTACACTTGAACATGAAAAGACAGTCCCTGCTCAACAGAGCTTACAATCTAATTTGGACAGACAAACAGGACAAATAAGAGATAAGGGAATATTAAAAGTGAGGATGATAAAATAAGGGCTCTGAACAAGTGAATAAGGGTTAGGAGTTAAAAGCAGCATCAAAAAGGTGGGCTTTTAGCTTAGATTTGAAGACGGCCAGAGATGGAGCTTGACGTACCGGCTCAGGAAGTCTATTCCAGGCATATGGTGCAGCAAGATAAAAGGAACGGAGTCTGGAGTTAGCGGTGGAGGAGAAGGGTGCAGATAAGAGAGATTTACCCAGTTAACGGAGTTCCCGGGGAGGAGTGTAGGGAGAGATGAGAGTGGAGAGGTACTGAGGAGCTGCAGAGTGAATGCACTTATAGATCAATAAGAGAAGTTTGAACTGTATGCGGAAACGGATAGGGAGCCAGTGAAGTGACTTGAGGAGAGAGCTAATATGAGTCGTGCAGCAGAATTTTTGGACAGATTGAAGAGGAGAGGGATGGGGAGATCTGTGAGAAGCAAGTTGCAATAGTCTAAGCGAGAGGTGATAAGAGTGTGGATGACGGTTCTGGTAGTGTGCTCAGAAAGGAAAGTGCGAATTTTGGTGATATTATAGAGAAAGAAACAACAGGTTTTAGCAGTCTGCTGAACATGTGCAGAGAAGGAGAGGGAGGAGTCGAAGATGACCCCAAGGTTACGAGCTAATGAGACAGGAAGGATGAGAGTGTTATCCACAGAAATAGAGAATGGGGGGAAGAGGAGAAGTTGGTTTAGGGGGAAAGATAAGAAGCTACTTCTACTTCTGAAGCCTTCTCCTCCAATGGTCTTGTATCTGCACATAAAGCGAAGATACTTACCTGTAAGCAGGTATTCTCTGAGGACAGCAGGCTGATTATTCTCACAATTCGGTTGGCGATCCATGCCAGCCCGGGAACCGGCATTTCACATAGCAAAAAGTTTGCTAGAGCCTTCTGAGCGTGCCGCGTTCCGAACCGCAATGCGCCGAGTGTCTTTCCGCCAGCAGCGTAGCTATGCTCCTCAGTTCAGTGAAGAGTAAAAAGAGAAAGAAAGAAGAGACAACTCCAAGGGGAGGGGGGCGGGTTTGTGAGAAAGTGAATGATACATACCTGTAGCAGGTGTTCTCCGAGGACAGCAGGCTGATTGTTCTCACGACTGGGTGACGTCCGCGGCAGCCCCCACCAACCGGAAAGAAGCTTCGCGGGACGGTCGGCACGCAGGGCACGCCCACCGCGCATGCGCGGCCGTCTTCCCGCCCGTGCGCGACCGCTCCCGCCAGTTGAATGACTAGCAAAAGATGAAACACACAACTCCAAAGGGGAGGAGGGAGGGTAGGTGAGAACAATCAGCCTGCTGTCCTCGGAGAACACCTGCTACAGGTATGTATCATTCACTTTCTCCGAGGACAAGCAGGCTGCTTGTTCTCACGACTAGGGTATCCCTAGCTCTCAGGCTCACTCAAAACAAGAACCCAGGTCAATTGAACCTCGCAACGGCGAGGGTATAACAGAAATTGACCTACGAAGAACAACTAACTGAGAGTGCAGCCTGACCAGAATAAATTCGGGTCCTGGAGGGTGGAGTTGGATTTACACCCCAAACAGATTCTGCAGCACCGACTGCCCGAACCGACTGTCGCGTCGGGTATCCTGCTGGAGGCAGTAATGAGATGTGAATGTGTGGACAGATGACCACGTCGCAGCTTTGCAAATTTCTTCAATAGTGGCTGACTTCAGGTGGGCCACTGACGCTGCCATGGCTCTAACACTATGAGCCGTGACATGACCCTCAAGAGCCAGCCCAGCCTGGGCGTAAGTGAAGGAAATGCAATCTGCTAGCCAATTGGAGATGGTGCGTTTCCCGACAGCGACCCCTAGCCTGTTAGGGTCGAAAGAAACAAACAATTGGGCGGACTGTCTGTGGGGCTGTGTCCGCTCCAAGTAGAAGGCCAATGCTCTCTTGCAGTCCAATGTGTGCAACTGACGTTCAGCAGGGCGGGTATGCGGCCTGGGGAAGAATGTTGGCAAGACAATTGACTGGTTAAGATGGAACTCCGACACCACCTTCAGCAGGAACTTTGGGTGGGTGCGGAGCACTACTCTGTTGTGATGAAATTTGGTATATGGAGCATGAGCTACTAGGGCTTGAAGCTCACTGACCCTACGAGCTGAAGTAACTGCCACCAAGAAAATGACCTTCCAGGTCAAGTACTTCAGATGGCAGGTATTCAGTGGCTCAAAAGGAGGTTTCATCAGCTGGGTGAGGACGACGTTGAGATCCCATGACACTGTAGGAGGCTTGATAGGGGGCTTTGACAAAAGCAAGCCTCTCATGAATCGAACGACTAAAGGCTCTCCAGAGATGGCTTTACCTTCCACACGATAATGGTAAGCACTAATCGCACTAAGGTGATTCCTTACTGAGTTGGTCTTGAGGCCAGACTCTGATAAGTGTAGAAGGTATTCAAGCAGGTAGAACGAGGTTCTAGGGCCTTGCTCTCACACCAAACGACAAACCTCCTCCACTTGAAAAAGTAACTCTTTTTAGTGGAATCCTTCCTAGAGGCAAGCAGGACCCGGGAGACACACTCCGACAGACCCAACGCAGCGAAGTCTACGCCCTCAACATCCAGGCCGTGAGAGCCAGAGACTGAAGGTTGGGGTGCAGTAACGCTCCGTCGTTCTGCGAAATGAGAGTCGGAAAACACTCCAATCTCCACGGTTCTTCTGAGGACAACTCCAGAAGAAGAGGGAACCAGATCTGACGGGGCCAAAAGGGCGCTATCAGAATCATGGTGCCGCGGTCGTGCTTGAGCTTCAGTAAGGTCTTCCCCACCAAAGGTATGGGAGGATAAGCATACAGGAGGCCGGTCCCCCAATGGAGGAGAAAGGCGTCCGACGCTAGCCTGCCGTGTGTCTGAAGTCTGGAACAGAACAGAGGCAGCTTGTGGTTGGTCTGAGAGGCGAAAAGGTCCACCGAGGGGGTGCCCCACTCTCGGAAGATCTTGCGTACCACTCTGGAATGGAGCGACCACTCGTGCGGTTGCTTGACTCTGCTCAGTCTGTCGGCCAGACTGTTGTTTACGCCTGCCAGGTATGTGGCTTGGAGGAGCATGCCAAACTGGCACGCCCAGCGCCACAGCCCGACGGCTTCCTGACACAGGGGGCGAGATCCGGTGCCCCCCTGCTTGTTGACGTAATACATTGCAACCTGATTGTCTGTCCGAATTTGGATAATTTGGCAGGACAGCCGATCTCTGAAAGCCTTCAGCGCGTTCCAGATCGCTCGGAGCTCCAGGAGGTTGATCTGCAGATCCTTTTCCTGAAGGGACCACAGACCCTGGGTGTGAAGCCCATCGACATGAGCTCCCCAACCCAGGCGAGATGCATCCGTCGTCAGCACCTTCGTGGGCTGCGGAATTTGGAATGGACGTCCCAGAGTCAAATTGGTCCGGATGGTCCACCAGAGCAGTGAAGTGCGGCAACTGGTGGAGAGGCGGATGACATCTTCTAGATTCCCGGTGGCTTGGAACCACTGGGAAGCTAGGGTCCATTGAGCAGATCTCATGTGAAGACGAGCCATGGGAGTCACATGAACTGTGGAGGCCATATGACCCAGAAGTCTCAACATCTGCCGAGCTGTGACCTGCTGAGACGCTCTGGCCTGCGAAGCGAGAGACAGGAGGTTGTTGGCCCTCACTTCGGGAAGGAAGGCCTGAGCCGTCTGGGTATTCAGCAGAGCTCCTATGAATTCCAGAGACTGGGTTGGCTGGAGATGGGACTTTGGGTAATTTATCACAAACCCCAGCAGCTCCAGGAGTTGAATAGTGCACTGCATGGACCGGAGGGCTCCCGCCTCCGAGGTGTTCTTGACCAGCCAATCGTCGAGATATGGGAACACGTGCACTCCCAGCCTGTGTAGGTACGCCGCCACCACCACGAGGCACTTTGTAAACACTCGTGGGGCGGAGGCGAGCCCAAAGGGCAGCACACAATACTGAAAGTGCCGTACGCCCAGGCGGAATCTGAGATACTGTCTGTGAGCTGGCAGTATCGGGATGTGAGTATATGCATCCTTTAAATCCAGGGAACATAGCCAATCGTTTTTCTGAATCATTGGCAGAAGGGTGCCCAAGGAAAGCATCCTGAACTTTTCTTTGACCAGGAATTTGTTCAGGCCTCTCAGGTCTAGGATGGGACGCATCCCCCCTGTTTTCTTTTCCACAAGGAAGTACCTGGAATAGAATCCCTGCCCTTCCTGCCCAGGTGGTACGGGCTCGACCGCATTGGCGCTGAGAAGGGCGGAGAGTTCCTCTGCAAGTACCTGCTTGTGATGGGAGCTGAAGGATTGAGCTCCCGGAGGACAATTTGGAGGCAGGGAGGCCAAATTCAGGGCGTATCCGCACCGCACTATTTGGAGAACCCACTGGTCGGAGGTTATGAGAGGCCACCTTTGGTGAAAAAATTTTAACCTCCCCCCGACCGGCAGATCGTCCGGTACGGACACTTTGAGGGCGGCTATGTTCCCGTGGATCCAGTCAAAAGCCCGTCCCTGGCTTTTGCTGTGGAGGCGCAGGGGGCTGCTTAGGCGCACGCTGTTGACGGGAACGAGCGCGCTGGGGCTGTCCCTGTGCCTGACGAGGCCTTCGGGCCGGCTGGTTGTACCTACGCTTTGCAAAAGAATAGGGTGCAGCCTGCCGGGCCCGGGAAAAACGTCCACCTGTGGAGGTGGATGCTGAAGGCGCCCGGTGGGAGAGTTTGTCGAGGGCGGTTTCCCGCTGATGCAGTTGGTCCACCATCTGCTCGACCTTCTCACCGAAAATGTTATCCCCCCGGCAAGGGACGTCGGCCAGTCTCTGCTTGGTGCGGTTGTCCAGGTCAGAGGCACGCAGCCATGAGAGCCTGCGCATCACTATACCTTGGGCCGCAGCACGAGATGCCACGTCACAGGTGTCATAGATACCCCTGGACAGGAACTTTCTGCACGCCTTCAGCTGCCTGACCACCTCCTGATAAGGCCTGGACTGCTCCGGCGGGAGCTTCTCGACCAGGTCCGCCAGTTGTTGCACATAGGTCCGCATGTGAATGCTCATATAGAACAGGTATGACTGGATGCGGGTCACGAGCATGGAGGATTGGTAGGCCTTCCTCCCAAACGAGTCCAGAGTGCGAGACTCCCGCCCCGGGGGCGCCGAGGCGGTATCCCTCGAACTCCGTGCCCTCTTGAGAGCAGAATCCACGACCGCCGAGTCATGGGGCAATTGGGGCCGCATTAACTCTGGGTCGGAGTGGATCCTGTATTGGGACTCTGCTTTCTTGGGAATGGTGGGGTTAGTTAACTGTCGCACCCAGTTCCGAAGCAGTGTCTCTTTGAGGACATTGTGCAGCGGCACCGTGGAGGACTCTCTAGGTGGTGATGGATAGTCGAGGACCTCGAGCATCTCGGCCCTCGGCTCTTCCACAGAGACCACGGGGAAGGGAATGCTAATAGACATATCCCGCACAAAGGAGGCAAAGGAGAGACTCTCGGGAAGTGAGAGCTTCCTCTCCGGTGAAGGCGTGGGGTCCGAGGGAAGGCCCGTAGACTCCTCTGAGGAGAAATATCTAGGGTCCTCCTCTTCCCCCCACGAGTCCTCATCCTCGGTATCGGACATAAGCTCATGTAGCTGAGTCCTGAACCGGGCCCGGCTCGACGTCGAGGCACCAGGGTCTCGGTGTCGTCGAGCGGTGGACTCCCGCGCCGGCGGGGACGGAGCTCCCTCCATCGACGTCGACGGGGACTCCACCTGCGTGGCGGTCGAGACCGGCGCCGCAAGCGGCGGCGGTGTCGACGGCCCCGGCGCCGGGCTAGAGCTCGCCGGCGCCACAGACATCGGCGCCGAGGGGCACAGCCTGGCGCATCAGCCCTTCCAGGATCCCCGGAAGGATGGCTCTGAGGCACTCGTCCAGGCCCGCTGCCGGGAAAGGCGGTGGGGCCGGTAGGGGTGTCGGCGTCAGAAGCTGATGGGGGCCAGGAGACGGCACCGAGGTGCCGGAACCCCGACGCGTCGGTACCTCCACAACCGACGGGGACCTCTCCTCTCAACGAGTACGCTTCGGCGTCGCCTCCTCTCCGATATCCGGATGCACCGAGGGCGACCGGTGACGACGCTTCTTATCCTTCTTGCGATGCCCGTCACTGGCGCCGGAAGGCATGGAGGAGGAGGAGGTCGATCCCCCTCGGTCTCGAGGTACCGGGTCAGACAGGGTTCGGTCCCATGGCCCACGAGCTGAGGGAGTGACCGGGGCCGACTGCCCACGCGGCCTCTCACCTCCACTCTCACCAGAGGACCGGCGGGCCGACGGGACCTGTTCTCCTGGGGTCGATGCCATCGGTGCCGATGTCTCGGGCATCGATACCGGTACCGAAGGACCGGGCGTCGATACCGATGCCGTCGAGGTCGACGTCGAGGGGCCGGCGCAAGTTCCAAAAAGACGGTCCCGCAGAACTTGCCTCGCAACCTGAGTCCGTTTCCGGAGACCGAGACACAGGGAACACGACTTGATATTGTGCTCCGGCCCGAGGCACTGGAGGCACCAAGCGTGGGTGTCGGTCTGCGAGATCGGCCGGCCGCAGCGACCACACTTTTTAAATCCACTCGGGACCTTCGAGGACATCGACGGAAAAATCGCGTCGGCGAAGTCAAAGTCGTCAATGGTGGCTGGAATCACACCTCGAAAAAAGAAACGACCGAGCGGCCACTAGGCCGCAACGTGGCGTCCCCGCTGGAAGCGAGGGAAAAGGGGAGCGCGTGCTCCACACGCTCAGGTTTTTTTTTTGTTTTTTTTTTTGAAAAGGAAACCGGCGATAACCCAAAAACAAGAGAGAAAAAGAAAAGCGACGATCCGCGTAAACGCGATCGAAATTCCGGCGGCTGAAACAGAGAGAGCGGCAAAGCACAACTCTCTCCAGACGCGGAAAAAAAGGAACTGGCGGGAGCGGTCGCGCACGGGCGGGAAGACGGCTGCGCATGCGCGGTGGGCGTGCCCTGCGTGCCGACCGTCCCGCGAAGCTTCTTTCCGGTTGGTGGGGGCTGCCGCGGACGTCACCCAGTCGTGAGAACAAGCAGCCTGCTTGTCCTCGGAGAATAATCAGTCTGCTGTCCTCGGAGAATACCTGCTATAGGTAAGTATCTTTGCTTTCTCCGAGGACAAGCAGGCTGTATTATACTCACAATTGGGGTATCCCTAGCATCCAGGCTCAGCCAAAACAACAAAGGTTGGTTAATTGGACCTTGCAAGAGCGAGAACATAACATAGATTAACCTGAAATTACATACAACTAGCTGAGTGCGCAGCCTTGAACAAAACAAAAAGGGCCTAGGGGGGGCAGAGTTGGATTATAAACCCCAAACAGATTCTGTAGCCCCGACTGCCCAAACCGACTGTTGCATCAGGTGTCCTGCTCAAGGCAGCAGTGCGATGTGAATGTGTGGATTGAAGACCATGTTGCAGCTTTGCAAATCTCTTCAATGGAGGCTGACTTTAAGTGAGCCACCGATGCAGCGATGGCTCTGACATTATGAACCGTGGCATGGCCCTCCAGTCAGCCCGGCTTGGGCATAAGTGAAGGAAATGCAATTTGCTAGCCAATTGGAGATTGTGCGTTTTCCAATAGCGACTCCCCATCTGTTGGGATCAAAAGCAACAAACAACTACCTGAAGGGCTACGTCCGCTCCATGTAAAAGGCCAATGCTTTCTTGCAGTCCAAGGTGTGCAAGCTGCTTTCGCCAGGGTGGGCATGAGGACAGGGAAAAATGTTGGCAAGACAACTGACTGGTTCAGATGGAACTCCGACACCACCTTCGGCAGGAACTTAGGGTGCATGCGGAGGACTACTCTGATGTGATGAAACTTAGTATAAGGTGCATCCACTACTAGGGCCTGAAGCTCACTGACCCTATGAGCTGAAGTAACAGCCACCAAGAAAATGACCTTCCAGGTCAAGTACTTCAGATGGCAGGAATTCAGTGGCTTAAAAAGAGCTTTCATCAGCTGGGTGAGAGCAACGTTGAGATCCCATGACACTGGTGGTTTGACAGGGGGCTTTGACAAAAGCAAACCTCTCATGAAGTGAACTAAAGGCTGTCCAGAGATAGGCTTATCTTCTACACGTTGATAATAAGCACTAATTGCACTAAGGTGAACCCTTACAGGGTTGGTCTTGAGACCAGACTCTGATAAGTGTAGAAGATATTCAAGCAGGATCTGTGTAGGACAAGAAACAGGATCTATGGCCTTGCTGTCACACCAGACGGCAAACCTCCTCCATTTGAAATAGTAACACTTCTTAGTGGAATCTGTCCTGGAAGCAAGCAAGACCCAGAAGACACCCTCTGAAAGACCCAAGGAAGCGAATTCTAGGCTCTCACCATCCAGGCCATGAGAGTCAGAGACTGGAGTCTGGGATATAGAAGCGATCCCTCGTTCTGAGTGATGAGGGTTGGAAAACACTTCAATCTGCACGGTTCTTCGAAGGACAATTCCAGAAGAAGAGGGAACCAAATCTGATAGAGTCAGAGACTGGAGTCTGGGATGTAGAAGCGATCCCTCGTTCTGAGTGATGAGGGTTGGAAAACACTTCAATCTGCACGGTTCTTCGGAGGACAATTCCAGAAGAAGAGGGAACCAAATCTGATGCGGTCAATAGGGTGCAATCAGACAATAGGGCGCAAGATGCAGACACATACTAGACAAAATAGCACCCTTACACATAAGAACTTCACGTAGACATAACAACACCGTGGTTCAACGAAGAACTGAAAAAACTAAAAACACAATCTAGGAAACTGGAATGCGCATGGAAAAAAAACAAAAGACGAACACACACTCAACGCATGGAAACAACTACAAAGGAAATACAAATACGCAATAAGACAGACCAAAAGGTCGTACTACAAAACTAAAATTGGGCCGGACTACAAAAACACAAAGAAACTATACCATTTTGTGAACAAACTGCTAGACACAACGCCGGTCACCACAACCAACACTGACATTCCATCTGCAGACAACCTTGCTATGCAAAACCCTACCTCAGAACAACATGGACATAGAAAACTTCATTAATGGTCTAGACCCAACCCCTGGTGAATACCCTGCTGACCGAATATGGTCCAATTTTGCTCTCCTCAGGACCGACAGTTACTCAGGCGATAAACCAATACTCCAACAGCCATTGTCAACTGGACACCTGCCCCAGCTACCTAATATGATCTGCCCCCCACCGCTTCATAATAGATTTTACATCTCACTTAAATTTCATGCTTCAACAGGGTATCTACCCTAAAGAAAAAGGCAACATCCTGCTCACCCCAATACCAAAAGACACCAAGAAAAAAAACAAATGACATTACCAACTACCACCCAGTAGCATCTATCCCATTAGTAGTCAAACTAATGGAAGGACTGGTGACCAAACAACTCAATGACTACATACATAAATTCACTATACTACATGAGTCACAATCAGGATTTCAACCCCTACACAGCACCGAAACAGTACTACTCACTCTCCTAAACAAATTCAAGCAGGAAATAGCAACAGGTAAGAGCATTCTCCTCCTACAATTTGACATGTCAAGTGCGTTCGACATGGTTAACCATAACATATTACTAAGACTCCTAGAATACTTCGGAATCAGTGGTGGCACGCTCAATTGGATTAAGGGTTTCCTAACCACAAGAACATATCAAGTGAAATCAAAAACAAACATATCGTCACCGTGGAAAACCAGGCTGCGGAGTACCGCAAGGATCACCACTAACACCAATCCTTTTCAACCTCATGACGACTCCACTAGCCAAGACCTTATCCACCCAGGCCTTAACCCATTTATCTACGCTGATGACATCACATTATACAACCCCTTCAAACATGATCTGGCAGAAATCACCAATGAAATCAAGCTAAATTTAAACGTCATGAACTCATGGGTAAATGCATTCCAACTAAAACTCAATACTGAAAAAACACACTGTCTCCTCTCCTCTCATCTCAATACAATACATACAAACCCACAAACATTAACACCCCAGGATACACCCTCCCTATCTCAGACCGTCTGAAAATTCTCAGAGTAACAATCAACCGTAACCTAACACTAGAGACCCAAGCAAATTTCACCATAAAGAAAATGTTTTTCTCAATGTGGAAACTCAAACGCGTGAAACCATTCTTCCTGAGGGAAATATTTCATAACTGTCACGTTTTCAAAACTGGAAACTGGGTTGTGAGCCCTTGGGCCACTGCTGAGGAGCGGCAGTGGCAGGCAAAACCACCCCACACTAGATACAGGGCAGATCTCTGACAAACAGTTAGGCTTCACCTGCACATGGCCACTTTTCACCAAGAGTTGAGCTCCAGGCTTCAGGTGGCCAGCAGGACTTACTGGACAGGGCAGGACTGGAAAACAGCTAGGCAGCACGAGGATAGGCTAAAGGACAAGACTGAAAGCTGCGAGCAGCCACTGAAACAGGGAACAAACACAGCTAGACAGGAGACTGCACTGAAAGCTGCAAGCAGCCACTGAAGCAGGGAACAAACACAGATAAACCCAGAACTAGACAAAGACATACAAACAAGACACCAGACAGGGAAACAAGCAATACAGTAAACAAGCAATACCCTAAACTAAACATAGACTAACTAGAACAGGCAAGACTTCAGGCAAGAACTAGAGCAAGGAAACAAACTCAGGCTGAAGTGCAAAAGAACCAACATACCAGGGCCTTAGACGCAATGCAAAGGCAAAGCCAGAGAGTTTCAAAATGGCTAATAAGCCCAGCAGCAGCTGAAGCTCAGGTGCAGCAATCACCAGGCAACTACGGGTGCTGTGTAGGTTCAAACAAAGCAAGCAAGTCTGGCAGTCTGGCAGTCTGGAAGATCCGGACCGGACTCAGCTGAAGTCTGGACCGGGTAGGAACAGCAAGACAGTCTATGGCAGTTCATAGCAGCCATCGGTTCTGGCCACCAGAGGGCAAGGGGACCACAGATGTAACAATAACATGGTACAGTCAATGGTACTAGTCAGCTGATTTTCGAAAATGATCGCCGCCCATCTTCCGACACAAATCGGAAGATGGGCGGCTATCTCCTGAATCCGCCCAAATCGGCATAAATCGAAAAGCCGATTTTGGGCGGCTTCAACTGTGTTCCGTCGCGGGGCCGGCGAAAGTTGAAAGGGGGCGTGTCGGCATGGTAGCGAAGGCGGGACAGGGGCATGCGTTGAGATGGCTAGCTTCGCCCGATAATGGAAAAAAGAAAGCTGGCCATCAGGAGAATTTGGTCCATTTTATTTGGACCCTTTTTTTTTTTTAGCTCCAAGTCCCAAAAAAGTGCCCCAACTGACCAGATGACCACTGGAGGGAAGCAGGGATCACCTCCCCTTACTCCCCCCAGTGATCACCACCCCCTCCTACACACAAAAAAAAAAAATCAGACTTTTTGCCAGCCTCAAATGTCATACCCAGCTCCCTGACAGCAATATGCAGGTCCCTGGAGCAGTTTGTAGCGGGTGCAGTGCACTTGAGGCAGGTGGATCCAGACCCAGCCCCCCTACCTGTTACACTTGTGCTGGTAAATGGGAGCCCCCCCAAAACCCACTGTACCCACATGTAGGTGCCCCCCTTCACCCCTTTGGGCTATGGTAATAGTGCAGAGTTATGTGCAGTGGGTTTTGGGGGGGATTTGGGGGGCTCAGCACACAAGGGAAGGGTGCTATGCACCTGGAAGCTAATTTTTTTTTTTTTTTTTTTTTTTAAAGTGCCCCCTAGGGTGCCCGATTGGTGTCCTGTCACGTCAGGGGGGCCAGTGCACTAGAAATGCTGGCTCCTCCCACGCCCAAATGCCTTACATTTCGCCGGATTTGAGATGGACGGCTCCGGTTTCCATTATGGCTGAAAATTGGAGTCGGCCATCTCCCCGGCACGCGATTTGGCTGGCGCCAAGCATATTTCGAAAATACGCTTGGCTCCGCCCCATCGCGAAGCCGGCCCCGAAGATGGCTGCCCATCGATTTGGCCAGCGCCGTTCGATTATGCCCCTCTAACCACGCAGATTACTGTAATGGAATCTATGCGGGATGCAAGGATCAAATCATAAAGAAACTTCAGACCGCCCAAAACACAGCAGCCAGGCTTCTATTTGGAAAAACACGTTCTGACAGCGCCAAACCACTCTGAGAAAAACTGCATTGGCTACCAATCAAAGAATGTATCACTTTCACAATCTGCACAAATGTCCATAAAATTATCTACGGTGAGGAACCGGGATACATGACAGACCATATCGACCTGCCACCAGAAACACCACAAAATCTGCACGATCATACCTAAATCTCCACTACCCAAGCAGCAAAGGACTCAAATACAAATCCACCTATGCATCCAGCCTTTCCTACCTAAGCGCACAACTATGGAACGCATTACCAAAAGCAGTAAAAACTAAGCTAGACCACCTAAATTTTCAGAAAGCACTAAAGACAGACCTGTTCAGAACAGCATACCCCACCGACCCAACATAAAAATACCTGGACATTTGCGACACAATGTAACCAAAGACCGTAACGGACATTACCTGACTCTTCTTCCCCTTTTCCCTCCCTAAGTTCCCCCCAATTGTACCTACCATACATGTACCTCATTCTACCACAATATCACTTTGTATTCATTCATACCATGCATTTGTTCAGACCGTAACGGTTATATGTAAGCCACATTCAGCCTGCAAAAAGGTGGGAAAATGTGGGATACAAATGTAACAAATAATAATAATAATCATGGTTCCGCGGTCTTGCTCGAGTTTCAGCAGAGGTATGGGAGGATACGCATACAGAAGGCCTGTTCCCCAATGTAGAAGAAAGGCATCCAAAAACTAGTCTGTCGTGGGCCTGAAGCCTGGAACAGAACTGAGGGACTTTGTGATTCATTTGAGTGGGAAAAAGATCCATCGAAGGGATGCCCCACACTCGGAAGATCTTGCAGGCAACGCCCATATTCAGCGACCACTCTAGGTTGCATTACCGTGCTCAGCCTGTCGGCCTGTTGTTTACACCTGCCAGATAAGTGGCTTGGAGAAACATGCTTTGATGGCGTGCCCAATGTCACATCTGAATGGCCTCCTGACACAGAGGGCGAGATCCAGTGCCCCCCTGTTTGTTGGTATAATACATTGCAACCTGATTGTCTGTTTGAATTAAGATAATTTGGTTGGACAGCCGATCCCTGAAGGCTTTTAGAGCGTTTCAGATCACTTGGAGCTCCAGGAGGATGATCTGAAGACCTGTTTCCTGGGGGGACCAGGCTCCCTGAATGTGAAGCCCATCTACATGAGCCCCCCCATCCCAGGAGGGATGCATCCGTCATCAGCACTTTCAACGGCTGAGGAATTTGGAATGGTCGTCTCAGAGTCAAATTGGATCAAATTGTCCACCACTGAAGAGAATTCCGAAAGTCGGTGGACAGTTGGATGACATCTTCTAGATTCCCCACAGCTTGGTACCACTGAGAAGCTAGGGTCCATTGAACAGATCTCATGTGTAAATGTGCCAAGGTCGTAACAAACAGTGGAGGCCATGTGCCCCAAGAGCCTCAACATCTGTCGAGCTGTGACTGGCTGAGATGCCCAAACCATGGACACCAGGGACAGAAGGTTGTCCACCCGTGCCTCAGGGAGATAGGCTCGAACTGTTCTCGTGTCCAGCAGTGCTCCAATGAACTCCAATTTTTGAACAAGAGTGAGATGGGACTTGGTGTGATTTATGACAAACCCTTGTAGTTCCAACACCTGAATAGTCATTTGCATGGATTCCCGAGCACCGTCATCCGAGGTGCTCTTCACCAGCCAATCGTCGAGATAAGGGAACACATGCACTCCTAGTATGCGTAGCAACGCTGCAACTACTGCTAGGCATTTTGTATATACTCTGGGAGCTGACGCTAGGCCAAATGGCAGTACGCAGTACTGAAAGTGCTGCATTCGCAAGCCAAAATCGAAGATACTTTCTGTGAGCTGGATGTATCGGTATGTGTATATATGCATCCTTTAAATCCAGAGAGCATAGCCAATCATTTTCCTGAATCATGGGAAGAAGGGTGCCTAGAGAAACCATCCTGAACTTTTCGCGAACTAGGAATGTGTTCAGGGCCCTTACGTCTATGATGGGACACATCCCCCCCCCTTTCTTCTGCACAAGGAGGTACCTGGAATAGAATCCCAGCCCTTCTTCTCCTGGTGGAATGGGTTCAACCGCATGGACCTTCAGATGGGCGGAGAGTTCCTCTGCAAGTACCTGTCTCTGCTTAGAGCTGTACGAATGAGCTCCCCGCGGGCAATTTTGCGGTTTGGATTTCAGATTGAGGGCGTACCCTTAACCAGACTATTTGAAGAACCCACCAATTGAGGGTTATGAGAGGTCACCTTTGGTGATAAAACATTAACCTCCCCCAGACCAGCAAGTTGTCCGGTATGCTAACCTGGAGCCAGACAAAAGTCCATCCCTTGCTTTTGTTGGGGAGAAGTAGAGGCCTTGGGGTTTGTGAGTATGAACCGGGATGATGAGAGACTGATGCATCGGCATCTCTTGTATGGAGGGGGAGCGATCCTCCTGGTGTCGACAATTCTCAGGTGCTGAATCTCCAGGCTCCCCGGAGCTCCCAGCACCATGCGTCAAGGGGGAACGGTGTTGGTGCTTCTTAGCCTTCGCTAGATGTACCTCACCGAGGCTCCTTGGTGCCGATGAGGATGATGACAAATCCCCACATCACCTCGAAGTCGGTTCCGATGATGGACGGTCCCAGGGGACCTGCACAGCATAAGGCCACGAGATAGGAGGAGACCCACTCGATGCCTCACTGCTCCCAGCATGCCGTGGCCTCTAAGCAGCCATGTGTACCTCCACTCCCAACACTGATGTGTCCTTCGATGTCGATTTCGATGCCGCCGACCTCGGTTCCGATGCCAATGTCGAAGGACTGGACCGAGCCCAAAAATGTTTTTCTCTATGGGCTTCTCAAGCCAGTTGAGTCCTTTTCTTCATACAAAAACAAAGGGCACAACGAGGTGGGCTATGGTTGGACCCAAGGCACTGGATACATCACGAATGGGTATTGGTGCCTGAGATGGTCCGGTTGCACCAAGTACAGCGTTTGAAGCCGCTGGGAATCTTTGATGACATGGAAGGGAAGACAGCACCGGCTAAATCAAAAGTCTCAATTGTGCCAAGAAAAAAGGGCACAAAAGGAGAGAAGGACCCAGCCGAGCAGCCTAAAAACGGCCGCAAAAAAAAAGAAAGGAAACTTTACCGGGGAATAAAATAACTAAGTAAAAAAAATGGGGAAATCACTTTTTTTTTTTTTTTTTTTAAACAGAATGAAACAAATGAGGGGAAAAAAAATCAAAAAAATTGTAACACACACTCAAGGCTCTTTCCCGGGCACACAGGAGCCACAGAAACTCACTGTTGCTCATCGCGCAAAAGAAAAAGAACCGAGGAGAGTGGTGGGCGGGAAGAGACTCGGCACATGCACAGTTCGGCGCACAGCACACACAGAAGGCTCTAGGAAACTTTTTGCTATGTGAAATGCCAGTACCGGGGCCAGCGCGGATCGCCTACCCAATTCTGAGTATAACACAGCCTGCTTGTCCTCGGAGAATATCTGTTTCTTTAATATTAGCCGGAGCTCCTGATTAACTGACTATACAGTAAAAGGTACAAAATACTTGTATAAACCTGCTATATCTCAGGAGAAGCAGGATCAGGCCTGGCTCATACCTGGATAAGAGCAATCAAGGTGAAAAAGGTGTTTTGGACTGCAGAAAGCTAAAGCAATTCTCTAGTATTATTCAAAGACACCATGGTGGAGCTGTGATTGCCCAACCCCTAACATTCAATAAATTTATAGAAGGTAAACAGGGAAAAGGGAGAACAGTCAAGCTTTGATGTCATGAAGGTAAAAGAACTGAAATCACTTGATTGATTATACTGTTTCCACAATTATACCTTCTCCACTGCCACCTGACTGGAAAGTTTCCCATGTGACAGATAAACAGAGAAAGATCATAAAAAAGAAGAAGGTATGACTAGGATAAGAGGAAGATAATACTGAAAAAAAGATTCCTCCCCACATATGCCCCCCCCCAAAAAAAACAAAGTAAGTATCTACTGACCCATAAGGGTACCACAATTATCTTATTGTTTTAAGAAAACAGTTAAACCCACTTCACTTCTCAAAATATATCACCAGTGACCATATAATATAGTAAATGTAATAATACTCACCTTCAAACATTAGAATGTAAAAGAAATTGGAAGGATACTGGTTTATGCACCCTGGGCCAACTTGTTTCCCTGCTGGAAATCTAATCCTTGGTAGAGGCTCATACAACTGCATCCCAGATACACATTTGGGGCCTGCTAAAATGACCTCAGATGCGCCTGTTTAGCATCATTTATCAAAAAGCTGACAGGATTCTGGCAGAAGGTGTAACTGGGCTGAGGCAATCCCATTTTCCTCAGCAATGGCTAAAAACTGCACACAATACTGAAAAATGGTGCATCAGATCTGAAACTTAATTACAATGCACTATGTATGCCTTCAAATAGATACTGCTAATTATAAATATGCTGTCAAGTTTATCAAAAAATTTTATACTGCCTTATTTGCAGTGCAAGTCTAGGTGATTCACAATTATAAAACATGAAATTTAAGAAAAGGAACTCTATTGAATAATTGGAAACAATCATTCAAGATACACGTGTATACCTTGAGATCTCATAATCTTATTGTAATGTTCCTCCAACTCCATCTTTCTCCAATCATCAAATGGGAGGAATGACAGAAAAGTTCATCTTCTAGGTTTATTCCAAATTCCATCTTAAAAAGAGATGAGTCTTCAGGGATGATTGAAACCGTCCATAGGATGTTTCTGAATGCAATGAAAGTGGGAGACTACTCCACTGGACCAGGGCCAAAAAGAAAAAAAAAAAAACAACAAAACCCCCAAAAAACACAATTCCATGTGGATTCCCAACTAGCTTGAGCTGGGCCTGGGAGAACAAGCCTATAGTCATTCACAGAATACCAAGCGTCTGGTTAGAACATATGGGATGGTCAGGGATGCCAAATAATCCAGTTTATAAATATGGAGAGATTTATGAGCAAGTGTCAGTATTTTGAACTTAACCCTATACTCGATAGGCAACCAGTGACCAGTTTGTAAATGTTTGAGATTGGCTTTTGAGATGCCTGTATAAAGCGAAGGTACTTACCTTTAGAAGGTATTCTCTGAGGACAGCAGGCCTTATATTCTCACAGTTGGGTAACATGGGTCTGCATTGCGAGCAAGGAGCTTGTAATAAGCTTAAAAAAATAGATCTCTGAACATGAGATGCACCCCCACCGCGCATGCATGAGTGCCTTCCCACCTGCCACAAGAGTGCGGAACCAGCAGTACAATATAAAGCATAATAGAAAGGAGACAAATCCATGTGAAGGTGAGAGGGTATGTGAGAATATAAGGCCTGCCATCCTTGGAGAATACCTGCTACGAGTAAGTTCACTTTCTCTGAGGACAAGCATGTCTATAATTCTCACAGCCGGGTATAAGTAAAAGAAATGCAACCTGCCAGCTAATTAGAAATGGTGCTCTTCCCTGATGGCAACCCCCATCCTATTGGGATCAAAAGAAACAAAAAGTTGGGTGGACTGTCTGTAGGGCCTAGTCCACTTCAAGTAAAAGGCCAATACTTGCTTGCAGTCCAAGGTGTGCTGTGCGCTTTTGCCAGGATGGGCAAGAGGTCAAGGAAGAATGTTGGTTCAGATGGAACTCCGACACAACCTTAGGTAAGAATTTAGGTTGCGTGTGGAGGACTACTCTGTTATAATGAAACTTTGTATAAGGTGCATCTCCAACAAAGGCCAGAAGCTCACTGACCCTGCAAGCTGAAGTAACAGTCACCAAAATTATGACCTTCCAGGTCAAGTAATTCAGATGACAGGAATCAAGTGGCACAAAAGGAGCTTTCATCAGCTGAATGAGAATGAAGTAGGAGGTCTCATGACACAGTTGAAGGTTTGACAGGGAGCTTTGTCATCAACAAACCTTTCATGAAGCAAACACCTAGAGGCTGTCCACATATGGGCTTACCCCCTACACGTTGATAAGCACTAATTACACTGAGGTGAACCCTTATAGAGTTGGTCTTAAGACCAGACTCAGAGAGGTGCAGAAGGTATTGAAGCAGGGCAGGAAATATCTGGGGCCTTGCCCTCACACCAGATGGCAAACTTCCTCCATTTAATTGAATCTTTTCTAGAACCATCAAGATCCTAGAGACACCCTCAGGGAGATGAAAGGAAGCAAATTCTAAGCTCTCCACATCCAAGCTGTGAGGGCCAAAGACTGGAGGTTGGGAGGCAGAAAAGATCCCTAGATCTGCATGATGAGGGCTGGAAAAAACACTCCAATCTCCCTGGTTCTTCAGTGGATAACTCCAGAAGAAGAGGGAACCGGATCTGCCGGGGCCAGTAGGGAGTGCTCAAGATCATGGTCCTGTGATTTTGCTTGAGTTTCAGCAAAGTCTTCCCCACAAGAGGAATGGGAGGATATGCATACAGAAGTCCTGTTCCCCAATGAAGAAGGAAGGCATCCGATGCTAGTCTGTTGTGGGCCTGGAGCAGAACTGAGGGACTTTGTGATTGGACTGAGTGGCAAAGAGATCCACCAAAGGGGTGCCCCACACTTAGAAGATCTCGCAGGCAACGCCTATGCTGAGGGATCACTCCTACAGTTGCCATGACCCTGCTCAGTCTGTTGGCCAGGCTGTTAAATTTTCCCGACAGATAAGTGGCGTTGAAGAGCATCCCATGCTGGTTCGCCTAACTCCACATCTGGACCCCCTCCTGACACAGAGGGCATGATCTGGTGCCCTCATGCTTGTTTGTGTAGTACATGGCAATCTGTCTGTTTGAATGAGTACAATTTGGTTGTTTAGCTCATCCCTGAAAGCCTTTAGTGTGTTCAAAATCACCCGGACCTCCAGAAGATTGATTTGGAGATCTATTTCTTGGGCTGACCAAGCACCTTAAGTATGAAGCCCATCTAAATGAGCTGCACATCTTAGGCGGGATGCATCCATTGTCAGCACTTTTGTGGGCGGTGGAATTTGGAATGGGAGTCCCACAGTCAAACTGGATCGAATTGTCCACCAGAGTAGGGACTGAACCGGCTCTGTGGGAACCCGGATGACATCCTCTAGGTTCCCTGCGACCTGATACCACTGGGGAGCTAGAGTCCATTGGACAGTTTTTTCATGTGAAGATGTGCCATGGGTGTCACATGAACAGTATAGACCATGTGGCCCAACAACGCCAACATCTGCTGAGCTGTGACCTGTTGAGTTGCTCTGATGCAAGTGACAAGGGCGACAAGAGCATCTGCCCTCACCACAGGGAGAAAACCTCGAGCCAGCCAAGTGTCCAGCTCCAGTGAACAATTGCTGAACAGGGAGCAGACGGGACTTGGGGTAGTTTAAAACAGCTCTAACACCTGAATAATTCTCCACATAGACTCCCGAGCTCATCCCATGACGTGCTCTTCACCAGCCAGTCATCGAGATAGGGATGCACATGGACTCCCAGTCTGTATAGCGATGCTGCGACTACTGCAAGATACTTGGTGAAAACCCTGGGAGCTGACGCAAGGCCAATACTGGCAGGGACATGTCCCCAGCCAAAAATCGAAGATACTTCCTGTGAGCTAAAAGTATCGGGATATGTGTATAAGCATCCATTAAGTCCAGAAAGCATAGCCAAATGTTTTCCTGAAGCCTGGGAAGCAGGGAAACCATCCTGAACTTCTCTTTAACCAAGAATTTGTTCAGGCTCCTCAGGTCTAGGATGGGATGCATTACCCCTCTTTTCTTTTGCACAAGGAAGTACCTGGAACAGAATCCCTTCCCTTCTTCCCCTGGTGGATCAACCACATGGGCTTTGAGAAGGGCACAGAGTTCCTCTGCAAGTACCTGCTTGTGCTGAGAGCTGAAGTGATGTGCTCTCGGTGTGCAATCTAGTGGTCTATGAAGCCAATGCAGGGCATAACTGAGATGGATTATTTGAAGAACCCACTAGTTAGAGGTTACAAGGGGCCACCTTTCCTGGAAAAATTTCAGCCTCCCCCCAACCATCAAGTCATATGAGATGGTCACTTTTACAATGGCTATGCTCTGCTGGAACCAGTCAAAAGCTCGCTCCCCTGCTTTGACTGGGAGTCGTCTGGGCTCTAGATGCATGCTGTTGTCATGAACAAGCTCGTGGGCAGAGCCTGCTGAGGCTGGCATGAAGAAGAGGTGTACCTACGCCTCTGCAAGTAATAAGCACTCCTCCTGAACTTGCAAAAAAAAAAAAAAACGTCCTAGAGGAGGCAGGTGCAGAAAGCGCCCAGTGAGAAAATCGATGATAAGTGTGCTTCTTGATGAGGTCAGTGACCTCCTCCACCTTCTCTCCAAAAAGATTTTCCCCCCAGCAAGTGGAATCTGCCAATCTCTGCTGGACCGCTGGGACCAGGTCAGAGAGACACAGCCATGAGAGTCTGTGCATTGCTATAATCTGGGCACAGATCCTAGAGGCCACATCAAAAGTATTGTAGGCGCGCCTGGTCAAAAACTTATGACATGCCTTCTGCTGCTTGGCCAGCTGGAAACAGATTCAGCCTGGTCCTGTGGGAGAGAGTCTGCTAAATCAGACAGACATACTGCGCACCAAGGACCGCAAGCACAGGCTCCTGTAGAGCTGATACCACTTGATACAGGAGATAAGCAGAGGCCTGATACATCTTCCACCTAAAAGAATCTAGGGCTCTAGCTTCTCTGCCAGGGGGCGCTGAAGCATAGTCCATAGAACTCCTGGCCCTTTTGAGCACGGATTCCACCACAAGGGAATGGATGAGGCAACTGGGGCCTATCAATCCCAGGAGAGGGCTGAATCCGGTACATGGTGTCAAATCTTGGGGAGGAGAGTGACCAACAGAGGGGACTCCCAGTTCTTCAATTGAACATCCTGTAAGATCTCATGAAACAGGTCCATCCCAGCTTTTCTAGGAGGAGAGTCCAGGATCTCAACATCTTAGCCTTGGATAGAATAAAAAGGGTTTATGCAAGTTCCTGAGGAAAAGTCCATAAACCACACCATCATTACCATGTAGACTTTGGAGAGCCACTGCTTAACCTTGGGTATGACCAAGGAGCACTGGATCTTCTCTTGGGATCCTTCCAAGCCCACTGTTGGAGACAGAAAGCTGGGCTAGATGAACCATTGGTCTGACCCAGTACAGCATGTTTATTTTGAGCCAATAAAAGAACATAAGAAAACAGTAGTGTGAATCAAAAACAAATAATGAGCATCCTTATAGCATGACATACAGTGCAAAAGGTGTTTTGTTTATTTTTAGCGGGAAATGTATTCTCCATTTGCCAGGGTTGAAAGGTTGAAAGGAAGAATGTTAACCCCCCTGTGTTCTAGTCCTACCCTCATCTAAAAAGCAAAACAAGGAACAATTGTAGGATCTTGAATAACACTCAGACTTTACCAATATAACCAGAAAGGCTGAGAAATTTTAAAACCACTCTGAACATGCATGATATGTGTATGCATACTACCTCCACTATATGCAAACACATATCATATATAACCCCCTGTTTATTAAGCCGCGTGACAATACCAACACAGCCCATTCACAATGAATGGGCTGTGTTGGCATTAGCATGCGGCTTAGTAAACAGGGGGGATATTTATTAGGGATATTCTAAAGACCTGACCTGTTTGTTCCAGCTGAATAATTCACCTGTGGATGTCCAAGTTCAGTCCTCAAAGACTGCAGATGAAACAAACAAAAAAAAAATCTGGGTATTCAGCACCAGGATCTGGATAGCAGCTGGTGCTAATATCTGGGTAAGTTAGACAGCAGCAATATTCAGTCTGCTATCCAGATAGCTATAAGGTTAGTGGACTGAATATTGCTGCTAACTGGATAACTCTGGGGACTGCCATTGCTCATCTATTGACTGCTCCTATACTATTCAGTTAGCACTGGGGCAACCTGCAATGATTTTCAGCAGCATTATCTGCTGAAAATCAATGGCTGGCTCTGGGAGGGTGGAGGGTTATTTTGGGGCAAGGATCATTTTTGTAAAATGTTTTAAAAGTCAGAGGTGTTTTATAAAACAGTATTTGAACATTAAGGTTGTTTACAATGCATTATGTTTAATGTCTTCTTTTCCCTTTATACTTGTTGGTTCAATAAAAGTAACCTTTGGGAAAAAAAAACTTAAAATTGGGCTTGCCTACATCTAGATAGAACCCATGCCTCTTAAAAAGCAGTAGTCTTAAGAAGTAATCCTACCAACCATGCTCTGGATGGATGGATAGAGGATGGATAGATAGATTAGACAGAGAGCTATACAGATACATGTACAGCCCGTTAAGAAAAAAAGTCTTTAGTTTTCAAAGTACTTATAAAAAGGGGCACTGTAAGCAAATAAATTGTGGCAGCTATAATACAATTTTATAATTGCATCCCTTTCAAAACATTGCAAAAAGGGGTCAAAAAACCTTTAGTGTATGACAAATACTCATGGACAAAAAATCAACCACGAGATCTCTCTGATCCACTGCTTCAGTCCAACTCAAGCAGAGAAAGTGAAAGCAGTGTCTTATATGTTAATAATTGTTAACAGACATATTTGTAATAGTCTCTCTGGCACATGTCAGGTTTAGTGTGGTTTCCATTAAATACTGATTCTGGTCTCTCCTTGGATGTCCTTCAAGAATGTGTCTGTACTTGAAGTACCTCTGAGAGCTTTAAAAACAAGAGAATGCTAGAATACCAACAGGTAGGAGATAAGTATACACTAACATTTCAAGACATGTTTCAAAGACCAGGAACACTCTATGAATGACAGCCATAGGAATAACAATTGTTTATGTTTCAAGGCTGAAGTGTGTGCAAAAATATTCCAGCAACTCTACAACAGAAAATGGGCATTCCCTGAAAACTTTCAGAGCTCTTGTGGATTCCCCTGCAACGCAAATAACTAAGGGGTCCTTTTATTAAGCGTGCCCTTGCACATGTTTTTCCCCACACACTAAGGCAATTTTTACTACAGCTGTAAAAATGGCCTTTTGTTTTTTTTAATTAATGATCCTGCGCTATATTGCCTTAGCACAAAGCCATTTTAAGAAAAGCTCTTTCCACCACTATTTTGTAGACTGTAAGGGCTCATGTGCTATTTCTGTGCTAAACAGTTGGCATGCAGTAATGTAGCTGTGCGAGTAGCGCAGGAATGCCCACAGATATTCCCCCGTAAAAAAATAGTTGTAAATTTTAGCAGGCAGTTAGTGCATGCACATTTGGAAATTACCACAGGTGCCTGAGCATGTCCTGTGGTAAGCCTAACACAGCTTAGTAAAAGGACCTCTAAGAATCCTGAACTTTTCCATGTCACACCCACTTATATCAAACAACATATCAAGACTAGTTTATTTGCTTAAAAAAATATTCCACTTTAAGAAAGTTATTTACCTAAACAAACAAAAAAGCCACATCAAGAAAAATACGTGTTGGGGTGCAGAATAAAGACAAGGACAAAGTATGATATCACATATGCAACATATACTTTTCAATGTCAATACAGTGATAAATGAAAAGAACCTAGAAGTCCTTTAACTATGCCATGGTAAAAAGTGGCCTGAGGTAGTACACGTACGCTGGGCCGTTTTTTTTTACCACATCAAGGAAAAAGGGTCTTTTTTTTTTTTAAGGTGCTGGAAAATGGAGGTGTGCTAAAATTGAAACCAGCAGGTGTCCATTTTCAACCTGAGATCTTACCGCCACCCACTGGTCTTACATGCTACCTGCACAGTAAGCATGCAGTATGCGCCAACTGCTGTTTACCGCCAGGTAATCGACCCACAATAGAAAATTATTTTTAACTGTGGGATTCAGCGTGCGCCAAATTTGGAATTACTGCCCAGCTCATGCACTAGCTGGGCAGCAGTGCCAATTTGGCATGCGCTGTATGCGCATAGGCTCTCCCACACCTTTGTAAAAGGGCCCCCTAGTTGCTCAGCCTGGAATACCTAGAATAAAGGAAAGAGTTAACTATTCCACCAATAGTGTAATTTCTTACACTGAAAGCATACTGTATTAAGGTACACAAGGAATCCAGAGCTTTTAACTTTTGCTCCACTGCCTAATCATAAAGCAAATCTATTATCACTTTACTTTATAAACCCTGGCTAATCCTTCAGCACAATGTAGCATTTAAGCCCACCCAAATTAGAGACTAGATTCATTAAAGGGGTCCTTTGACAAAGCTGTAGTAAGAACTACTGCATGCTTACTGTAGGCAAAAATGGGTTACCATGGGGCACGCTGAGGCGTCTCGCAGTAATTTTGGGATGGTCATGCGCTACTCCCGTAATAAAGAATATAATTTATTTTTTAGCGCTGGGGGCGGGTCTGGGGAGCAGAGTGGGCATGCTTGCATGTTAACCAAATTAACACAGGTTTAGCACTTGAGTCCATACCACCTACAAAACGAGTGGCAGTAGGGGCACACACGCTAATGGGAAAATTAGCACGTGGCTATTAATACTAAAATTGGAAAATTGGCCATTTTATCCCGGCAGTAAAAATGACCTTAGCATGCTGGAAGGACCAGCACAAGGGTGAATTAAGGACACTTTTTAACCGCTGTTTGGTAAAAGGTCCCCTTAACATCTTAGGCCCATTTCCATGGGATTTGTCCAGATTTGGAAGTTTTTCACAATAAATTTATACTCATTTACAAATCAATGGCCAGTCTTCTCCACATGCAAGCAGTTAACTTCGAGTATAGAGATTTTTTTTTAGTTTTTCCAACCCACCAGAAATTGGAAATAATTACACTAAAAGGGTTGAGAACATCTGTCTATCTGTCCGGGGGAAAAATAACTCTGAAAATTTAACAGAATGGAATGAAACTTAGCACATAGGAAAAACTGGTAAAACAGAACATCAAGTAGAACTTTTGTTTTACTTATTTTGCACATTTGTTTTTATATTTTCATTTGTTTGCCTTTATTCTCTATCTTCTCTCTTCCAAACCCTTGGCTTCACTGCCCATTCTCCTACTGTACCTCTTTCCAACCTTAATTCTTCTTTCCCCAAGGTCTAGACCGGGAGAACCTGAAGCTGAGGCCGATCGGGATTACCTGCCTTTGTATCCCAAACCACGTGGCCACATCCCTAGCCGGACGAGCTCACCCGAGACAATCGGCGCCGAAAGAGGAAATAGCCTGCAGTGCGGCGGACAAGGAGAAACAGGCAGGGAAGCGAGAGGCTGGCTGTGCGGGCCTGCGGGACGAGAGGTGGTGAGCAGTGAAGCGGGACGATCGATGGCGGGACCGCGCGTCCACGTGGCGGCCAGTCGTCCCTTGCTTCCGCTGCCTGGAAACCGGAGTAGCGTGGGCCGGGTGATTGAGGCGGGGTGAGGCAGCGGGTGATCAGCTCCTGGGAGTGCTGCTCCTCAGTTGTAGCTGTGGGAGCCAGGAGACCTGGGGCAGCTGACCCCCTTGGCCCTGGTGTGGATCCTTCTGTGAGGAGCATGGGGAGCCAGGTGACCTGGGGCAGCTAATCCCTAGGCCCTGGTGTTGATCCTCTCCCTCAGACCCATTCCCAGATCTTTGTGATCCCTGCTGGCTCTATCCCTGCCCTGCTGCCAGCTTGCTCCGGTCCTTCGGCTTCGGCTTCGGCTCCGGCCTGTCCAGTTCTGCTGCTCTGCTCTCCTCTGCTTCGCTTAATCCGTCTCTTCCGGCCTGCTCCGGTCCTGCTGCTCCGCTGTCCTCTGCTCCAACCCATTCCCAGCTTATCTGTTCCAGCCTGCTCCTAACTAGTGTCCCAGCCCTGCTGCTCCACTGTCTTCTGCTCCAACTAGTTCCGTCTGTACCAGCTTGTTCCAGTCCGTCCGCTGCAGCCTGTTCCAGTCCCAGTCTGTTCCAGCGTGTTCCAGTCCATGTGTTCCAGAGTGTCCCAGCCCTGCAGCTCCACTATCTTCTGCTCCAACTAGTTCCAGCGTGTTCCAGTCCGTGTGTTCCAGAGTGTCCTAGCCCTGCTGCTCCACTGTCTTCTGCTCCAACTAGTTCCAGCGTGTTCCAGTCCGTGTGTTCCAGAGTGTCCTAGCCCTGCTGCTCCACTGTCTTCTGCTCCAACTAGTTCCAGGCCATCTGTACCAGCTCGTTCCAGTCCATCTGTTCCAGCTTGTTCCAGCCTATGCCGCCCGCTCCACTATTCTGTTCCAGACTGTTCCAGACCATCTACTCCAGCTTGCTGTTCATCCGTCCATCTGTTCCAGCCTGTTCCAGCTTGTTCCCGTCTGTCTGTTCCAGCTTGCTCCATCTGTTCCAGCTTGTTCCCGTCTGCCTGTTCCACCTTGTTCCAGTCCGCCTGATCCAGTCTGCTCCAGCCTGGTCCAGTCCGCCTGTTCCAGCTCTTCCCTACTTCTTCCAACAATCTGCTCCAGCTTGTTCCAATCCGCCTGATCCAGCAATCTGCTCCAGCTCCCACCGCATCCACCCCAGCCTACCTGCATGCCTGCCTGCCTGCATGCCTACCAGCAACCAACCTGCATGCTGTCAGTCCATCAATTTGCTTGCTGATCAACAACCAACTTGCCTGTTTGCCAGACCATCAACTTGACTATTTATCAACCCATCAACTACCGGCCTACCATCTAGCCTGCTCAACTACCTAACTGCCCCCCCCCTCCCCGCCGCCTGCCCTCAAGCCTGCACAACTACCTAACTGCCGACCCACCTGCCTACCAGCTCTCCTATCACCCGCCTCCCTGACCATGGCCCCTTTACACATTCTCTTCATCGCCCTGTCCCTTCCTAATCTCTTCTCCCTCCCCCCTCCACTGTCCACCGCAGGTACTCATTGCCCATCCATGTCCTCTCCCGTCCTACTCACTACTGCTCTACCCTACCCACCCCCACCCCATGACCAGCTCACCATCTCTCCTATCCCCCCCCCTCCTAGCTCTCAACCTTCAACACTTCCTTCCTGCCATTAGCCCATCCCCATTCCTACTAAGCACATCCCGTCTTCGTCGCCTTCGTCGCCCTACCTCCCCCACCCTCCTCCGCTCTCTCTTGCTCCTTCTCCTACTATCCGCCGGTGACATCAATCCCAATCCAGGCCCCTCTCACATGCCCTCGTATTATCCATGCAAACGCTTCCGAGATATCTCCAATCTCATTTCTATTCCCCTCCTTCCCCCCTCTTCCCTCCCCTTCTCATGCGCCCTGTGGAATGCCCACTCCGTGTGCAACAAACTTCCCTTCACCCACGATCTCTTCATCTCCCGCTCCCTTCACCTGCTCGCCCTAACCGAAACCTGGCTCACCCCCAATGACTCGGCCTCAGTCACGGCCCTATGCCACGGAGGTTATCTTTTCTCCCACACTCCCAGCCCAATTGGCCGCGGAGGAGGTGTCGGGTTATTACTCTCACTCACCTGTAGTTTTCAACCACTCCTCCTACCACAATCTCACTGCTTCTCATCCTTTGAAGTTCACTCCATCCGTCTATTCTACCCGCTACCACTCAGAGTTGCAGTCATTTACCGCCCCCCTGAGAAATCTCTCTCTTCCTTCCTTACTGACTTCGATGCCTGGCTTTCTGTTTTTCTTGATCCCTCATCTCCGTCCCTCATTCTCGGAGACTTTAATATACATGCTGATGACCCATCCAACTCTCATACTTCTCAGTTCCTCACTCTAACATCCTCCTTCAGCCTCCAGCTGTGCTCCACCACCCCTACTCACCGGGATGGCCATTGTCTTGACCTTGTCCTCTCCTTTTCCAGTTCAACTTCCAATTTCCACACCTCAGTTCTTCCTCTCTCTGATCATCACATGATCACCTTCACACTCCTTCACCACCCCCTCAGCCCCGCCCAACATTAACCACTACTTCCAGGAATCTCCAGGCCATTGACCCTCCCACCTTATCCTCTAGTATTCCTAATCTCCTCCCCTCCATCATGTCCTCTGAGTCTGTCGACGAAGCGGTCTCCGCTTACAATGCCACTCTCTCCTCTGCTCTGGACACCCTCGCACCATCCATCTCCCGTCCCACAGGACGTACTAATCCCCAGCCCTGGTTGACCCCTTGCATCCGTTACCTTCGCTCCTGCGCCAGATCTGCTGAACGCCTCTGGAGGAAATCTCGCACCTATTCAGACTTCCTTCATTACAAATTCATGCTATCCTCCTTCCAGTCCTCCCTATTCCTTGCCAAACAGGACTACTACACCCAATTGACCAATTCTCTCAGCTCCAACCCTCGTCATCTCTTCGCCACCCTTAACTCCCTCCTCAAAGTACCCTCCGCTCCCACTCCCCCCTCACTCTCTCCTCAATCACTGGCTGACTACTTCCACGACAAAGTGCAAAAGATCAACCTTGAATTCACTACCAAGCCACCTCCTCCTCTTCTCTCTTCAACCCTCTCTATCAACCAACCAACTCCTTCTCCTCCTTCCCTGATATCTCCGAGGAGGAAACTGCCCGCCTTCTTTCCTCCTCGAAATGCACAACTTGGTCCTCTGATCCCATCCCCACCAACTTACTTGACACCATCTCTCATACTGTCACCCCCTCCATCTGTCATATCCTCAACCTATCTCTATCCACTGCAACTGTCCCTGACACCTTCAAGCACGCCGTAGTCACACCTCTCCTCAAAAAACCATCACTTGACCCTACCTGTCCCTCCAACTACCGCCCCATCTCCCTCCTACCCTTCCTCTCCAAACTACTTGAGCACGCCGTTCACAGCTGCTGCCTCGATTTCCTCTCCTTTCAGGCCATCCTCGATCCACTTCAATCTGGTTTTCGCCCTCTACACTCGACAGAAACAGCACTCTCTAAAGTCTGTAATGACCTGTTCCTTGCCAAGTCCAGAGGCCACTACTCCATCCTTATCCTCCTTGATCTATCCGCTGCGTTTGACACTGTCAATCACGATTTACTTCTTGCCACACTGTCCTCATTTGGGTTCCAGGGCTCTGTCCTCTCCTGGTTCTCCTCCTCTCTCTCCCATCGTACCTTCAGAGTACACTCTCACGGTTCTTCCTCCACCCCCATCCCGCTCTCTGTAGGAGTTCCCCAGGGATCGGTCCTTGGACCCCTTCTTTTTTCAATCTACACCTCTTCCCTGGGCTCACTGATCTCATCTCATGGTTTCCACTATCGTCTTTATGCTGATGACACCCAGTTGTATCTCTCCACACCAGACATCACCGTGGAGACCCAGACCAAGGTATCGGCCTGCTTGTCTGACATTGCTGCATGGATGTCCAACCGCCACCTGAAACTGAACATGTCCAAGACCGAGCTTATAGTCTTTCCACCAAAGCCCACCTCTCCTCTTCCTCCTCTCTTGATCTCAGTTGATAACACCTTCATCCTCCCCATCTCATCTGCCCGCAACCTTGGAGTCATCTTCGACTCCTCCCTCTCATTCTCTGCGCATATCCAGCAGACAGCCAAGACCTGTCGTGTCTTCCTCTTTAACATCAGCAAAATTCGCCCTTTCCTCTCTGAACACATCACCCGAACTCTCATCCACGCCCTCATTACCTCTCGCCTTGACTACTGCAACCTTCTCCTCACTGGCCTCCCACTTAGCCATCTATCCCCACTTCAATCCATTCAGAACTCTGCTGCTCGTCTTATATTCCGCCTGAACCGATACACTCATATTACCCCTCCTCAGGTCGCTTCACTGGCTTCCGATCAGATACCGCATTCAGTTCAAGCTTCTCCTTCTCACCTACAAATGCACTCAGTCTGCAGCCCCTCATTACCTCTCCACCCTCATCTCCCCTTACGTTCCCGCCCGAAACCTCCGCTCACAGTACAAATCCCTCCTCTCAGTACCCTTCTCCACCACCGCCAACTCCAGGCTCCGCCCATTCTGCCTCGCCTCACCCTATGCGTGGAATCAACTTCCTGTGGCCCTACACCAAGCCCCCCTCCCTACCCATCTTCAAATCCTTGCTCAAATCTCACCAATGTTGCCTTCGGCACCTAACCTTAGACTGCCCCAATTTGACTGCCACTACTTGATTGTCTATACATTTGTCCATTAGATTGTAAGCTCTTCGAGCAGGGACTGTCCTTCTATGTTATATTGTACAGCGCTGCGTAACCCTAGTAGCGCTTTAGAAATGTCAAATAGTAGTAGTAGTAGAGTCAGTCTCTTGTGTACCCTGTCTGGGCTAGCAATAGCGCCTATTGAATTCAGGATGGTATCAGGGCACCCATACAAACTGATGGCTGGGATTTTTCCAACCCTGGTCTATGTCTATTGTGTAAATCCTGCACATGTATGTGGGGATCTAGGACATGGCCGCCCAAATGGGGTCATGCATACTGAATTTGTGGTAGCACACTCTTTGGTGAAGTCAGAGAGGATGCTACAGCCACGACCATGGGGTTGCAGCCTGAAAAAGATTAGCAAGCTCTGTTCTAGGAGGCCCAGTTTTGAAATCGCTGTGAGAAGACTTTAAGGGACTGCTTAGCTGTTTTAAAGTATGGAAGAGGAATACTTAGATCTCAAAAGAATTTCTTACCCCAAAGGAATCTCTTACTCCAAAGGAGTGTGTTTCCAGTATTTAAAACATTAATATGTACTAGGGATGAGCTGCTAGTTGAAATTAATGTCATCTGCTGGTAGTAGTGCACGCTTTCCCTCTAATTCTATAAAAAAGTCACCAAAAATTGTGCATGCAAATTTGAGCGTGTGCCCAATTTGCATGTGCAATTTAACTGAATGAGCTAATCAGCACCAATAATTGGCTTAAGAAGCAATTACTGTCACCAATTAGATTTAATTGGCATTTACACGATCTGAAAAAGGAGGCATGGAAATGGGAGGGTCATGGGGTATAACAGAGGCGTTTCTAATATTAATGCATATTGCATCACATTTCAGCCCATCCCTTGGCTCTCTCAAAAATCGAGTTCTGGCTACACCCCTGTCATCAAGAGAAACTGCACATGTAATATCCGCCAGAAAGCTTTCTTAGGAGTAGACTCCACACTGTGGAACTCACTCCTAAAAGGGCTATGGTGAACTCAAGACTATCTCTACTTCAGGAATCAAAGCCTAGTTCCTACCCCAAACCTTTAATATATATTTAGCAAATGACTATCCTCTCACTCTGCACCTGGACTTACTTGCAGCATACCCTACAACTTAGGCCAGTTCCTCATGTCTTATTCAACTGTACATATAATCTGCCTTCAAGTTAGCCACCCATCTATTTATCCCAATTACTTTGTATTTCCTGGCTTGTCCTATCTATATATCTCAACTGCACTTGCCCCCTTTGCTAGCTAATACGATGCTTTGCTGTATTTTACAAACAGTGGTAGCTATGATGCTATGTTATTCAAATGTTCAAATATATGCCTAATCCATTTGTACTGTACTGATATTTTGAGCATCATATATTTATTTTATTAATAGGTTCTTCCATGCCATTATGATATCATTTGTATTATGCTAACATTTATCATAATTCTGTTATATGCTGTTAAATGTTTTATATTTCTGATACCAAAACATGTTACTTCTACCACTAGGATTCAATTTGCCATCTCCAATCTTGCCTCATTGATAGCAAAATGACCAAATATAAGCATAAATACAATTGTTATGCTGTTAAACAATTGTAAGTTTTATACTTGCTGTACACTCCCTTGGGAAAATCTCTTCATAAAAGGCAGTTAATAAATCCTAATAAAAATCACCTTTCCTGACTCTGTTCCAGGTCAGAGACCACACAGATACAGACATAGGCCACATTTTTGTGACCAGATCCAAGGAAGCCTTTTTTCCTGAACTGAAAGGGGATAACAAACAGGGTGCTGAAATATCTGTATTTTATTCATTAAATTTGTGTGAACCCTGATGCAGGTATTTTAAGTTGAAACCCAACCACGTTGGGTCAATTCATAATAAAGAACCTTGGCGATATCTCCAGGTTGTTCACCTTTCTCTCAGCCACCTCTGCTCTTCTGCACATGTATGTGGGGGTTTCTTCCTGATTTTTGAGTTTTTTTTCCCCAGGTCAGAGACAACAGCAATACAAAACACAGACACAAAAGCAAGGGGGCTGGAAAGAATTCTAGGGTCCTTTTACCAAGCTGCAGTAAAAAGGGCTCTGCAGTAGCGGCAGTTTTTTTCCATGCGCCAGGGCCCTTTTTACCGCAGCAGGTAAAAAGCCCCTAAACATAAAATGGTAACCAGGCAGTGTGAAGTGCTGCCTGATTACAACCGGGTTAGCGACGCAGTAAAAACAACAAAAAAAATTTCCAGCATGCCGGAAATGGCGCACACTTGAGGTGGAACTCCCACCTGTGGCTGCGTTGGGCCAGCAGTAGTTCCGGGTTGCTACGCAGCAGCTCTTTCCTAAAAGGGCCCCCCTCCTGTGAGCAATGATGCACTTACTTATATCTGTATTACTGTGCTTCATTCTCTTGAGAAACTCCAGATCACTCCCTTATATCCCAAGAAAGACACAGATTAACCAATAGCTGATTTCTGTTTAAAAAAAATAGTTTTACATACATATAATCTTTGAAGACATTAGCAATGATTTGGAAATTAGATCTTGCCAGTTGTAAAAAGGCACCTTTTTGAGATATCTCACCATTTAACTACCCAATAATACACAAGGATTGATATTTATAATTTAAGTGAAATTTCACCAAGTCAAATCGACAAGTAGAAAAATTATTTTTTAAACAAAGGTTTAAAAACCAAGATTATGAATTAATTTTATACAAATAGGTTACAATATTTTGTACTTGGTGCTGGAAGCACAAGCTAAACTAGAATAAATCCAAAATCACTAACTCTTTGCTATACTTTTATTTAAACCAGATACTTACTGAAAAGGCAGCATGCAAGAGCCACATTCTTGTGCTCCTTGTCCAGAGTTCAAACCTCAATAATAAAAACACATTCATTTTAACTTGTCCTGTCAGGAATCTGAGACAAGTGATAAAGTCATCCAAATTGCCCAAATTCTGATTCAAAGCCAATATGAAATTCTGTTTTTTCAATTAAAATGTTCTCCCAAGGCATCTATTTGGAAGCAGAAACTCATGTTTTCATTCAAGAAGTCTCTCCAAAAAGCAAACTGCGCACCTCTGATACTTGAGAAGGTGTACATGTCGTCACACAGTAAAGCCTGCTGCATCAACTGTACATTAACAACTGACAATATTCCAAAAAATGTTGTACATATGGTACAACAAAATCAATGCTAGCAGTCACATAAAATACATGTCATAGTCTCATAAAATACCTAATGTCTCAACTTCTACAATTACAATAACACTTAGAAAGCCCATAAAATAATCCATTCAACTCATATCACAGATTACAATGCATAAGCCTGTTTCAAGAAGTCAAATTTTCAAACTTGTTGAAAGATTCAACAACTCATGAATTTCCTGTATCTCTCAAGGCAATTGATTCCACAGCAAGGGAGAAATAGGAGAAAAATCCTCTTCATGCATAGGAGAGGGAAAACTCTTTCACAGGCAAAGTGCCGCACGAAAGACTCCTGAAGAAATTGCAGAGTCATGGAATCGGAGGTAGGGTATTATTATGGATTAAGAACTGGTTGAAAGATAGGAAGCAGAGAGTAGGATTGCGTGGCCAGTATTCTCAGTGGAGGAGGGTAGTTAGTGGGGTCCCGCAGGGGTCTGTGCTGGGTCCGTTGCTTTTTAATGTATTTATAAATGACCTAGAGATGGGAATAACTAGTGAGGTAATTAAATTCGCAGATGACACAAAATTATTCAGGGTCGTCAAGTCGCAGGAGGAATGTGAACGATTACAGGAGGACCTTGCGAGACTGGGAGAATGGGCGTGCAAGTGGCAGATGAAGTTCAATGTTGACAAGTGCAAAGTGATGCATGTGGGTAAGAGGAACCCGAATTATAGCTACGTCTTGCAAGGTTCCGCGTTAGGAGTTACGGATCAAGAAAGGGATCTGGGTGCCGTCGTCGATGATACGCTGAAACCTTCTGCTCAGTGTGCTGCTGCGGCTAGGAAAGCGAATAGAATGTTGGGTGTTATTAAGAAGGGTATGGAGTCCAGGTGTGCGGATGTTATAATGCCGTTGTATCGCTCCATGGTGCGACCGCACCTGGAGTATTGTGTTCAGTACTGGTCTCCGTATCTCAAAAAAGATATAGTAGAATTGGAAAAGGTAGAGCGAAGGGCGACGAAAATGATAGTGGGGATGGGACGACTTTCCTATGAAGAGAGGCTGAGAAGGCTAGGGCTTTTCAGCTTGGAGAAGAGACGGCTGAGGGGAGATATGATAGAAGTGTATAAAATAATGAGTGGAATGGATCGGGTGGATGTGAAGCGACTGTTCACGCTATCCAAAAATACTAGGACTAGAGGGCATGAGTTGAAGCTACAGTGTGGTAAATTTAAAACGAATCGGAGAAAATTTTTCTTCACCCAACGTGTAATTAGACTCTGGAATTCATTGCCGGAGAACGTGGTACGGGCGGTTAGCTTGACGGAGTTTAAAAAGGGGTTAGATAGATTCCTAAAGGACAAGTCCATAGACCGCTATTAAATGGACTGGAAAAATTCCTCATTTTTAGGTATAACTTGTCTGGAATGTTTTTACGTTTGGGGAGCGTGCCAGGTGCCCTTGACCTGGATTGGCCACTGTCGGTGACAGGATGCTGGGCTAGATGGACCTTTGGTCTTTCCCAGTATGGCACTACTTATGTACTTATGTAGGCGTTACCTTCAGCTAACACACATCTTGCGTGCATCACAAGAATCAGGTAGGAATGTAACAATAGACAATTCCACAAATACTTTGGGCCCATATCACTTCATTGGCATAAAATATAAACAGATAAGTTAAACTCGGCATAACACTCTACTGGCAACCGATAAAGGGCTTTCCTAACAAGATAATATGGTCTGGTAAGAGAATATCTGGTCAATAAAAAAGCCATAGCATTCTGAACTAAAGTTCAGCTGGTAACCCCACATATTAAGTGTGTTGAAGTAGTCCACACCAATGGATCATACCAACTCAACCACCAAGAAAATTTTCTTCTCTCTCGGGAAACTTAAAATGATTAAAGCCTTATTTCCCCAGAGAAGTATTTTGTAATTTAGTCCAATCACTAGTCTTAAACCGAATCGATTACTGTAATGGCATATACGCAGGGTGCAGAGACCTACTTCTCAAAAAACTACAAACTGCCCAGAACACAGCGGCTTGACTCATCTTCGGTGCGTCGAAGTTCAAAAGTTCCAGACTACTTCGTGAGAAATTACACTGGCTTCCTGTACAGGAGTGAATAACTTTTAAAATTTGCACCCTAGTCCATAAGATCCTCTACAGAGAAGCTCCAGCTTATATGGATGCCCTTGTCAACTTACCACCAAGGAATTCACTGAGATCTTCTCGTTCATACTTAAACCTCCATTACCCTGCATGCTCTGGTCTCAAGTATAAAACCACATACGCTTCCACCTTTTCCTACATCAGCACTCATTTGTGGAATGCATTGCCTAAATCAGTAAAGATAGTTCAGGATCATCTGACTTTCAGGAAGTCTCTCAAGACCTACTTATTTGGGCAAGCTTACCCTAAAGATCCAGTCCTGCATCCGTGATTCCTGGACTACAAATCCTATCAAGATTTTGTGAACTCAATTACTTTATCTTGCCCCTGTAACTTTACGCCATCCATATCCCTTTCACTTTTTTGTACTTTACTGTATGTTTCCTAAATGTTGTAAGCCACATTGAGCCTGCCAGTGGTGGGAAAATGTAGGGTATAAATGATATAAAATAAATAAATAATGCAGCATAAATGCAAGCTTCACTTGCATAATAATTCATAAATAGATTCATTAGGCAACAAATATCAAGTGTGATGGAAAAAAATTAAAACCAGTAAATTTCACTCAGATTTCATCACTGAAAGAACACCTTCAATACAAATGTTTAAAATCAGAGGATTTAGCACTAACCCCCGGATTCTATATAAGGCGTGGCAAGTAGTATGCATTAAATTGGCCAATAACCAATTATCACTCATTGATAACTGGAATTTATGCGCGCTTCTTTTTAGTCATATTCTAAAAAGAGGCACGCGTACATTCTAATATGCGTAGCTGAAAATGGGGCGCAGTCATGGGAGGAGTTTGGGTGTGTCATGGGCATTACTCAAATTTATGCATGTTATAGAATTCAGGGAATTGTGTCTACATTTAGGCACGGGTATTTGCACCAGGTTGTCAGTGGCATAAATGGCCACGCCTAAATGTAGGTATGTTCCTGATCCTATTCTATACACTGTGCCTAACTTTAGGCACATTATATAGAATAGCACTAGGCATTTAAATAAGACGCATGTAGATTTTAGATGCCACTTACAGAATCTGGCCCTAAATGTGGTTAAAAGTCAGATGGGAAATACAAAGCTTCCGTTTTATCAGAATTGAGGTCTAATCTCATTTAGACTTTTTAAAAGAAATAGCTGATAAAGAAGTGGAATCAGAAGAAGCTACCAGAGATGCACAGCTAATAAGCACCTCAAAGGATTTATACAACAACTGAAATAATAGTAAAAAAGTGATAAAATAGCACCCACTCCCAATAATAAACTTAGGCTGTGTTCTAGAAGACTCCAGTTTCACTTTTTGAGTTTTACCCTTGAACGAACTGTAAGCCCTCTGGGGACACTAACTGCAATTTATCTTGAACTACAATTGAAAAAAATATATACAGTGGTGGAAATAAGTATTTGATCCCTTGCTGATTTTGTAAGTTTGCCCACTGACAAAGACATGAGCAACCCATAATTGAAGGGTAGGTTATTGGTAACAGTGAGAGATAGCACATCACAAATTAAATCCGGAAAATCACATTGTGGAAAGTATATGAATTTATTTGCATTCTGCAGAGGGAAATAAGTATTTAATCCCTCTGGCAAACAAGACCTAATACTTGGTGGCAAAACCCTTGTTGGCAAGCACAGCGGTCAGACGTCTTCTGTAGTTGATGATGAGGTTTGCACACATGTCAGGAGGAATTTTGGTCCACTCCTCTTTGCAGATCATCTCTAAATCATTAAGAGTTCTGGGCTGTCGCTTGGCAACTCGCAGCTTCAGCTCCCTCCATAAGTTTTCAATGGGATTAAGGTCTGGTGACTGGCTAGGCCACTCCATGACCCTAATGTGCTTCTTCCTGAGCCACTCCTTTGTTGCCTTGGCTGTATGTTTTGGGTCATTGTCGTGCTGGAAGACCCAGCCACGACCCATTTTTAAGGCCCTGGCGGAGGGAAGGAGGTTGTCACTCAGAATTGTACGGTACATGGCCCCATCCATTCTCCCATTGATGCGGTGAAGTAGTCCTGTGCCCTTAGCAGAGAAACACCCCCAAAACATAACATTTCCACCTCCATGCTTGACAGTGGGGACGGTGTTCTTTGGGTCATAGGCAGCATTTCTCTTCCTCCAAACACGGCGAGTTGAGTTCATGCCAAAGAGCTCAATTTTTGTCTCATCTGACCACAGCACCTTCTCCCAATCACTCTCGGCATCATCCAGGTGTTCACTGGCAAACTTCAGACGGGCCGTCACATGTGCCTTCCGGAGCAGGGGGACCTTGCGGGCACTGCAGGATTGCAATCCGTTATGTCGTAATGTGTTACCAATGGTTTTCGTGGTGACAGTGGTCCCAGCTGCCTTGAGATCATTGACAAGTTCCCCCCTTGTAGTTGTAGGCTGATTTCTAACCTTCCTCATGATCAAGGATACCCCACGAGGTGAGATTTTGCGTGGAGCCCCAGATCTTTGTCGATTGACAGTCATTTTGTACTTCTTCCATTTTCTTACTATGGCACCAACAGTTGTCTCCTTCTCGCCCAGCGTCTTACTGATGGTTTTGTAGCCCATTCCAGCCTTGTGCAGGTGTATGATCTTGTCCCTGACATCCTTAGACAGCTCCTTGCTCTTGGCCATTTTGTAGAGGTTAGAGTCTGACTGATTCACTGAGTCTGTGGACAGGTGTCTTTCATACAGGTGACCATTGCCGACAGCTGTCTGTCATGCAGGTAACGAGTTGATTTGGAGCATCTACCTGGTCTGTAGGGGCCAGATCTCTTACTGGTTGTGGGGGATCAAATACTTATTTCCCTCTGCAGAATGCAAATAAATTCATATACTTTCCACAATGTGATTTTCCGGATTTAATTTGTGGTGTGCTATCTCTCACTGTTACCAATAACCTACCCTTCAATTATGGGCTGCTCATGTCTTTGTCAGTGGGCAAACTTACAAAATCAGCAAGGGATCAAATACTTATTTCCACCACTGTATCAGCTAACTCCAAAATACCTTCACCCCTACTCTATTCAAAAAAATAACCAAACCATAAAAAAAGCAAAACCTCGAAACCCAGCTTCTTCCAGACACTGCAGCAACAGGTCGTGATTAATTGTGTTGAAAGATGCAGAATAATAAAGTAGGCCATGGCAAAAGGCAAGAGGCCTTCAGCATAAGATCATCACACAAAGTCACTAACAATGTTTCTGTCCAATGCCCCCATCTAAATCCCAATTGGTAATAATCCAGCATATTTATCAACAAAATGTCTGAATTTAAGTCATATCAGAGCTCCCAATTTTAGCTAAAATAAATAAAACAGTATATTGGAACTAGCTTATATGAGTGACACAATGTCCCCTAATGTTTTTGTCCTGTCTTCATATTTGCAACTTGCCCTGTTCTTCTCTGATTTAGCCCTTCCTAGATGTCTCATTTCATGCACAGTTGGTTATAACTCAAAATCAGTGGAAGAGCTTGCACGTAAATGTATTAAAATGTAAGTTTTCTTTTTTTTTTGAGGTGTTCTGTTACTGTGAAAGGAAAGAAAAAGCCACCCCACACAACTCAAACAGCTTTAAGCAACACCAACTAGAGTTGAAACAAAGAATTTCGGGAGAACACAATAAAGAAAGTAGATTGGCTACCCAACAATGAGAAGGGAATGAAGTTGAGAAAAGCCCTAGCCCCACAGAGTGCCCAACTTTTGGCTAAAACATTTAAAATTCCTCTACCAACATCTGAGATATTGTAAATGTCAAATAGTTTAAACAGCAAGATGGGTCAAGCAACTTTTTATTCTTGTGGAAGGGCATTTTCAAAAGGACAACCAAGTCAGAATTGGGGCATCCTGCTCATAACATCCATCTCATAGCCATTTTTGAACAGGAAAAACATTGGGATTTCCTGTTTGAAAATACATGAGAAGGATGTTCTTGTGCTGAAAATGTCCAAAATGAACAGCCATTTTCCAAAATGAAACATCCAAAATATGAACATCAAAAACAAGGCACAAAAATATCTGTCTGGTGTCATTTATACAAAAATGGCCATGCAGACGTCCCTGCAGAGCAGAGGGGCAGCCTAATGGTCAATGAAATGGACTTTAAACAACAAGACTCAGGGGAGGCGATTCAAGATGGTGACCGAGTAAGACGCATCAAAAGAATCTCTCGTTCTAAGTGCTGCTCCTTATTGAGAAATACAAATTCCTGAATACAAATGCCTAAAAGGAGGGGAAGACAACACGCCAGCCCCGCGACGCCTGTCCTACCTGCTGCTGGAGCAATGGATCGCTTCTTGACGCCGGGTGGATTTTCGGGAGCTTCCTCGCTGCTGGAGAGTTTGGGGAGAGGTCGGCCAGCCCTCCAGCTAGAGCATGAGACATCCTTTAGCCCCGAGCAGAGAGCTCTACCTCCTATGCTGGCGGCGACCTCGAGGACCAGGAAGCCCCGGAGGAAGACTCAACAGGGTCTCCAGGCACGGGTGCCGACCTGAGGCAAGAAACCACAGGTGAAGGAGATGGAGGAAAAATCATTGAGGAAAATCTTGAATCACGTCGGAGACAGCCAGTAGAGGCTTCCTTACCAAATTCGGACTTATCAAGTAAGTCCTTTTTGCCTAAAAAAAACCTCTAACAATAACTTTAGAAAGCATAAGGGAAGCTTTGGTTGAATTGGAACTTTCCTTTGCACAGAAGTTTAAATTCCTCAACCAGCACTATAACTCTGACTCAGAAAAAATAACCACATTGGACAAAAAACTATTAAATATGGGTAAAGAGGTTGAAATTAATTCAAGTTCAAGTTAATCTTATAAAAGAAAATATTTTCCCGCAAAACAAAATTCAAATTCTTGAAAACTTTCAACGCTCTAATACCCTTAGATTGACAAATTTTCCCAAGCAGGTCTCAATCTCACCCTTGATAACCTTTAAAAAAATATCTAAATGAGATATTAAAAATCCCTGAAGAATCATATCCTCCTATATCAAAAATATACTATATACAACCTTTTTATAAAAAACAGCAAGAAAAAGGAGAGAGATTTGATCAACTAACATAGAACGTACAGAATTTAGATATGAATTTAACTCAAATATTGTAAGATGATAAAATTGGATTGACTACTGCTACACTCAAGGTGGTTTTCATTTTAGAACCTGATAGAGACTGGGTACTTAAACAATATTTTCTTCATAAAGAACAACTTTTCCTGGACTGCAAAATAAGAGTTTACCCAGATATCTTGAGTACAACACAGAAGAAAAGACAAGAGTTTCTTAAATTGAGACCGAAAGCTTTGCAATTGGGGGGTTTATTCTGGCTAAACTTTCCCTGCAAATGTGTTTTAAAACTCAACTCTGTTAAATATGTATTTTTTAAGGTTAGACAGTTGAACTCTTTTTTGGAAGCTAAACTAGCTGAACTACCTGTGATAAGTCCAAGGACAGTAACAACTTCGATTCCGTAATTGTGTAAGACCTGGTAGTTCTTCTCGGCCGTCTTTTTTTTCTTAAGGTTAGATATTATTAATCTATCCTAAGTTATTATTTCCTTATGTATGTACGATGCCTCCAATTGTTGGACTAAAGATGAGTAATAGATCAATCTTTAGTTTAAGAAGTATACCAAACTATTTTCCTTTTATGTATATATTTTGACTTAAAATCATCTTTTCAAATTTCAAATGGTATGTTGAAATTAAACATAAGTACATATAAGTACATAAGTAATGCCATACTGGGAAAAGACCAAGAGTCCATCGAGCCCAGCATCCTGTCCACGACAGCGGCCAATCCAGGCCAAGGGCACTTGGCAAGCTTCCCAACGTACAAACATTCTATACATGTTATTCCTGGAATTGTGGATTTTTCCCAAGTCCATTTAGTAGCGGTCTATGGACTTGTCTTTTAGGAAACCGTCCAACCCCTTTTTAAACTCTGCTAAGCTAACCGCCTTCACCACTTTCTCCGGCAACGAATTCCAGAGTTTAATTATACGTTGGGTGAAGAAAACTTTTCTCCGATTTGTTTTAAATTTACTACACTGTAGTTTCATCGCATGCCCCCTAGTCCTAGTATTTTTGGAAAGCGTGAACAGACTATTCACTCACATCCACCTGTTCCACTCCACTCATTATTTTATATACCTCTATCATGGGGGGGGGGGGGGGTGGGAGGCAGGCTTATTTATCTATATCCAAGGAGGTTTGAAGAACAGGAGATGGCATGACGACACAAAACTGAAGGCGATCCACCAAAGGAGGTTTTCATTCTCCCCAATGCAGCTGCTGCCATCTTGGTACACCCAAAACAATGTAATTGATAGGGAAACAAACTCTTAAAAAAAGGTAATCACATATGGATTAGAATAATCCAATAAAAAGGTTATCACCTACAACTTTTTTTAAATCTTAATGACTACTTATTTAATATGAGTTAATCACTATCACACGAACAACTTTCATATAATAGTGGCCAATGCTAATAGTCTAAATATTAGACAGTGACCTTCAGGTTAAAACCTTATAAAGAAAATAAATCCAATCCACTGAGGGCTCAATGCACAAAGGCAGCCATAAAATATGACTGCCTTGGTAAAACTTAGCAAATCGCAAACAGCAATGCACAAAGGGGATCTAATGCAAATGAGCTGCACAGATCCCATTTGTGCATCGCTCACTGTTTACAAGTCCGATGCACCGGGCACCGGACCCCCTCTGCTGACAAAATTCTCTGGTAGTCCGGTGGACCCGAAACTCCCCAGCATCCCCCTCTGCTCCTCCCGATCCCCCCTGACAAAATTCCCCGGTGGTCCAGTGGACCGCACAAACCCTAACACCTCCTGACTCCCCCCCCCCCCCCCGATAAAATTTCCTGTGGACCTGAGATTCCCTAACACCCCCCCCTCCTCCTGACCCCCCCCCCCCGACAAAATTTCCAAATGGTCCAGTGGACCGCACCCCCCCCCCCCCCCGCCAGAAACCTCCTGCCTCACAACCCCCTACCCCCAACAAAATTCCCTGGTAGTCTGGTAGACCTGAGACTCCCCAACACCTCCGCTCCTCCCAACTCCCCCTGACAAATTTCCCTGGTGGCCCAGTAGACCGCATACACCCCCCCCCCCCAACCCAGCAACTGACCCTGGTGGTCTAGTGACCTCCCTCCTCTCCTGCACCTTAAAAATAGGATGGGCAGAAGCAACAGTGGAATACACTGGAGGGACCAAACACCATATAAGGAGTTTTGTTTTCCCTATATGGTGCTTAGCCCCACCCAGTACATCCCAGAATATACTGGGCAAGGCCTCGGCGCTGCCATTTTGAAAGCACCAGCACTGAGGCAGGAGCTGTTGCTCCTGACCAAATTATTTTTTTAAGGTGCAGGGGAGGGGAGAGAGAGTTTGGGAAGCATCAGGAGGCACAGCTGTTGCTCCTGCCCTTCTGCCCAACATTTTTTTAAGGTACCGAGGGGTGGGGGTGGGGGGTCAGGACCGGAGGGTGCACACAGGTGGGGAGAGAAGGCCGGTTCACTGGTTTTTTTTAAGGATTTGGGGGGGAAGGGTCCATTGGACCAGCAGGGAAATTTAAAAACAATATATATATATTGGTCGGTGGGGGCTCAGCTGAGGGAGAAAAAGGCTTTTCTCCCCTCCAACAGCTCAAGAGCAAAAGTAAAATTTGCTCATAAATTATGGCTGCTCTGGAGCTGTGCATCCCCTTGAATACTCATTAGACTAATGAGCTCACTGCAATACATTTGCATGGGGTTTTCAGTGGCTGCTAATGGCAGAAGGAATCTGAGCTACAGGTGGACAAGGGGAGTCCAGCCTGAAAGCGGGACAGGGGAGGCCTGAGTGTAGCCCCAAGAGATACACTGCGGGTGTGTGCCTCCAGAAGTTTTTTGTTGATACTGGGAGGAGTGGAAACAGCCTTGCATTTATTCCTGTCACGAAAGGATGGGGAAGGACAAGAGTCTATGTAAATATGTATAAAGTGGAACCATTTGGAGAGTGGAGTTCCAGTAAAGTTGTTTTGCATGTCACAAAACAACTGGAGTGCAGTGTGATCTTTGGAAAAAGGGCGATAGCAGGTGTCCCCGGACCTACAGAAAGGACAGCCTGTTGTACTCCCAATCCCCCTCCCCCCCCCCCCCCGATCTCTATTCTGGACCACTGACCCACTTCCCAAGCTTGTGGATGATTGACTGTGATTGAGTGGTGAACTGAGTTGCGTGTGACTAGAGCATCAAGTGAAAGAAACTGTGTGTAAATTTTCCCTGTGACTTGGGTCAGAGGATGGAACTGAGCCCAAGTTACATAAAACTGGTGCTGAATGTGGGGTATCGGTGAATAAAGTTAAGTACTGGAAAGAGAGTTTTGGTTTCCCCCTTGGATGCTGTTTATGAGCCTAGGTTGGACCCAAGCTAGCAGGGACCGCAAGGCCTGGGCTATCTACCTCTTCCCCAATCACAACTGTTCACAAGGTCTGGTTGTCAGTCCCAAAGCAGCAGCACAGGGGTGGGGGAGCCGAGCAGCTGTAAATCAGGTGGGAATTGAACCCACCACCCATGAACATCAGGCCAACTGTTTTCACCACTTGGTCACCTCAGTTGTTCTGAGGCTGTACTGATGCCTTAGGAGGAGAACATGTACATCTCTGAACGAAAAAGTGCAGATATCTCTGGGGGACGGGCAGATTCCAACAATGAGATTTCAAGGAAGTCTGAGAGACCAACCAACAATTGTAACACAAGACTATAAGATGTCCTTCAATGTGGCAAAAGAGAGTTTGCATGAAGTCACTTTGGCAAAGAACCTACAGCACCCTTCTGAAGACCAGTCAGTCATGTAGCCCATTCCCAATATTCAACCTTAACCAGCTCTTCCCCAATCACATCTGTCTGCAAGGTCTGGTTGTCAGTCCCAAAACAGTAGCACAGGGGTGGGGGAGTAAGCGCAGCTGTAGATTAGGTGGCAATCAAACCCTGATCCCCTAACCCTCAGGCCTAAGCTGTTACTACAAGGCCACTGGTCTACACATGCTCTTTAATGTTCCAGTGAGGAATATATAACAATGCATAGCGTAGACATCTCAGATCTAGGGCCAAGCACAAAGCCCCCTAATAAGTGATATGAGGTACAATACAGATTAAAACAGCTGTTGATACCATAGCCCAATCACCAAAATTTTGAGCAGCATCCTAAACCCTCCAGCACATCTGAGGTCTTCAATACATTTGAGGTTCATCTAACCAGCATTGAAAGTTTGAGGAAAACCACACTGAAAAGTGCATTGTACAGAATCGTGCTTAAGCACTGAACAATGTATGTGCCAGCAGTTAGGCCTGCTCATAGCAGGCCTACATATCTGCGGCTAGTTTCTGTCATAGGCATGATTCTGTAACAATTCATATACGTTTTGGATACACTCTCTTATTATCAGCGGCATAATCGAAAGAGAAGGATGCCCATCTTCTGAAACAAATCGGGAGATGGGCGTCCTTCTCTCAGGGTCACCCAAATCGGCATAATCGAAAGCCGATTTTTGGGCGTCCTCAACTGCTTTCCGTCGCGGGGACAACCAAAGTTCACGTGGGGGTGTCGGCAGTGTACTGAAGGTGGGACGGGGGCATGGTTAAGAGATAGGCGTCCTCGGCCGATAATGAAAAAAAGAAGGGTGCCCCTGACGAGCATTTGGCCAACTTTACTTGGTCCAATTTTTTTCAAGACCAAACGTCGAAAAGGTGCCCGAACTGACCAGATGACCACCTGAGGGAATGGAGTATGACCTCCCCTTACTCCCCCAGTGGTCACCAACCCCCTCCCCCCCCCCCCAAAAAAGTTAAACATTTTTCCAGCCTCTATGCCAGCCTCAAATGTCATACCCAGCTCCATCACAGCAGTACGCAGGTCCCTGAAGCAGTTTTTAGTGGATGCAGTGCACTTCAGGCAGGTGGACCCAGGCCCATCCCCCCTACCTGTTACACTTGTGATGGTAAATGTGAGCCCTCCAAAACCCACCAGAAACCCACTGTACCCACATATCTAGGTGCCCCCCTTCACCCGTAAGGGCTACGGTAGTGGTGTACAGTTGTGGGGAGTGGGTTGGGGGGGGGTTTAGGGGCTCAGCACCAAAGGTAAGGGAGCTATGTACCTGGGAGCAATTTCTGAAGTCCACTGCAGTGCCCCCTAGGGTGCCCGGTTGGTGTCCTGGCATGTGAGGGGGACCAGTGCACTACGAATGCTGGCTCCTCCCACGACCAAAGGGCTTGCATTTGGTCGTTTCTGAGATGGCTGCCTTCGGTTTCCATTATCAGCGAAAACCAAGGTTGTCCATCTCTAAGGTCAACCATCTCAACATTTAGGTCGACCATCTCTTAGGTCGACCTAAATGTACAGATTTGGGCATCCCGACAGTATTATCGAAATGAAAGATGGACGCCCATCTTGTTTCGATAATACGGGATGCCCCGTCCCTTCACAGGGACATCCTCAGAGATGGGCGCCCTTAGAGATGGGCGTCTCCGTTCAAAATGCCCCTCTTTGCGCCTTTCGTAGTTCTGCGCCTTGGAAAACTAGCACATTACTTTCTAGAATACACATAGGGGATAGGTGCATAAAGTCCAATTAGTGCTGATAATTGCTTGTTAGGGGTTAATTATCAGTGCTGATTGGCTTGTTATCTAATTAACTTGTGTGCACCAAGTGTAGGTGTACAAATATTTCTGGGCGCATCTTTGGATGCCATTTAGAGAATTTGAAGGTATGTGATTAATCATGTGATTAAAATTTTTAATCGAAGTGCAACCCTAATATATACACATACACACACTTGTAATATTATTCATTTTTAAGGTTTTGCTTCTGCCTGAACAGTATGCAGTTCACAATTTGCCATGGTGGGATCACATTAGTATAATGCTGTTATCTCATGTTGTGCACATTGTCTCATGGAACACCTCTGGCATCTACAGTAGTTATTCTTCACAAAGCTACCTCCTGTGGTCTTACTGCAACAGTCGTTTTTCTGGGGACAGAGACAGCAAACTATTTATGGACCATCACCTTTAGTGCTTTAAATAAAATCCCATGTCTCAAGCTGGAGTGTTAGGTTATTTTGGTGGCTTAGCATTTGTAATGCAATTAATCTTGTTGCTGCCATTTTAAAATTATAGTGTTTGGTATTTATAAACAGAGAGAAAAGGCAGCCTGTTCAGGAGCAGTTGCAGCTCAGTCATATATAGTCAATGAGTCCCTCATGTCATAATGAACGATAGTCTGTGGAAGTATATTTAACAAAGAATTTTTTTTTTAAACATATTTTGCCACCTGTCAGCCAAGTCTCTCTACAATGCCTGGGAAGTCCATGCTCTCTGAAGGTGAAGTTTTAAAATCAGTACCTTCTATGCACAGAAGAATTGCAGGAACTCTACACCTCCAAAGAAATATTTCATTGTATTCATAAGAAAAAAAATAGTTTTAAATTTTTTTCAATTACTTAATTTTTAAAAATAAATTTTCAGTCTTCAAAATCACCAACAAAAAAGACAAAAAGATCACCCAGAGTGGCAAAATATATTTATTTTGGAAGGGGTGGTAATGAATATGCGTTAAGGGAATAAACACATAATTTTTGTACCTTAAAGCATGTTACATGAAAAAAATGCATGAAAATACATGTTAGTATAAGTCACCCCAGGCTGCATAATAATGAGATACAAAGCACTGCACCATTAACAAATGGTCCAATGCTTCCGGATGCCATCTTAAAAGGAGCTCGACAAAACTTAACAATGCTCTCCTCTCCCCCTTCATGCCCTCCCAAAGCCCCTCTCCGTGGGCTAGGAGGCCTTGGACAGGAGTGACCCCCATTTGCTTCTGCCTCTGCCAGTGCTGGGTTCAAACTGCCACCAGTGTCCTCTAGCAGCAGTCTTGCTGTTTTACCACTAAAAGCCAAGCCATCATATAAAGAGCCATTTGCCCTGTAATAAAGGTATTAGTCTTTTGCCCTTATATGGCACCTCGACCCCTAATGGTAGTACCATGAAACTACCACCAAGCTTACCACTGCCATTGTGAACCTATCACCAGCAGGGGCAGGAGCAACTGGGAATTGCTCCCGTCCTGAACCCTAGAGGTCAACAGCAACTGAATCTGCAGCCAAAATTCACTGCTCAGTTTTGGCTGGAACCAAAACTGAAAATATATCATACTGTCCACCATCTCCCAGAAGAAGGAACCCCCAACCCTTGCCTACAGAAACAGGTCCCTCTGGGATGCCATCAAATGATTGTTTAACTTTGATTGTGTGAAAATAAGTTTGAATACAGAAGATACAGCTCTAATTAATTTGGTATGAGAAGAGGGGGATGGTGCTTGGGCCCCCCAGCTGATAAGAGCCTGGATGATGTAAGGACCAGTGATGATTATATGTATAGTGTATTATTGCTTCTTTTCCTGGTCTAAGAACTCTTAGCATCACTTAGATGTAGAGACCAGTGATGTAATGATTAAGATATATACAATGATTAGCTATATAAACAATCATTGTAGATTTTGGCACCTCTAATAAAAGGTCTCATTTACCTAATACGAATCCAAAAGAATCCACAGTAATTATTGAGTAGTCTGTGTCAGTGAGACAGGCTGTAAACCCATAGCAGTACAGGAGGAAGCCGAGAACTACACACCAATTATTCTTTCCTCAACTGTAAATAAATTAATGAAATTGCTGCTAAAAATAGAGCAGAGCAGTGATGGCTCAAGGAATGAGCCAGCAAGGCACTGGCCCACGGCACTGAAGCTTCAGGGATAAAATGAGGTAGGAGTAATGTAGATAAATATTTCTTCACAGAAAGGGTATTAGATGCTTGGAAGAGCTTCCCAGTGGAGATGGTAGCAAGAATGGCAGTATCCGAATTTGAAAGTATTAACTAGCACAAGAGATTTGTGTATTTGTTTTGGATGAGCAAATTGAATAGGACATGTGGAAGAGCATTTCTAATAAAACATCTAGGTCCAATTTTGCACATTTTGCTAGAAACATTCAAAATCTGAGTGGTGAACACAGCCATTTTGCAACCAGAAAGTCTCTTTCTGGTTTGAAAAATCACCTTTTTCCTAGGACTATTTGTGCTCAGTGTGTTTTTCTTTTAGGACCATTTTGGAAAATAAAATGCCTAAG